>NW_015374106.1:1221736-1404460 GCF_001272555.1 Dufourea novaeangliae | reverse complement strand
TTACAGTGATATTTCGTTATATGTTCCATAATGTCAATAATATTGATTTCCTTGCAACATCCAAAATTATTACAAATGTCAATATAAGGAAATATCTTTTATGCGATGTTTGTGGTGTAATAAGAATCTGTGTTTCGATTACGTTTTTGATACGTATTACTCACTTATATGTAATAATATAGAATAAAAAGATACTATTAGTCCGATATTTGAAAATATGCATGCGTTCGTTATCACTGTTAAACTGTTGTAATAACAATGGAATAATAAAGTAATTTACTCAAATGTACATAATAATACATATACATATCCATAAAAACAATATTAAACGCAATAACTTTTTTGTACGCGAAGAAAAACTAATATAGGTCCGTCGGGATTCGAACCCATGACTCCTTTCTAATACGTCTACTTTACAGTGAACGGACGGAAGAGAATCCGTTCACGACCATGGTCCCTTCGATGATTTTCCGACGTACCGAACACTCATGATCTGACAACATTGTACTTTAGACTTGACAACACTGTAGAAGTTAGACTAGTTGAGCTCAAATGGATTTAATGTAGTTCACAAATTCACCGTTCTCATAACGTAGAGGGCAGCAGAAAATCCCTGACTTTTTACACTATCGGTATTTCAGAACATAACCTCGTCGGTGGTACCATCATGGCAGTGCTGACTGTTATTGTTTACAAAATATTACATTAAAAATTATGGATGCAGCCGATGTAGCTCTACTAATTGGTTTTGAATCCGGATTAGATTTCAATGTAATCAAAATGTTAGTTGATAACTTGAAACAACCAATAGATAATGATTTAGAAGTAATAATTCCAATAATTTATTTGAGGAACATTTTCGAAAGTCGCACATACGTTTTGAAGTAAGTATAAATATTTTAATTTCGTGATAGTTTTAAAATGGAAAAAATAAAATAAAATACATAATCTACATTATTGGATATTACATTATAAAATAAAAATAATATTTATTACATTATGGATATTAATAAATAAAATTGGATCCACTGGGTTCCGCCATTTTGAATCACAACACGTTGAGCAAAGATAGTGTATTTTATTTGCGCTACAAAACATGGTGATCGATCACTAAACATGTTGAGTAGTTGGAAAGTGAGCGGTAGCGTTCAGAGGCAAATCTAGTGAAATCACTCAACGGTTGCGCAACGGTTGTGTCTCCTGAACGCACCCGTTGTGTCTTCTGAACGCTGCCAGTGTTACTAGAGAGGAAATGAGCAGAAATAAGAGTGCTAACGCCCGGGGTTTCGATGTCCCAGGGTGTTTCACTCAATACATTATTTTGTTAACACGACATTAGCATCCTCTACCGAGATGTAGGTTTACTATATGACCAATGGCGGACGTTCCAAATTTGTATTAAATGCATCCCTTATTTATTAGTATAGTATTGTATATTTGGACAATAAAAATGTACAGTCGAATATTTATACATATAGAATATAATTTATTCACAATATTACAAATTATTTAACCGATTATATTTTTTTCTTTTTGCGCTAATAGACATCGCTTGTCTTATTAGCTTACATGTTCTCGCCTTACGCCGAATATACTTACCTATAATTATCTTATTTAAATAATTACAATAATTCTTAATAATGTATGTCAAAATATAATCTACTATATAATTAATCAAATCGTCCTTATGACTACAAATAAAACTAAATACTACATGTTTCTTAATATACATATACATATATAATAGCACCGACGAGGTATAGAATAGATCTATCATCACCGATGAGGTGTAGGATAGACCTATCATCTTATGTGATCGTGTAAAAAGTCAGGGATTTTCTGCTGCTCTCTACGTTATGAGAACGGTGAATTATAATGCAAAATAACAAATAATAGATTTTCATATATAATGAATATATTTGTCATTGTAAATTAAAAAATATATTGTTTGTTTAAATTTATGGAACAATGAATAGATATACGTGTTCGTAATGGCATATTAAAAGTAATTAGTTTTTTGTACGCGAATACAAATTTCGACAAATCCAACCCCGAACCTGTACAAGCTCGGTGAAATCGGAATGGAACACTTCGGAGTTTTATTTTTATTTTATTACTAATAATTCTATGATATATGTATGTATATTGCATATATTTGTAGCATCCTGAAAACGGGTCTTAATGAGCCATTCCACGTCGAAACGCACAGAACTGCGATATTAATGACCAATTTTTTTCAAATTTGCAGCATTTGTTGACAACCACAAGAAACTAAATTGTGTAAAATTTTAGTTTCTAATCTTGAACCGTTTCCGAGATAGGTATCTTAATGTTTTGAAAAATTGAACGAAATCATCCGATACGACATCTAAATAAAACTTATGTATTTCACTTAATTTGAGAGACACGTAGCTGAATATTAACATACGTTCATTATTTAATTACTCGCAATAAATAAAATTTCTTACAATAGGCAGTAAAACTATTCATATTCCCATATAAATTATAAATATGCAAACGTTAATAAAAGCGGTGTATATTCTCCCACATGTAGATTTGATAAACTATTTATGAAACTACATCTATTCTGAATTTATCTGATACAAATATCCAAATGTAAGGCAAGATATAAAAACAAATAAAACAATAACATGTAAAAAGTAACATTAGTAAAATGTCCATTAACGATACATTTACAGTACAATAGACATTTGTTTCCCGCACTGGTCGGGGCTGTAGAGGACCAGAAGTCCAGGAACCGTACAGGAATCGAACACCAGTTACCCGAGCGCTTTCCCCACCACTCGGTCGTTCAGTCGTGCGACACAGCTATATATAGGGTGGGCCGGATATGTGCACTTTACGGTTACCTTAATTATCTCCGTTATTTTTAGAGATATCAGAAAAGTTTATTCACAGAAATTGTTCAGTATAAAGAGGGCTATTACCTAGCAGTAACTAGTTTTTCGTAGGTGGAGTATCTTCTAAGTTTTCAAAGTTAATTATGTTATGTTTATTAATGATATTGAAATATTATGGAATAAACTACTCTTATTACATAAATCGATTCTTCCAAACATTCTGCCTAATAAAGTATTAAGGTATTATGTGAAAAAGGTAATAATTCGTGACATATTTTAGTGGCAAATGTCTAGCTTGGTTAGCATCTTTCACCCATTACGCGTGATCCCCGAGACAAGGAGCAATCAAATTGCCACCAATATTGATTGCACCAATAAAAACATTATTAAAACAATATTACATACATTGCGCTTTCCGTGATGAGATATGCGAGTTAAACGCGACACCGTATGTGTCCGGCCTGGGTGAGCTGGGCGACAGAGTAGGGTACGCGCACGTGCGCGAGAAATACGTGTGAGCAAGGGGCGTGGCTTCTGTTCAGATAACGGTGGCGCGGGAAACGAATGTCTACTGTAGATACACGCAATATAAATGGAATATATAATACTTCATTTGTGCTAATAATATTCAGAATTCGTGCTTTATCGGTAACGTCGGGTATTGACACTAAAATGGTAACAGGGCTACGTAGCCCTGCGAACGTGGGACAGGAAAAAGCATTGGATGATAGGTCTATTCTATACCTTGTCGGTGGTTTTATTTACGAAATAATCCAAGCTGCGCTGTACGTGCACTCAAATAACGGCTAAATTCGATTTAAATAATTATACATATTTTGCAATAGTGCATACAAACATTAATATTGCACTCAAAATAAATATATAAACATAAAAAATAAAGATAAGGAGTTTTGAAAATGCTTTTTTATAAAAATCAACTGATTGCGTAAATTGTTAAGAAAGCATTACAATGAAAGTTCGCAATTCGAGAGTTAACATAGATAGTGCATAATGTGTAAATACAGTCAGTATTTACTATAAATTAGCATTCTTTAATTAGCAATTAAACTTCCTTTTTTCGTTATTAAAGAAAGGAAAATGTAATTTTTAATAACAATATCAATATAGTTAACCTCAGTAATATCATATATAAGTTCCCCTTCTAAGAGTAACTAAACACCAAAAAGAAAACGTAATAGTAGTTAATAAAAGTATATAAATAAAAATACAAAAAATTACAATTATTCAAATCAAATTTCATTCAGTTGCTTATTGCAGATATTTGTGCAAATTTTAATTTCTACAAAACAATTTGCAAAAATAGAAAATAATTTTCTCGATTAATGTTTTTATCATAATACAATTAAAATGCATGCCATATTGAATTTCATTAAAGTGTTCGCTTCATGAAGTTCATATCAAGCATTCAATGACAATAGCCAACTAAACAACGTATATTTGTATACGTTCAAATTTGCATACAACAGTTCACAAAAAAAATCTACCTTCTAAATTAGAGGGTTCGAACGAAAGATGAAATGTTCATTAAATTTCGTTGATCCCGTACTCTATCATAGCTTCTATACCGTAAAATTGAATTCCCAGTACCCTAACAAGGACAAAAAACAAGGGTCAATCCGGGGGTTGGAAAACGCGTGACAGCCGTGGAACACATTGACACCCTTTCAGCATTCCTCACGGGGTAAGATGACATAGGTGGTCGGTACAGATAAACACCCAAGAAATCGTGCAAAAACCGGCGGAATGGTCGGACGGAGGCGAGTCGTATTGAAGTTGTGGGCACGCAAGCACAAGAGCCGGTGGCGGAGCGGAGCGCAACATCAGAACCGTGTGCAGTGGGTGGGAGTCGCAGCCCTCGTGAGTCAAGAGAGTGAAGAGTAACTGAAAGAACGGACTTCTACTCAGTCTATCCGCGACCGTCCGTCAAGCAGACGTCTCCGACTCTGTGCCCCCGTACACACGTACACTCGTGGTTCGGTGGTCCCGTCATATTTACGGTGGTGTCTTATTCGGCCTTTAGTGTCTCGAGGGCCTCGTGTAAAGCCACATGTCGTCCACGGTGCAACTGTTACCGGCATCCTGACCATCGATCGTCGACCATTCGAACGATAAATCGTGTGGCTTGGGTACCCCCTCGTGTCGTCTTCATTCCCCTATTCGCGATCGTGTACGACAGTTCGATCGAAACCCCTGCGTGTGAAAGTGACTGCACGTGCGGATCAGTGACAAGAGGTGCAAACGATAATGTGGTTCGCGAACGTTTTCGCAGGCCTTATCGGCCTGATCTTCGTTGGTTCGCCACCCTGGTGCTCGGACGCGTTTAACGTGGAGACGAAACATTATGCTGTTTACCGGAACGAGACCAGGTCCATGTTTGGGTTCGCGGTGTCGGTGTACCGGGACAGACACGGTCGAGGCTGGTGAGTACCTTTTTTTTTAAATAGTGGTTTAGCAATTTATTAGCATGTTGGTGACTGGAGGCTTATTAGATCGTTTTCTGGTGCTCCAATATTGGTCGGTAATAAGTTCGTTTGGGTCAAGCATTTCACAGTGTACTGAAATTATGGACAACAGCGAAACTCTTATTTAGACGAGGCATCATCGAGATTGAAATTGTTTGATTCGTTATATTAGGTATACCAGTAAATAATCCCATCGTTTTGTTTAATTGAGTATTTATTTTCTTGGAAAGCAAGAGCTATTGCCGTTTCAGCAATTTTTGCCCCTAGTTCTTCAACAGTCATTGTCACTTTTAAAAAAGAAACCGGCGGGAAAATGTTCGGAATTTAAACTGAATGACCACTTTTTAAAAAAGAAATACATAGTGGATTATTTCTTCGTACATCTAAAGGTTCGATAGTACTCTTCAAATCTTTGTTAAACTAAACGGTTTTATAGACTGTGAGAGGGTTTAACACAAACGTATGGAAAGTAGCCGATGACAGATATTTCTGCACGAAATTGCCAGGAAACAATATGTTGGGATAGTGAAAAGAAATTTTTTCTTTCCACGTGACAGTTGACCCTCTGATGCGGTCTTCAAGGGATATAGCAAGCTATTGTTTCTGATCAGTTTTAGGCTTTTTTTCACGTTTCAATTAGTAACTATTTTTCCTATTATTCCACATATTAATTGAAAAATAGTATTATATAGAATAGTATATACGAATAAAATTACTAAATGGAATAGAAGTTAGGGGCATATATTTACGCTGTGCACAGGTCAGCGACATAGCAGGAAGTGATATAACGCAGAGTTAAAAACAGTATCCTATTAAGCAGTGATCTATTGTGATAAATAAGGATTTTGTTTATAAAAGGTTTGGTGAGGGTGTGAGTCATTTGTGACTGGGGTATTAGTGTATCTATAGATATCCGGAGGAAAGTTGTTGTGTTTGTAGTTGATTTTAAGCTTTTAAGTGGTTCTTTTTGACGAGAAGATGAGTATTATGTTTATCTTTTGGATATTTAGGCGTGCAGTCAGTATATACCGTACCTTTAAATCGTAAGTGCAGAAGTAACTATATGAAACATTGTCTCATGATTTCACGAAAATTAATTTAAGAAAATCATTTAAAGTCGATCCACATTCGATCCTACATAAGTTTCTGCTTCTGAATTGTAATTACAATTCCTTCTCGTGTCACAGCTGATATTGAATGTTTTAAGAATTTTATTACGTTCATTCTAATAAATGTCTGATAAATTAATACTTTGCCGACGGAGGCTAATACTGATATTTTGGCCTGCAGCCATGAACGTTCTTCAAAAACCACTGCAAATTATGCTTTAAAGTCGTGAACTTTTGAGAAAATATAATTATAGAAGATATTTTTATATTCGTGTTTCATTAATTTTGTTAATTTACAAAAATTGAATTTTCATATTGTTAGTCGTATAGTTTTTCATTTGAGAGGTGAAAGTAAATTCACATCAATAATTTATAATTACACCAATATATTAATATTAGTATACGTTACTAATATGCAGAATGATCTTTAAATTGGAGAAATATATCGGTACCTATTATTATAAATCCTTTCTAAAAATTTTCCTCCGATTTTTAGTGATTTAACGTTCGTCATTTAGGACATTTTATTGTTGATATGAATGAGTATTATCACGAATTTTTGTAACTAGTAAGCATTGACCCACATAATTCCAGAAATCCGTGTATCGAACGATTCGATAAGTCTGACTCATCGTTATTCGAAGTCACTGGCTTCTTTGACTCATGCGTCTCCTTAAACGTTCCTTGAAAAATGTAGTTCCGCTAACGGAAGGAAGAACGAATCACTATGTAAATGTTATTTCCGTAGGTGTGTATTACGTGTTTTATTTATTGTAAAACTAGCGACCGATTAAGCTGAATTCTAGAACAGAAAATGACGCGCGATTATAGGTGTGTTCTCACAATGGGATTTGCAGTTAAGAAATTTCTATAAGAGATAAGAAATCAAAAATCTAATACACTGAATAAAAATTCGCAAAACCAATTAACAACAAAAATTTGGTGAATAATAAAAACAATTCTGTTTGAAATTTGGAGTGAAAACTTACGAAACTTACTGTTCATAGTAAGATATTTTTGAACGTGTTATGAATTTCATTTTTCATAAATTAATTTAAAAAAAAAAGCCATAACGGTGTTTCGTAAATGGTAAATCAAGATTCGCATTCTTTATATTACACTTTATCGATACGTAAACGATGGCAGTATGTTTCTGTGCAAATATAAAGTATTTTCGTCGAACAATTTTCTGACGAATAATTTTATAAAACGAGAAAGACGAGAATTGTAGCTCGAAAATTCTGAACCGGGACTTGGAAAGTTTATTGATACGTAAACGACAGTAGTACTCCTACGAGTTTAGGACGACCACGCTCTCCTTTTAAGTCCTCGTCCCAGAAACACGCAGCAAGTGTCTTCTACCGTTTCATCGCGTTGGTTGAGACTTCAATAATGAAATATCGACTTTCATTTTACCCACGACGACTGCGAAACGGTATAATTTCTTCTTTCGCAAACGCGCGCCGCTATTGAAACATTAGATCTGATCCTTGCAATCGCGTTCCCACTGGATTTAAAATTGAACCGCGGTGGATTTACAAACCCGATGGAAAAAGTGGCTTCGAGACCCTTCATTTTCTCTTGAAGTTGTTACTAACTTCAAAGTATTTTTAATTTTGTTTATCTAGATATATATATTATAGCAAAAATTAATGGTCTCAATTTTTACCACTGTTAACCCTTTCTCTGCTATTGGCGCCTATTGGCGTTTCAAAATTTCGTCAAAGTATGCTGTTGATACCTATAGGTGTTCAATCGATATCAATCGCCAACGAATGTCGGTGATGTGTTCTTAACAACAACTGATACTGGTGCAAGACCATACTATTGTAACTGTAGTCACTGTGTAGCTTGAAATTTTCTGCAATTGTTGTCACTGACGAAAAGTTTTCCTATTCGTAGCGTCGATCACAGTTAAGCCGGGAATCCACCTGGAAAGCTAAGCTAAGCTAAGCTGTAGGTATGTATGTATGCTGTAGAAGTGCTTCCGTATACATGCATTGATGCAAAGACTTTTAAACATAGCATAGCATAGCATAGCATACCATAGCTTAGCTTAACTTGTCGGTGGATCCCTGGCTTTAGATATCTGCCGTTTGCTGCATACGGTTTACGTTTGAATCTATTGCAAGGATAGGATTAAATAAGGTGATAGATAAGTGATTCACAAATACGTTTACATATGTATTCCTGAAATAACAATTAAGTGTACAAATTTTGATGTAATTCCTATTTATATATTCTTATTATCTATACGTTTATCGACCGTTTGTGATAAAGTTTTCCTAATTTTAAAATAAAATTCGAATTTTTTGTACGTAAGTTGATGATACAGAAATAATAGCCTTCCGCGAACAAACTTGGAAATTACTGTGTATCACTGAATAATTCAATCGATTGGAAATGTGTTCGAATATGCAATACTTCGATAAGACTGTTTAAGGTTAAAGTTAATCTTGAGGTTATTATTCAACAGTTCATTATACATTGCATACTTCGTTTAACCATATAACTCCAAGTATGACGTTTTCGTAACGTTTGATTTTAAAGGGTTAATTCAGAAAGTAGACTGTTTGAGGTGTTAATCTAAAGACGAACGTGACGATTTCGTAACATATCAAAAAAAGTAAACCTGACATTTCTAGATGTGTTTTAGAATTTATATGCTTATAAATATGGAAATAAAGAATAAAAAAGTTTTTCTTTTAAAATACAAATTCAAGCGTTATAGGGTTAATTATATGTTGAGATTTGATGTTATTATAAGCCATTGTGTGATTATTGAATTGAAAATAGTAATAAATTTTATCGGTCTCGCAAACGTCAAGCCTCGTAGGAGATCATGCGACGGAAGTACTTCTATTGTCCCCACTTAAGCTAGAATTTCTCCGGAATTCTTAATCGTAGATGTTCCAATCATTTCGTTCGTATTTTTGCTTTATGTATAATGTGGTAATTTTCGATCATTTTTATTTTAATTTTATGCGTTCTTTTACGATTTCTTTGAATACAGACAACCCTTGTACAGCACGGAATTCCCATAATGCGGTTGGAGAATTGGGGAAACCCCCGAATAACATGGTATTCCTGCAATACATATAGTTTCGACCTAATACGGTTAAAGAATTGTGTAGAATAGTATAATTTTTTTAGTTTTTGAAACCTAACCACGGTGTTATATAGGGGCTACTACAGAATTTATTTAAAATTGCTTTTGAAAAAACAATCGAAAAATGAAGATCTTATAATATTGAGTAAATCTAGATAATTACTTCTTTGTTTCATAGAACAATTATTTCTCAGTTTCTCTGTATTTCTTCTTGATTTCAACAAAAGTTCAGAGTAAATATAAGAAGAAAATATGCCAGAAGAACTATGCTTTAAGGAATAATAAATACTGAAAAACATACGCTTAACCGAAATTAGAGCAGTTGTACTCCGGGTCTTCAACCTGTTGTTCGCGTCTCTTTAAATCTTTTCACCTTCTACATTACATTTATAATCTTCAATATTTTTTTTCTGTGCCGATCAGCACCTCGATACCCTAATTCTAATTAGAGCACTCCAAAGGCTGCGGATGTTTATGCAAATACAGATCTTTTTGACCCAATTTACAAAACTTGGAATGTAACAGAAATTTCTTCACTCTATTAAGAACTCTGTTGAATTCTAAATAAAGTGAAGATCTTAACAACTTTTATATTATTATAAACAGTCATATAGGGTAACTGCATCTAATATCGTTTAGCATGTAATATCGTCATCAGTCTGATCTCGATGAAGAAAGTGTTAAAATCTGATGGTAATGAACGAAATTAGTGGTCAAGCATGTATAAAAAGACATACTATGGCTGTAACGTCATGTGAGCAACGTATAGCAAATGAGAAATATTTCAGTGAATTTTAATAGCGGAAAAAATTTATTGAACCGCGACAATTTTATGTCGCATTGGGTAAAGGCAAGTCTAAAAGTTCTACGAATGCATGAATATTTTCTGGGAGCATCTAATTAATGACATGCTTCAGCAAATTTAATCGGTTCAACGTTTTTGTTAACGGAAACAGTTTTTTTCCGTCTTGGCAAACGTGCACTCAATTTCGCCTACCTTTCAGTGTAGTATTTGATATATGTATCTATAATGGGAACACGGAATTGGCGAAGCTACAGAGCTGAAATTTCTGTGCCCAGCATATAAACGTAATTGTCTCAAAAAGTAATACGTAATAATGCAAATCTTTTGAAGTTATATTTCTTTCTTTTTGCAATACAGGCACCTTTTAAACATAATTCTATTAAAAGAAATTTGGCAAAAAGTCTCCAAAATATTTATACGGTTAAAAATAATAAACACACATGCATATATAATTTTAAAAGCTCATAAATGGATGAATTAATCAATATTTATCAGGTAGGTAACGTTATATACACTTTTCCGCAATCTTGACTTTTGATTGTCTTGTTTCTTGCCAATCGCCATTGAAAATCTTTCAATTTTAACAGTTTTAACCTGCCATACATGAAACACAAACAATTTCTTTTTTATCTGACGACTAATTAGATACAAAAATATCAAGTACTATATAAATATAATGGTATCATTTTACGGTAATACCATACAAACATCAACTACCTTATAATAATAAAATTATAAGAAAATATAAATTAAGAACGATTTGAATCAGTGGGTAGGCAATATTATATGCACTTTTGACGATCCTTATTTTTTCTTTTGAAAATCGTTACATTTTAACAGTTCTAACCTTCCGTACATGAAACATAATTTCTTTTTTATCTAACGACTAATTAGATACAAAAAATTATCAATTACCATATAAACATCATGAATAATACAATCATAATAAAATATAAATTGAGAACGATGTGAATGAGGACATGCGATAATAGATGCGCATACTCTACGCTATAAACGCACAAAATCCGCAGTCGAATCACAATCATAACTCCTATATCGACAAAATTAAATGTAATTCCCCACCAAAGCAATGCTCCATTTCCATCAGTTTCCCCCTCGACAGTAGTTCGCTTCAACGACAGGTCAAATAACAGGTGCCTCGACACGCTTAGAACCGTTCACCATTAATGTCCCCCCTCTCAAGGTCCAAGTGGGTTCTCTGGTTTCATCGCTCTCCCCGCGACCGCTCGACCGACGATAAACTTTCATCCGTGGGCGATAAGCGTGATCGAGGATCGTTTCTCCACTCCCGGGCCTCCGTGGAGAGCAGCCACCCCTTTTTTTCGCGAAGATCAGGCCAAGGGTTTGGCGCCGTCTACTATCACGAGGCCAGAAGGTGTTCCGTTCGTTCGTTTTCCCCTCGCGAACACCACAGTCTCGTGAGTCACGCGGGCCACGAATAAACGTTTTCTGCTCCAACTCCTCCGGCGACGACGGATATAAATAATATACGAACAGAACGAGGAAACGCTGGTAATGGCAACGGTTACGTCGGCTACAGGCCGCGGAAAAATTTTCTTGCGCGAAAGGTCGAGACCAGACGCCCGCGTCGAGTAATTTATTTGAGACAACTGAAGGCTGAGAGGCCGGGGCACGAGCGGCCTGACAGGGGCGCGATTCTTCCTTCTTCGATCTTCCGACGCAAAGATTGATCTGTGCTCTGGTTGAGACGGTGTTTGTCGCGTTGGGTGGCGAATTCGACAAGAATACACACTAGGGTTGTGCTTATTTGATTATTTCGATTTTTATAACAATGAACTTAATAATGCAGTACAGATTCTTCTCGATTATTGTCCAGGCGTCATCCCCACTACTGGGGAGAGTCTGTGGATCCTGCCAAGCGCATACTTTGTTGCCGAAATACAAAGACGAATTAAAGAGGACTCAAGCATTTCTCCCTATAGGATTATTGTCTCAGCGCGGACCCGAGTTCGGGACGATAATCGAGAGGAGTCTGTAGTACGGGGTACAATACACTGCAGTTTGAAGGAAAAAATAGGTTAAGGGGGGACAACACTATAACGGCCCGAAAAGTCAAGGTACCTTAAATAATTTATTGAAAGAGAACTGCTTAATGAATCTTTTTCAAATTTGTAGGGGCTTTTATTCAACATATAAGCTTTAGGAAAATATTTTTGTGTACTTCATTTGGAAAAATTTATAGGATTTAGAAGAACCCAAGGTTAGGGCTGCAAAAAGATGTTCGCTGACTGGTTGACAATTTCCCGGCCAAATGGTTTATCTGCAATCCAAAACGCAAAAGGTTTTAGAAACTAGATGCTCCTGGCTATGGCACGGCATAGAATTTTTTTGATAGAACGTTTCTTTCTATTTTTTCTTTCGCAAAAGAGAGCTAGTTTTGCGGTAAAATCTTAACTTTTGTATTCTGACAGCGCTGGCAGATGCTACACTCCA
This sequence comes from Dufourea novaeangliae, assembly GCF_001272555.1. Classification (NCBI taxonomy): domain Eukaryota; kingdom Metazoa; phylum Arthropoda; class Insecta; order Hymenoptera; family Halictidae; genus Dufourea; species Dufourea novaeangliae. Next base: position 1,391,618 of record NW_015374106.1, on the reverse strand, counting down.
CGCAAACAATTGTTACATCGTCAAAGAGGATCACACGTCTTGCATAATATTCAATAAACAATAAATTGAAACAAAAAAATTGTTTGTCTATAATTCAAGCGTGGCTTTTGATATTTCAAGATCGTTTACTTTCGTATTATCAATAGTTTTCTGAAAAAAAATTCGCAAATATCATTTGCTTTTAGAGCTGTTACACGAGAATCCTCCCTTAAGCATAGTTTTGAAAATGGGATATATGTCCCAATAGGTTGCATTGGTGATAGAAGAAATGATAACAAACTGGAAAATAAGTTGGTCCATTGAAATGTCTTACAAAGTGGTTGACAGAATAACGTAATTAATTATAATTTTATGAATGGTAAGGCGTAAAAAATTTAACCCTCCGTGACCCCCGTTATTTTTACTGCTTCCATCCTTTCTTAGGTTTTTGATGTTCGGACCTATTTCTTTTTATGTTATAGACATCCGAAAAATCTGAAAAATTCAGGGACACTTCCCATGGTATCTACTACATGATCGGATAGTTTTAAAGTTGAACGTTAAAAGGTTTTTTTTGACAACAATTCTTTTGTTTCGGAGATATTTGAATGCAAAAGACTAACCCAAAAAATCGCCCGTTTTTGATCCAATGATTTTGGAACTGAATTTTGTGCCAAATACATAATACCTTGCTGTGAGACATCAATTGCAACAAATTTTCAAGTTGAGCCGACAATTAATTTCTGAGGTATGGAAGTCACAATGCATTAACGCGTCGTCAAGTGTTTTCTACTTCTGTGTAAAATTTGTTTAAACTCCTTCATCAAAATCCTTTCCTTTTATTTTTTAAGAAAGTAATAAACAAAATTTATGCAGCAATGTGATATTTACCTTCCCATCGACGCAAGGTTCACTCTTTTTTCTTTTACATTTCGCTTTGAGAATTTTCAATGAATGATCATGAATTTTGCGTGCTTTATGGCTTTTATTGTAGTGGAAATCAGTTCTTTTGAAAAATTGGGTACACACTTTCTGGTAATGTGAATCTAGTATGGATGGGTAAATACTTATACGAACGGTTGTGTACACTGTCGTTCATGACAATCTCATCTGGCGTGTAGAATTTATACGCGAGGAATATTTACATTTTGGGGGCATCTGTTTAACAGACCTTGCCAGTCTCTGGTAAACGGTGTTTCAGGTGTTGAGGTACTTTCCCACAGGTTTATGGACGTAATAGCCCAATCAGGCGTAAATTTTGGCAGTTTTATAGCTCGACTGTCCTTTCACTGGTGTGTAGTGTGTACCCTAGTTAACGCTCCTAAAATGGTAAACAGAGAGATCATCCTGAGCTAAACCAATATTATTTCACCCTCATACAATTTTGTACACTAATAGGTACTACCATTAATAATTCAGTTTTACGCAATAATGTTATAGGATTTTATCTTTTGCAGATTAAAATCACTGTTTCGATAACTTTTTGGTTTAACAAATACGTACTGGTATTCAATTTCATGTTACTGTTGTGTAAAACAGGAGTGACCCAATATTTTACTAAAAATAATTACATCACTTTTGTTGATAATTTAAGAGAAGTAATTAAGTACGAACAATAGTAGCATATCAGGGATTTAAAAATATTTAATATGAATCTTGATATACGAAGTTTTATGAGAAATACTGTTAAATGTATAATCAATATGATCCGTCATTATAACATGGTATAAAATTAAATGTAATTGAATATGTTATTTTCAAAACTAAATGTCTTAGTAACATTTAACAATCTCCAATGAACAGAACTTTCCTATGTTGTTTAGGGTTAAAAATATTTCACTTTACATTTGGTGTAATAATCGATGTTCTCATTGACGTTGGGGTATTATATGTGTGCTCTATATTATACGTGCAATGTAATTCACGGTATTAAGATTATATAAAGTAGACCATTAAACATACTTAAAGTAAAGGAAAGATGACAAAAAGACAAAGGCAACATAAACTCTTTTTAAACCAACGTTTACATTAAATATACAGAAAACATTTGTAGTCACTATAAATTATTAAAATGTACATATAAAAGTTTGAATCAGTGGAGATTAAAAGATACGTATTTCAATGTCTTCAGCGTCCAAAAAATCGTGACTATAAGGGGATGACTGTTTTTTTCCCATTCGATATCTTTCTTCGCCGCCAGCTACTTACATCGTTTCTTCGTACACATTGTTTCGCTAAAGACAATGGACAGTCACGATAAAGAGGAAAGTAAAGAATAAAACGTGTTGGGAATATCCAAAGCCGCAGGAAGTCCGGATTACATCGTTCGTTACGAGAAACTTCGTAGGCGCTTATATTTAGGCCAGCCTGTAGAAGCTTTACGAGCGTTTGTCCTCGTTAATCTAACGCGAGGCAAGCGCACACACTCGATCGCCATCACGGCTTCATCGTTCCATTCTCGCATTAACCCTCGAAATAGAGTCTTACGGTGATATATTTAATCGAAAATCGTATCCACGGTTGAATCTCCGCCGTTTTATGCTCGAGCTTCTGTTGCGTGACAGGCTTTCGTAGTATCGTGTTTAAAAATGACTTCTATCTAATGATATAATATTCACCGACTGTCAGTTCCTTGTCTATCGTGTTTATATTGGCAGCGGAGTAGTTTTTCTTTCGTTGATATAGATTTTTCGGTTAACTTAAACTTAATTTTTCAGCTACCATTGCGTGCAAATACAGTGACTCATAGATCTGTTCACGTATATTACCGTTTAAAAGTTTGGAAGTATTCTTATTTTTTAATTAAACAAATCATTGTTTGTTAATTTGTTGAAGGTAACCGTTTGTGAACATTTTTATTCCATACTTTGACTAGTCTACAGACGAAAATCGCTTTTCTACTCACATTTTTTAAAAGTTCTTAATCTTGTCTTATCCTCCTTGTGTGCGTGTGTTCCACACAATCTGGAATATTTTGAAGCAAAATGGAAAAATTTGGGTAAACAATGTTTTAAGAAATTGATAAATAAAATGCCCAGAATTTGATTGGAAGTTAATTAAAATAAAGGTAGTAATTTTTGTGAGACAAAAATTTGATAAGAATAAGGTTTTTTGTTACTTTTTAGTTGGTGATAATATACCTACATATAAGCCTTTGTAATAGAAAATCTGTAACTTGACTTTTTCATAATAACGGTAGTGTATTTATGAACAGACAAGTAAGGATACAACTTTCTACGTCATTCTTATTTTTTTATCCTTATTACCGTCGCTTACGTCAGCCATCTGTGACAAATTTTTCTGAATTTTAAAACAAAATTTGCGGTTTGGTATGTAATTTGGTCAAAGAAATATGACAGCTTTCCGTGAAGGAACTCGTGAGTCACTATATATCGGGCCCCAACATTTTTTTGTACTACATTTTAAGAAACATGTATGATCACATTATCATAGAAAAATGTATTAGAGTCATAGAGTGATCTATTAATTCCACAATTAGAGTAATCCACCAATTTCAAATTTATGTGATAAGAATGCCATGGCTCGATTAATGTCAATACTCACATTTTTTATAAAATTGATATCTTGTTTAATCTATCCTTATGAAATGTCACAATTCCTACAGCAGTGTAATATATTGAACACAACAAAAAATCACATTGTAATAATTAAAGACACATCGGTTGACAGATCAGTACAACCCAAGATAAAGTGAAGTGATAGCAATCAGAAATTTATTTGAAAGAAATACGTACGTTACAAAATCTTTCTTACTCCCTATAGCTCACGATCTATTAAAACTACACTAATAACATCGTAGAGTAATGTCTTGATACGCGTAATACCAGCGCCATAAATTGCTTGGCCTAACTGTAGGTTAGAAAATAGACGGAAGTACATATACAATTTATTCATATTTACATATGCATATGCAATTACGTGAAAATTTTCCCTGACCGTACCTCGCCTCCTACTCCTAGATTATTACTGTCAAGGGATTTATTAAATTAAAAAAAAATAGTCCTTTAAAGTTGAAAATACAAAATACACATTTTCTAAAAGTCTTTATTGATAAAACATTATCAGAGTATACCTCAATTTTCAAAATTAAAAAAACAATGTTTACATTTTTTTCCCAGACGTTCCTTAAAAAACTGGCCAACTACCCAATACATTGGGGTAAGATGCCATATTATGTAAAAAAAAGATTATTATTTTCATGGGTTAACAATTATTTTTTGTTAATTTAATAGTATCCTTTTCATAGTGCATTGTTTAAATAACAAGTGAAGTTCATTGATTTCATACAAATATATATATTAAATTTGTCATGCATTTAATAAGAAACCTTAGGCATCTTCCCCTCAATTACCATGTACATATAAGAACCACCCCACTTAAGCTTAACAAAGCCATCGAATAGAGTCTTCACTCTCGCTTTCCTCCGGCTAGGATCGTTTTTCCATCAATAAACGTGTCTATGTATAACCGTTCGAGCAAGCACGTTCGACAGATCCGGAGCACGAGGCTCGTTCTCTGTGATACAGGATGTTAGGTCATCGTCGCTCCGTTACGTGGGCGGCAGCTAGCTCTCGCTTCGCTCTGATTAATACTCCACTGATCTCCGCGTTCGATCTACCATTTTCACTCCTTCGGTCCTCTTCAATGAGGAGAGCCACCTTGCCCCATTGTGGCTGTGCCAATCGCGTCTGTGTATATAGGGGGCCCTTCGTGGAATACGAAATCGAGATTCGACCTCCCGCCGTGATCCTATTGCATACGGACGCTTTCGAGCACAGGGCTCGACGTAGATGACATCTAATCGGTGGCCATATCGGTCTTCGTGTCCGCGACGACGTCGAGCAGCCCGTGGATCTTCTTTATATCTGGGCCAGACCGAAGTCCTCTTACGAATGGTGGCTCGTTCACATACGTGTAATAGGATCGGTGTTGTGTTAGGTCCGGAACAGTCTCGAGCTCTCGTGATTCCGATCCCGTGAATACACGCCCTTCGACGTGTTCCTTATGCTTCCTATGAATAGAAAGCGATTTTAGGAGGTTAGGAGAGGTCGTATCTCTTTTTTGGTCGCGGGTGGAAATGAAGCTGCGAGGGAAAAAGTTGAGTGGGCTTTACGAAAGACATCTTGTGATACTATTATAATCCCGTTTCTGAATGTGACCATATGTTTCTTTTTTTCTAATTGCTGCATTGTTGAAACAGATCGACGAATTCGGACCGGAAGATGATGGGATGACTAGTTTCGTTTATGTATTGGTCGGTCGGAATTGATTCCTTGATTGGGAGGTTGGTACAGTGTTGTAAGATGTAATTTTAAATTTGTTTAATATTTTAATATTATTTGGTTATGTGTATTATGGTACAGGATGCTATAGTAACAGAGTTGGGCAAAATGTAATATGATTACAAAATCCAAATCACAATTACAATGTAATTACAAGACAATTACAATTACATTGTAATTTTACAATTACATCATAATTTTTATTGTAAATTTAGTACAGTCAATTACAATTTTACAATTACATCATAATGTTTATTGTAAATTCAGTACAGTTAATTTCAATTTAAATGTAATTGTAATTTTCTTGTAATTATATTGTAATTGTGATTTGGATTTTGTAATCAGATACATTTTGCCCAACTCTGTTACTATAGCATCCTGTACCATAATACACATAACCAGATAATATTAAAATATTAAACTAATTTAAAATTACATCTTTCAACACTGTACCAACCTCCCAATCAAGGAATCAATTCGCACATACCAATACATAAACAACATTTGTAATTAACTGTACTAAATTTACAATAAAAATTATGATGTAATTGTAAAATTACAATGTAATTGTAATTGTAATTGTCTTGTAATTACATTCTAATTGTAATTTGGATTTTGTAATTAGATTACATTTTGCCCAACTCTGCATAGTGTATTATGTCACGTGGACGAAGAAGTAATTGTACTTTAATCTTCAAGTAATGTAGAAGTCATTGCATGACTTTATGTATTATAATTTTCCTGCATACTAAATTTGGGTACTCGCACCATGTGTTTACTAAGCAATCTAGTTTCGGATGTAATAATAATTTTTATTTTATATAAGTAATTATTTGAGCCAATGTCCTACCGAAGTATCGATGTTCTGATGAATTGCAGTAAACTGCAGGCTGCCTTATTATTAGTCCAATTACCGCTATTACATACATACTCTAGATCATAAATTCAGATTCCTTAGATTATATCACATTTAGAACAGTAATTGTGTTAAATGAGGCAGAACAATATTAAGATACAAGGTTTTCACTTTTACAAAATCGTTTTCAATAAACAAAGAATATTTGAAATATATTAAATTTAAAGTACGTGTAGTATCAATAAATAGGTCAGTATTTTCCTTATCAAAATGAATTATGAAAATGAATTCCCTTATGGAAGTTTAAGTTTATAGTATCTTCTCAACTATTTGGTTTCCATAAATAGTGCGAGGTGACAGAGTATGTATACTATACGAAAACTGATATCAAGATAGATAAGACTTTGATTTCCTTAGAAATCAGTAATCTCTTTCCAACTATGGGGCTGGATTACGCATAACTTCGGCATCTTTTATACAGCCGACATCGCCGATTAGGTGAAAAACCCGTTTTTCCACCAAATTTTCACTATCTCCCGACCCACAATTACTTTTTTATGTTTCAAATTTCATATTTCTTATGGAAAAGGTGTTGCAAGAATTCTATAAACTATAATGGCACTCATACAGATTAAGAATCCTTCTGAATTTTTTGTTTAAGATGAATCTTACTCGTGATTCCACCCACGCAGTCGAGAATATCATTTTTTAAAGGTGCCAGTTTCAGCGACTTAAAAATCAATTAAAAAATTAGTCAACAAATTTGTTGGTATTATTCCGAAAGAGATTAATAAATTATTACATTCAGCAAACAACATTCCTAAAGTTTCCACAATTTTCCAACCGTCACACAGGAATGACCCTGTAAAATCCGAGATAGGACCGAAACAATGTTCAGTATAAAAGAGAAACAGGAACCGAAAATACAGGAAGCATGGTTCTTGAACCGCCATCCATTAAGTCGCAAATTCGTGATGGAGCATATGTAATCGGTAATTTGCAAGCCGCGACAAAGGTCTTATCAAATGAAGGCGGGCGGCGATAAAGAGTACAGTTTCTCGGAATTCTCGGCGAAATGTCTGTCATAATAGAAATTCAACAAAGAGAAACTAGTTTCACTTCTGCTGAAGCCGCTACGCCGACGTACCCTATCTCCAATACTAATTAATTCGATCCGCAAACAGAAGTCTTATCTGTCTCTTGTCGGGCCGTTTCGACACTCGTGATGGGGGTTTTATCATCACCTCGGGTCGCGCCCGTCTTTGCGCAGCGAAATTATTTTTATATTTAGCCGCACGTGGCGACTCACCGGTTTCGGCGCGAGTAATCGAATCCGGGAAAAGAAACGAGTCATCATCATGTTTTGAGGCCGCAATGAATCGCGTCATTTTTCATATCCATTCTTTGCTCTACGATTTCTCTGCGGATCGATTCTTTACTCTAAAAATCGAGAACCGATTTTTTAAATTTTACGAATAGATTATTGAATTATGCGTGTGTGTATATGTTATCATCATCCTTGTGCCAAATTGGTGAACATGCAAATTTTTCGTTTTGGTATGGATATATTTTTGTAATCCTAACTATATGTATAGATCCCAAAGCGATTGAATCTATGAATACATGTAACAAAGCAATAATGACAATACTTTAAGCTTGTTCATAGTCATAGAGTATAGAGTTTAACATTTATAGAATTTAAAAGAATAAAGTTATAAAGTTATAAAATTACACATTCATGACTTTAGCATAAAAATAAAAAAATCGAAATCAAGGAATTAATTAAAAATTATAAAAAATGCTATTATACGTATATTAATTAATAATACTTACGTTAATATATTATACATATATACATGTTTACATACAAGGGTGTCCCACTGAAATCAACCCACTCAGATGTCTCCGCAACTGTAGACGATATTAAAAAATGTTAAATGGTATCAAGGGGCACACTTTTTGATGTAACTTTTTTCATGTGGCTGCGTAGAGGTCATATTCAGGTCAATTTTGTTTTTCAAACAGAATCGTATATTTTTTAATGTACTACGTGATGCTACTCATTATTTCTACGTAAAATACTAAGTCACGTATGGCGAATTAGTGCATTAAAAAGTATGTGACTGCATTTAAAAAAACAAAGTTGACTTTCATATGACCTCTACGCGTCCACATAGAAAAAAGTTACATCAGAAGGTGTGCCCCTGATACCATCTAACTTTTGTGTGAAACATTTTTTTAAAATCGTCAACAGTTTCGGAGATATTCGAGAGAGTCAATTTAAATGGAATACCTTGATAATATAATTTTTTACGATTTTTAGATGAATTCTTGATTTCGATTTTTTAAGATGATTGGTTCTCATGATTCGATTCAGAATCGATTTTTTAAAGTGAATCGAACATCCCTATTGCGTAGCCGGTGTCATTCTTTTATTTCGTAATTTTTTTTTCTTTCAATAAGCGAAATTACCAACAAGCGTGTCTTTTAAACGCTCAAAATGAGACCGGCTGACTCATAATTCGGTTACCGTGTCTGTTTCGCGACTGTCACGCTGAAAAATATACGATCGCCGCGGGAGTTAGTACATACAACCTGTTCGTCACGTTTAAAATTACCTTTTGTTGGTCTCCACCTCGTGCTGTTACCTTCGACTCGAGGATGCGGCGGTGGTGTACTTATGTATCATTCCGTCCCGTATCATCGTGCTCATTTTATTTCGTGGCGAGCGAGCAGATTTCTGACTGTAGATTGTCGCAGAATGTACATACGTGACGGTGGTGAATTTCTGAAACTGGTTTTTTAATTATTACAGTTGGAAAGGACTGTGCCATAAAACGGTGAAATTTATTATGCTATTTGCAGTACGTTGTGAAATTGAAATTACATATTGAGGAGCATTATGCCGGGGAGGGAGCCAATGTTGTTGAATAAGAAATGTAATTTAATAAATCAGAGAAGGATAGCTTCGAAGGAATAAAAACAGTGTATGTTTATAGTAATCCAGGGTAACAGTATAGTGTACTAATCTGAACATTATTTTGGTTCCAAATGTATTTAATACTTCCATTAACTCCGATATGCCCAGAAATTTTTTTTAAGTATACTTTTCTCTATATAACGTCATTCTACTTAATATCCTCTGCAATATTTCATCAAAAATCTTCTGAATTTTTAGTGTTTTATTTTTAGTAACTTTTAAGTAATTTTTAGTAAGTATCACTTCTTATTCAACTGTATAACTTGAAAAACAGTAAAATACGAGCACCCGTTAAGTGCTCTTATAGCAGAATGGTGGGCATATTCCGGTGAACTTAATTATTTGCTTAATAATTATTGGAAATTTTCCGAAAACAAAGCCTTATGTAAAAAATGTTGTATTAATAATAATTGTAGCTACAAGGTACTATAATTAATGTATAGAAATTGACAATAATATTACGTCGCTATTACACATACCAAAGTTGCAAATACCGGGAAAAGACAAACCAAAATGCATTCAAAACATGGAAATTATGTATTTATAGCACACATGATTCTTTAAAACCAAGTACAGCAAAAAGTTCAATAATATCCGATGAGCTTTTTATTTAGTTCCACACCTGATGCAATCCTTGAAACAGTAAAGTAATTTTTGTTTGACTCCATTTTCTCTAACTTGAATCACAAAATTCCATATTTACATAAACAGTCTACATGTAAGTATTGTAAAATATTTCCGTCAAATATAAAAACACTATTAACAGTTCAATTTGGTAGTACACTAATAGTAGCAAGGATAATTCGGTGACACTTTGTTTTCCACAAATTACATCTATGTTTTCTTTTCAACTGTTAACTGTACACGTGCAAGAAAGTAATTAATAGCTTCATCATCATCGCTCTTGTACTTCGGTGTAATGGACCGTGAATTCTTCTGTTCAAGTATTTATCGGCGGAGCACTGTGATTGTTTTCTGTTGAATTGCATCGTGGTGCCTCCGATTTTCCCACGGATGCGTCCTTCATAAAAATCCCTCGTCCTGTAAGTGTAGACTTCGTTGTTTCGCGTTCGTTCGAAACTGGTGCTTACAGAGCGTGTCGCTGGAAGAGGAAGCGAGGATTCAATTTCCTCGTTTCCGGTCGGCGAAACGAAACAAAAGCTAGGATGGATCGTTGCCTATCGGTTGTTCACTTTCCGCTTTTAAGTAATTTGTGCGCAAAACACACAAAGCACTTTTTTTTTATCTTCTTACAATCATGTTTCCACCCTTTTTCTCAGAACGTGTGCGGCGAAATTGTGCAGAGAATAGGTGAAAAGTTAATAAAGTGTAATTGCTGCTCTTATGGGCTTAGATATTTTGATAGGAGTGACATTAATTATAGTTACTTGAAATATACTTACAAATTTTAGAATTTCATCAGATGTTTACATTTATAATAAAAGTTTGCGAATCCTATCGATTGAATCTTCTTTACTCATTGTTTGTGAGAATAAATCTTCCTAATTATTTTCATAAATCTCATTCTTAACCTTTGAAAATTAAAATATTATGTAATGTCCCCCAAAATCCTTTGTTTTTCATTATTGTCGTCTGTTTTCCTTTCATTTCCGATCGTTAGTAAGTTTCTACTTTCACATATCTTAATTTTCAATTACCTGTAATCAAATTTAAACTTCATTTGTTATGTATTTGCAATTTAGTTTAAAGCTCAAAGTCCTCTTTTTATATCAGTTTTTTGTCAGATTTCAATATTCCTGCAACTCCTCATTTAGGCTACCTCGACTCTCATTCGTATCTACCCAATTTAAACCAAGTTTATTAGATTCAACAATAAATAATTCACTATAGTTCTAATATGGTGGCAATACATTTTAGGTTCAGAATATCTTTCCAATCTTTTATTTAGTTAGGAATGGAGAAGAATAATGAAACGAAATAACAAATATTGTTAAAACAAGATAGATATTTGAATCATTTCGAAACGAATACAGATTTTTCCAACAATGTAGTGGACTACATATTGCTACGTCTAACAAAGACGTAATACATAATAACAAACGATTATTTCCCTGCAAACAATTCTACTCTACGATGTACACTGCCGGCCAAAAATATTAGGACACCTACTCTGTGTGGAATAATTGCGAAAAATGCGTTGCAAATTTATTGAAGCACGCGCATCATCAAGCAACGTATTTATATTTTAATTTAAAATATATAAATTCTATAATTCATTTTGCATCACTGATAGATACGTTAACACAAATTGACGATGGTCGAAAGTAACCAAACGAAAACTCGTTATGGATATTGATTACTGCGTAACCGAAAAAAATTCCCGTCATCTTCTTCTCTCAGTTTTCTTGCCAAATCCCCTTCGTCTTAGTCCACCCCAATAATGGTTGTCGGTAAGCAAAATAAAATTCTCGTCATTGATAATGGTTACATGCAACCATAAACAATTTCCGTCATTGATAATGGTTATTCGTAATCAATATAATTTCTGTAGCCAATAATGGTTATTCACAACTGTTAGGATAAAGGTATGCGACCATATACGTCGTTTTATATATGTATACACGAACTATTTATTAATGAATAAAGATGAATAAAATTGAATAGAAAACTTGATACATAATTCAATTACGCACACGCACCATGTTGTCGATCGAGAGAGAGAGCCGGAAGAAAACGAAACGCGCACACATGAACTGCGGATTCTCCTTCTCATAATCGCGTGATGCCATCTATAACGCGCGCATTATAAATGTGACGCAAACTTCTATCAACAACCAAAACAAACTTTCGATGATCGATAATTGTTATTGATAACCACAAAAAATTTCGATCTTTTACAATGGTTATTCGTAACCAGAATAGTTAAAAATCCATATTTTTAATTCACTTCATTTTTGTTTAAGGGGTCATGCTCAGTCAGGAGGCCGAAAAAAGAGTGTTCTTTGGGAATTTTTTTCTCAAAAACTATAAGACCTCTTTCAAAAAATGTGTTTGTGTTTTAAAGATTGCAGTTTATAGATTATAAGGTAATTCTTTTATTTAAAAATATTTAGTAGTAAATAAATGGTGAGCGATCTCCCGGATGTCTCTTCGCAAAAAGTGGTCTGCCGTGATCACTGTAACTTTGTAACGGTTCATCTGAAATTAAAAATTCAGTAAGATTTATGTAATGGAAGAACCAATCTTGTCCTTGAACGTGGGTTTTTCGAAATATTGAATAGGAACAAAATAGCGGACGTTTTCCTGAAAAAGTGCGATCTTCACCTAAAAAATCACTCGATTTTGGTCAATTAAAAAAAAAGTATGGAACGAACAAAAGAATCCTTCGTTCAAGGACAAGTTTTTCTAATTTGAAATAAGACGCAAAACGCTTCATGTAAATCGACACATAGTTTTCGAGAAACATTGATCACCGATTTGAAAAATGTAGTTTCGAGGAAAACGCGTTTAAAGTTTCAAGTCAAGCTTACACTTATATAAAATATTCATTTTTTAACGCCTGTAACACTGTCATTTTTAATTGGATTACCTTAAAACTTGCACAGAATATTCTAGAGATGTTGTACTTAAAGAAAATGTAGAAAGTGAAAAATCGATTTTTTGAAAATTTCGGACTGAGCATAACCCCTTAAACTTCTTCGAGATTTATTAATATCTGCTTTCCATTTAAATAAAAATGACTTTTTACACGACTTTTTCCCAGAAAATATTAAAAATAACTATTATTTTTTGTCTCTGATATCGAATCAAACAATATACATATAATGGATCACTTACCGGTACACCTAATATTTGAATTCGCCCATTAAAATCATTCGAGTTGTATACAAGGAGTGCTTGCCTCGTGTCTCGTCTTAATTTCTCGTGGTATCCCGGCGCCAAGAAGAAGATCCCTCTCCACGGTCACGGAGCAGTAAAACCGTGATATACGATGATCGGGCGGCGGCGGCCGAACAACCGATCCCGGAGTGCAGTGTAAACGAAGATTTAAACGGTAGCCACGGGAACGATCGTCGCGAAGCACACCGTGATCATTCAGCCGGGCGTTAACCACGAGGGCTGATCCTCTTAAGACAGCGCGTTATTCATCGGTTTTTATATTCCGTGTTCCGTGCCCGGGATGTTCCCTCCTCTTATTCGCTGCCCACCAACCGCATACCTGGCACACCTTCCACGATCGATTATCGATTCGCGGCGAGCCAACCAGCCAGTGTTGATACTGATGGATTCTGACGATGCAGATCGCGCTCTCCTCCGACTTTTTCTTTTACTCTCATTTTTTTTTTACCATCCTATAACCTCCACCCCACTTGCTAACGATCCGCGCAGGATCGTGGTCCCGTTGACGCCGGCTTTAATTAGGTTGAACGTGTAACCGAATGGAATTACGACCTGGTTTCCTTCGTGATTTATATGATGTCGAGACATTGATGAACTGTCAGGCGGTCATGGACGTGAAGACCGCGTGTCGGTTTATCGAAGAGATTTATGGAGATATGTTCACGATCTGTTGGATATATTGTGGATATTTTTTTCAACCCTTGTATGACGATGGCTGGGCCATCTTCGTTCAGTATACCTTGATGATTTGAGAAATGAGGATGTTACGTTGATGACGATTTTTACAAAAAGGCAGATTTTACATCATTCTTTTTAGAAATTTTTGTACATGAATATAGTATTTTTATATAGTATATATAGTGTCTAATATAGGTCACGCGTGGCCTGGTTATGTTGGATTGGATGAGTTTGCAGTTACGAATACAGAATTTTATTTTATGTGTGGAGTTGATATGGAAAATTCCTACGTCAGTTTTTAGTCAGTAATTTCGGTTTATTGGAAATAATTTAGATTCCTCTTTAACTCCTTTTTTTAGTTTAAATATTTCGTTGAAATTTACAGTATTGATTTAGTTATTGATAGTTTTATGTGGAAAACTTTGTAGAGTTGAGGTCTCTAAAATATTAGATTACCTAAATGTGCATCTTTTGTTGTTATTTATAGTTGATAAGTGAGTGATCATATTATTAGAGCCATAATACGAAAAATATGTTCTTATTTGTGTTTGTGTAGAAATAAAATCACAATATCAAAGTTTTCAGACTGGATAATTTTTAATTAATTGTTGTTCACTAAAAATATACAAAAAATTAAACACAGGTTATATAACTGCATATACAAGAGGAAGTTAGAATCGTAAAATCGTCAATTTATCTAGGTAACTAATAATATGACCACTGACTGTACTACAATGGTGATATTAATATACATATTTGTTGAAAAAAAGTGTAGTCATAGTTTAATAAACGAAACACAGTAGCAGAAATTTTTTACGTATAGCGTATTTAGAAGTCCTATGAAATCCGGAAAGTATAAATACCATATGTATATAACCGTTATCGTTTGGAAAACTTATATAAAGTAGGATATCGTAATCGGTGCAATTCACTCAAGAAAAGTATTTTATCGCTTCCTTTACGGGATGATAAAGTATCTGCAAAATAATCATAGAGCATACGAGTGGATAAGTCTTTTCTAGGTTAGTGTCGAATAAAATTAAGGGAGTATAATATTATTTATGTATTAGTTACGTGTTACAAAGAATGTACGATTCAAGTATTCATCAAAGAAATTAAAAAGAACAAAAGAGGTACAATAATTAAAGGTGTCCAATGTTTAATGTCCACAGAAGGGAGTTAAAATAATGATTTATCTGGCGGAATAATGATCAGTAAACTGGAAATATTTATGCGAAATCCCACGCTTTAAAGATTCACTTACAAAAACTGTAATTAAATACAGATATATTGTCTTCATTAAGCATTCTATTCTAATAAAAATGAGACCAAAATTCTATTCAACTGTATAGACGTTTTGATTTTATTATGCTTCTGATTTTCACTGTGCATAAAAAAAGTGTTAGTACACTCCATTCTTTTATAATAAATACATAGAAGAAATGAACAATATATTACAGCAAAGAATACGTTCTGTGAAAGTTTACCGTAGTCAAGATAGACCTAGAAAATGATCATTTCTGTAACCTAGCCAAGAAATCTATGAAATTATTTGATAAAGTTATTATACAAAAAATACCTTCGTTTCCCTTGTGTTAGATTATTGCATAATAAATATCGATTTGGAACTTCCGAGTTTAAGCAATTGTGTATTACCTTGAACAGAAAACTTTTATTCGAAGAAAGGTCAATCGACAGATTCCCTACCAATGAGGTACAAAAATTTTGCTTCCATGTCCAACGATTATACAACAACCTAATATACGATAAATGCATAAAATTTGCAGTTTAATGGTCATCGAGCATTGAACTATTCGGTTCCCATAACGATCATAGTGAGTGCACGTGTAATAAAGGTAGAGAAAGAAGGAAGGCGCAGCCCAAACTTCCTCGAGAAAAGGGAATAGAAGAACAGGAGAGAAGGAGGCGAGGGATCGAAATAATGGGGATCGCGTGAGGCACGTGCCCGAAGCTCTGGCATTATCCAGAGGAGAGCCGACAGCCAGGGGCCTATTACCTTTACCTGGCTGCATGCAAACACGTGTGCAAACGGTCTTACACACGTGCGCGGAGCGTCGGCTACGGGGCCAGGTGGTGAAGGTTCGGGCGGTGAAATAAAAACAAGAACTTTCGCAAATGAGTTACTGCTTTGCTACTGCCTTCGCAGACCTTTCATCTGGTCCGCAGCTGAAACGTCCATTGAAATTCGTTACCTTGCTGTCCCTTATTGTTTTTCGTCGTGACCTTTGATTTATTTTCTCGTTATTAACAGTTATTCTTTTTGGGGTTGTTAACTCTTTTTTTTTTTGGTCGTTAAGTCTTCAGATTGTATTGTTAATTTTTGATGTCATAATGTTCGAACTCTGTTTATTAAATATTCATTATTATTCTTTTCGATGTAATTGAACGACAAACTTAGTTTGGGTTTGGATGTATTAATGAATGGTTATGTGGAACTATTGTTATATTTATTAGTGTATTAACATCTTGAGCTACTTTAAATTCTAATACTTTACCTTCAGTTTTGCTTTAGTTTGGCTTCAGTTTCGAATTGAATTTACCTACTTATTATTTTACTTATTATTTTACTTATTATTTTACTTATTATTTTACTTATTACTATAATAACATTACGGTATGTGCAATTTAAGAAACTCACAATCAGTTCTATTTAATCAATGACATGGGTGTTCTGACAATTGATCGTACCTTTAATTGATAGTTCATGTACGCGTGGCTTTTTTAATATTGAACTAATTGATTTTTATATAGTCCCAGTAAAATCGAATTGAATTTATGTAAAATGAAGGACAAAAGATGCATGTGTGGCATCTATATGTATACATCAGTATCATATATTGAGAATAGTAGCATACTTAATAATATAGAAAAATATAGTTCTTTATTTGCTTCTCCTTACCATACAAACACTTTTGTCCCTAAATCAATATAACACCTATCAAAGAAAGGAATTATTTCAAATATTTGAACAGCATTTCAAAATCAGATTTGAATCGTGTGGATTAATTCTAGGGCTTCCCCTACCTTAATCCATCCCTAAATGCATCGAGTTTAACTGCCCATGTATACACAATTATGCATTTTTCAAATATTGAACACAGAACAATAATAAGACAATTGCCTTTCGGAAATAGAATAGATCCATTGATGAACTTGAAGATGATTAATCGTATTATTTTAGACAAATTGACTAACAGTTGGTTTGGCTCATTAATATATAGAAAACTCGATACTGCAACAATGACGCCTCGGCCTTCAAGGTGGTCGGAAATGCGCTTGTAAATCACATAACGAGCCTTGCTTCAATTGCACTCTCACGTTGTCAATGGTTAATGACTTTCACGTACCGGCTATTACGTCACCCACGTCACTAGGATACGAGCTGCGTTACGCACGTGACGAAAAAATCTCTGGAACACACATTACCCGTCGTCTGTTAAGTCACGTTTAGCAGCGAACGCGTCTCGAGGAATAATGATTATGGAGCATCGGACGGCTTCGATTAATTACAGAAATTGACCGCGCCAGCTGTTTTCTTGGTTTAATTAATGGCGATGTTTAACGAGATACTTTAGTGAATAGTAGGCAAATGTGAGAAGACATGTACACGGACAAGGTTATGAATGATTGGTGATCATGCGATGGGATTGTCGTGTGTGTGTGGCTATTGAAATAAACATTCTGTTTACTATTGGTATCAATGTTGATGTTTATGCCAGTTTTAAAAGAAATTCGACAATACATATTATTTCTATTATTTTTAACATTAGAACTACCAGAATTGAATGTATGCTATGTTAAATTGTGTAATATATCAATACGTATAATATATAATGCAATATAGTTTAGTATACTATAATATGAAGTGTATAAGAAATTAAGGGTTAACATAAATTCCGATGGAAGTATCTATAGGATCTTAGAAATTGTAATATAAAACATCTGAAATCCGTTATTTTGATGGGTTCGGTAGTCCTAGTGTTAAATAATTGAATAGACGGTGGTACCTGTGTCCAGATAAACCCCTACTTATCTGTCTTTAAATGCGTGTTGTTTAAATTACATATTTTCAAAACGAATATCTTACTCATGGTTGCTCTAAATAACAAAGTATTTTATGTTAATGAAATCGTTATTAATGCAGCTTGGTGATAATTAGTATAATTACACTATTAGAGTTCATCGTATTGTTAGTACGATATATAATGAGTCAATAATTATATGTACACCCGCGAGCAAACTCGACTTCCACTAGGGGAAAAAGTGGCGTAAGAGATAGGCCTCCTACCACTTGGTATTTGGAATTACTGAAATGTATGCCAAATTAACATTCGATTTAACATTTATTTCACTACCTGGAATAAATATATCAAGTGGTAGGAGACCCTTTCCCCACGTTATTTTTTCCCCTAGTGGAAGCCGAGTTTGCTCGTAAGTGTACCTACAGAAACAAAAGTTCCCACTGTTTTACTTTACGAGGTCAGAATCGAATGAATGTAAATATACATACTAAAGACAGACGTATATGTATATAAGGTCTGATGAAACAGTTTCGAGATTTTATGTATAAATCATTTATTATTAATCTTAACAATGATTCCATAGGATCACCTTCTAAGTAATCTCCTTCTGCCTTTGTACATATAGGTACCTCTGAAATTTTCTTTTCCAGTTTTCAAAAGTGTATAGGGGCAGAAGAGAATTAAAGGTGATTCTATAGAATTATAATTAAGATTAATAATAAATCATTCATACATAGTCCCCGAACTTTTCGACCAGACCTTGCATCAAATTATGATAAAAAATAGTATGATTACTTCATAAATAAAACGACTGAATTTTACGAAAATAATATACTATTGCCCATGAGTATTAGGACACCTGGTCTGTATGAAGAAATGATTACGATAGAGGGATTAGTGCAGGGAATTAATTTTAACAAATGCTCAAAGTGATGTCCATCAACTTCGATACATTTTTGCACTAATCCCTCTATCATATTTATTTTCTTTTTTCGTATCATTTATGGATTTTACGTACTCAAGATCATATGAAGCTCATACTATAGGTCATTGGATTGGTCTTGACCTCAACTATTGCGCCATGATGATAAAATATGGACTCCCATTTAAAACATCAATGACTTTGAAATTTCGAAAATTATGGTCATAAGAATAATTTATTTTAATTACGTTTCGCTCACATTACAGTGACTATCTTCGAAAACAAGTGAGATTAAAGTTGTTCGCGTTAGATTAGCCACCCTATACATTTTAGGCCACGTTTATTACTTTATATTAGTACAATGATGTCAGTCTGTGAATTTCCAAAAATGCGTTCAGCCTGTCATCGGGAATTCCCATGTCCATTTCCCGACTTCCGGCCATCCAACTGTTCCTCGAGTTCTCCGAAAGTCAGTTGTTCTGTCCGCCATATGGCAGCGTTCATCGTACGCGTCGCGTCGCCTCTGACAAAATTTCATTGTTGCCCTTCGGACTTCGACACATGTTTCCTCCTGCGAGTGCAGGCCAAGTGCCGCAAATGAGGATAACGTGACTCGAAGGTCGGGGAAAAGCGTTTTATGGTCGTCCGCAGGAAGATTTATAGTTCCTTCGGAACTCTCCTTCTTATTGCCATCGATCGGTTGACGGGGTGAGGAAGTTATTTTCGTGTGGCGATGGAAGGTTAATATAAATTAAACAGTACAGATCCTTGACTTCTATAGAAACAAATATTGATGTCATCAGGAAATAGTAGATTACTTACTGATACACTTTTTTTTTTATTTGAGCTTAGATTGAACTCTGAAAGAAGAGTTATAAAGCTTTACATAAGGCTTACAACTAATTACACAAAAGAGTTACAAGTATTAATAACTAAATCATTATTCATGGCTTAAACACTACTTATGGAACGTTAAACTCTTCTGTTACATTTTTTAAAGAAATTATAAACTAAACAACATGCCTCGATGTTCGGTTTGTAGAGCAACGAACTCACATTAAGCGGTGGAAATAAGCCAAGTTTACTTAGCTTTTCCATCAGTTCGATTCTTTGAAAATCAAGTAAAGGACATTGCCAAAGCACGTGATTTAGATCCTGCGTTTCAAAACCGCAGTTACATGTAGCAGCTTCTATAATGTGAATACGTGCAAGGGATGCAGAAAGGTTATAATGATCTGATCTGCAGCGGTTGATCATCACTATACTGATACACTTGATAGTTTATAATAGTGGATATTTGCATAAACATTCGCAGTTTATATATACAGAGTAGTTATTTTCTAAATAGTATTTAAATAGAAACACAAATCTTGCGAATATTAATTTTAATTATTTTATGCACGTAATATCTGGGATTCCATTCATTGATTTCTGTTTACCAATCCCCCAGACGAAGATTAATAACGCGGAAAGGAGTGGTTGAATATACATTCAGCAAGATATTTCCAATCGTTTCTGCGAAATCAATAATAAAACCATAGAGAGATTATTTGTTTAATTGGTCGGGTAGCCGATAAGCCGGTTAAATGAGACCATAAAAGATGTCATGCAGGAGCAACTGCAATTGCATTGTTCGGTTACCGCGAATGGAAATGGGTCGTCGTTTCATCGTGACCCCAGATGAAACGATGCTGATTAATTTGCTCTTTCATTAATGCGATTAAGATCAGCCAATTAAGTTGCTTGTCGAGACCCAGTTCCTTCCGTGATTGATCTCGCTGCATAAGACCACGGCTCCAATTTTAAGCTCGTAACATATTGCGCTCATTTATTTATTTGAACGACTAATGGACGTCGTAGCCACGAGATTCATTTCGATTTTACAGCATTCTTCGCTCAACATTAAAACGTTGCGTGATAATTCTGTAATAATATTCACTGGAGATACAGACATTTTTTAACGATACGTGGGTCTATTTTGAAATATATATTGTGTTGTGTCGTGAGTAATAACTTGATAATAAATTGTTTAAACATTAAACATTCTTCGTAATTAGCGTTATTCACTTATTTTCACGTTTGAATCAATCAGCTGGCTAAAATATGAGAGAAAGTAATTCATTGCGAAGTATAATTTGATCATAAATAATAATCAAAAAATAGGAAGTTTCTTTTATAACATATTAGTTCACTTAATTCTAAAATAACAATTAAGCGTACAAATTTTTATGGAATTTCTATTTATATATTCTTATTATCTATACTTTTATCGTTCTTTTATGATAAATTTTTTCTATTATTGGAACCAAATTCGCATTTTTATACGTAATTTGGTCGTACAGAAATGACAGCCATTTGTGAAGAAACTAGTGAGTCCTATATACAGTTATAAAAAAAAAACTTTCAAACGAAAATAAGACCTAAGACTTCGATATAGTTTCTTAATTTTCTAAATAAATGTTCTTAACTTTAATCAATGTAATTAAAATTGAAAGAACGTTTTTATAATATTTATGAATAGCACAATTTTTTTAGTTCACGAATATTTTTCTCCACGAATAGTCAATAGAGTGAGGCAATAAAGGTCTTCTAAAAATATTTTGAAGCAAAACACAAGTCGTGACTTCCATCCAAAAACAACAGAGGACTGGAAGTGAGGTCTTTCGTAATTTCGTGGACAAAATTCAGTCTTTGGTCGTTTCTAAAGTCTCCACGGAGAAGTATTCACAACCGTTTGGTACGTAGATATCTTTTATTAGTAACGAGGCTGACGTAAACAAGTAAACGCAGCTGTCTGATAAGGACAATGGAAGCGGAATGAACGAATTCGCGCGAGTTTCGTGAACGACCAACGCAAAGACCGTTTCGTTTCAGAAGTTTTACCATGTCTGGCGCCCACATGGACGTCTTCTGACCATTCCTGGACGGCTCGGCCTATCCAGAAACTGTCGTTTCAGTCATACACGCGCAGGTTGTGAGCGAAAGTCGTTTAACGCCCACGTGTTTTTCCTTGAATCTCAAAAGTTTGATGCAAGAGACCCCACCTGTGTCAAGATATCCCACGGAAAAGTAAATTTTTCGTACAGATTGCCTATGGAATTTTAACGAAAGAGAAAGCGAGAAATGGTCTCTGAACGATTAAAAGAGAAATTAAACATTACTGTATTACAAATAAATCATGAAAAAGATATTGCTCAGATTATTGTTACGTAGTACTTTTTTTTTGTGAGTATAAATAAGAGTTAGAAGCCATATCGATCCTCCAGAATTGATTACAGGCTACAGGCACGACATTTATTGGCTTGTTGCATTGCTTATAAATAGACACCTGCATACAATATGCAAAGTACCGTTAAATAATTACTTCAATAAAATTTAATGATATTTGCACATATATTATTACCAACATAGTAAGTCTGGTACAGAAAATAAATTGCTATCTAACTTTCATATTTTTCGAATAATATCTCAAATTTGTTGATGTGTATAAACATCCACACTCTACTTATAAATAACACTGAAACTTCTTTCTTTATACAGATGCTATTTTTAAGAGGAACACTAGGTCGTAATAATGTGAATTCTCTGCATTGTTATAAGCTTGCAAAATATTTCTTGCAGCAAATTTCGTATCTTAAAACACTCTTCTGATACTTATGTAGTGTTCAAGTCTCATGTATAATAATTGATGTTGAGTATACAAATTGATAATAGTCTTCTTAGCGAAAATAAAACGAATAATACACAGAGATAATTATATAAGTACAGCGAACAACGAAAATATTTGAATGGTAGAATAGTCAAAGTTTCGTTAGACGTATAAAGACTGTATACATATATGTATACGGGTGTCCCAAAAGTTTCTGAATTGAAATTAAAATAAAAATTTTTCGTATGATATCTTCGCTTTTTATCAGCAATAATTGAAAGTAGTTTCCTTCTTCAAGATTTCGGAGAATGTAGTCGTTTCTGAATTAAAATTAAAATAAAAATTTTTCGTCTGATATCTTCGCTTTTAATCAGCAATTATTGAATGTCATAATAATTTTAAATTGTCGTTTCTTTGTCTTCGTTTCCTATCTGGATAACAGGAATTAATTTGCTGCAGTTGAATTAGACGAATACGGTGGATAATCAAACTGTCAGATACTTTTTCGAGAAAAAAATGCTGTGTACTCCTGACTCGTGAAGTCAAAAATTTCATCCTTGTCACCATCTGGAAGAAGATCAGAGCCATTTTTGGCGTTCTTTCAATTCGTGTGAACAGTATATTTCTTCAAAAGAAAACTATTTTTAATATTTTTATATATATAGGTATATATACATATTACATTTACATGTACATATAAGTATATATATATTACATTTACATGTATAGGTATACATATATATTACATAATTATATTTACATATGCAACGATATAAATCTGGAAATCTATCAAATGTTGTTGTATATTTTTAAGATTAGTTGTTAGTCATTGACGTAAGCGTCTCGCTTAAAAAGAACTGAACTTTTCTGAATATATTAAAAGAAACCTAGTGTTTCTAAAGTCTGATTAGACAATTCAAAGATCAGTTTTAATTTAAGTCCACTGTAATTCTGTTCAAACTATCTGCTTCAACATAGTGGACAGTGTTTTTGTAGTATGTTGCATTACAACACTCGTCGTCAAAGCCAGTTAACAAAAAGCGGTTTCACAATCCGTGAGTCGTCGTTTTCGTGTACACGCGTGCATGCCTGTGAATTGTAAATTCGTAAAAGAACAAGACACAGTTAATCTTGATCGCTAATCGAAACCGCTGAACGGCCTTGAATTCATTCAAAGACACACTCGTACTCTCCGTCTCGCATGCTCACGCGACCGCCAGATGCAAATCACGCTGGAGGAATATTCAATTGGGTCTATAATTGTTCGTGACCGAGATAGAGTCGAAGACTTTACGATCCTGAAAAGGAAAAACCGTATCTATCTTTTTTCTTTCGTACGGATATTGGATATGATGTAAAAACGGAATGTATGTATTTACGATTATTAAACCTCTGGGTTTGTGAATGTAACGGAATTTAGATTTTAATAGCGTCAATGAAAATTAGGTGGAAATTAAATTGGTAATTAAACGAAAAGAATTTTAATATTAAAGTTTATTTAATCTTGAAATTTTCCCGCAAGGTAATTTTCGTATTTATGGAAATAATTAAATATCGCATTCCATAAGTGCATAGTCGTTATTTTATTGTTAGGGGTACCAGTAGCAATTCACTATGGCTTCGATAAGGTGATAGTATGTGTAATTTAAGTTTCGATCTATTACTTAAAATTGTTTAGGACAATGAAGGCTAATATAACAAAGTAAACAAATATTGTTAAGATGATTTGGAATTTGATTTATATTGAAATTAATACAACATTTTTGAAAAACAGTTGGTTACTTTTAGGAACCAAGATGGTGCTGGAAATAAATTCATTTTACAATTTGTACACTTGTAAATAATAGTCTGTGCTAGTGACTTCATCATGACTTGTGTTTTACATTTAAGACGTTTAAAGAATTATTCGTTCGAGAAAATAGTAGATGTATTATAATTTGTATCATGATACATGAGAATAAGGTGCATTGCATTTGAAGTAATTTTAATATTATTGAAGATTAGATAACTAAGAACATGAAGTTGACAGTACCTTAACGTAATAAAATTCTAGTTTAAGTGAAAAGAATCTGAGCTATTATAAAAATTTACAAAAATATTTTCACAAAAATATTTTATTCTTAATTCCTATAATAATTAGGTACACATAGAATTGTATAGAACAAATACAAACTTTAAATCGGGTTTAAGATTTATTTATTACGCATATACGAAAATAATTGTCGTTTTCCATGAAAAATTCTTTATTAAAAAGAAACAATTACTACAGCATCTGTCAATTGAAGTAGTTCCCTAAACTTATTACAATTTATAGAAAAAATTGAATTCCTCGTCGATAAAATAAAATAAAACCACAATGCCAACATCAAAGTGACGGCCATTACTTTTGCATCAACTTAATAATTGAAGAACATAAATACTGGAACCTGTTCTTAATTAAATTTAGAATTTTCTAGAATGTTATACGTATATTAAGTAATCTAAAAGAAATAAAATATTCGTTTGAAGGATATTCTTTTTTGTTTTTCAAATCGCTTCACTCGTCCTACGTCATCGAGAATATTGAAATTCCGTCCCGCCCAGGGATATTTCCTGTTGATACGATCGAAAAATTATCCCGCACCCGGAAATCGAGTCTTTGTCGGCGGTTAATTAGAATACAATCCGCGCGTACCGATGCATCGCGATAATCTCAGTATTACTTTCACGCGCGTGGCGCGTGAGTTAATGACTGGCCAGTTCACGAAATTTACCTTCAATTTGGCTAGCTTCGAATGTTAATCGTTTATTTAAATACACGACGATATACAGATTTTTTGGTGACTTTTGCTAAATATTATCTTTTACTACTAAAAAATGAAAACTAGAATTTTGTAAAAACAGATATGTCCATGATGGTTTTGTTAAAAATTACTGCAGAAGGGATAAAAAGAAGTTTAGTTTAAGGAAATGGAGTAGCTAAAAGAATCAGTTTTGCTTGTAAATTGGACAAAATTGCAATAAAATTCGATATAAAGTTATGACTGTTGGGGCTTTTGGGTTTAATTTAATGGATTATTCGAACGATTTTGATCAGTTTGTTATTCGATTTTTGATGAAACTAACTGCAATTCTTGCGAAACGTTGGGGTAATTTTTCCAACAAGACACGGTTTACACCCGGAAGCCTAAATAGTAATAACTACTTACTCTGTGGATTTTATGCATTTGTGTAGACTTCAGTACAATTTTGAATTTGGTTAAATTTAAAGAAGTTTTTATATTATTTGGAACCTAGTAGAGTAGTAAATAAAGTAAACAAATTCTTGTTTGACTTCAGTTTCTGTAAGTAAACTATAGAAATATACATCTGCATAAACATCCACAGTGAACACTTAAACAAACACGTGGAAAGGTAGTTGAGCAAAAACTGTTTCTCAATCTCTTGGAACAGTATGTTTATAAGTGTAAACGATTTACAGAAAAATAAAACAATATTGACATATACAGGGTGAGTCATTTCAACCAATCACCTACAGTACCTTCGAAATTGTTGGTGATAACAAAAAAAAGTTCAGATAAATTTGAATAGTCTGAAGAGGAATAATTTGATGAGTATTTTTTTGTAGCTGGACGCGTAGAGGTCATATGAAGGTCAAATTTGTTTTCCTTACATGGAATCATATATTTTTCAATGGGTTAGTTAATGTTGCTCGTCATTCCCTACAAAAAAAGTATTGAGCTCTTTATGCCGAAAACTCATTAGTTTAGTAAACATATTAATTTCAAAATTCCACCTTTTCTATTTTTACCCCCCCCTCTCCTTCGAAACTATTCAACGTTTGTCATTCGATTCCTGATAAAACTAAATACAATTCTTACGAAACATTGCTAATGTTTCCAAAAAGACACGGTTTTTTGTTAAGGGTTAAATGTTTTATTTGAAACATTTTTCGGTGTCATCAATGGTTTCGAAGATATTCCAGGGAATCGATTTAAAT
Organism: Dufourea novaeangliae; assembly: GCF_001272555.1. Taxonomy (NCBI): domain Eukaryota; kingdom Metazoa; phylum Arthropoda; class Insecta; order Hymenoptera; family Halictidae; genus Dufourea; species Dufourea novaeangliae. Next base: position 1,365,368 of record NW_015374106.1, on the reverse strand, counting down.
GACTCACCTTGTATAACTATATAAATCTGAAAATTTATCTAAATCTATATAAACACGTGGAAAGGTACTCGATCAATTCTGCCCAGTATCTTCTATTGGGTGCATGAGATTTGGTTCGTAATATGTCAGGGATACCATCGATCACCAGCGAAAAACTACCCTCGATCCGTTGATTGAACGGTATTTTCACCAGGTGATCGTAAATCGTGCTACCTGCGTGTCACGTACTCGCGTGTACGCACGATTTCGCTCGAAGCGTTCGGTGCTTTGCCTCACAGTGAAAGCCGACTGGTGTTGGTGAGGTGGTGCTCCTTATAAAGTAGCGGAGCCGCGGACGTCGATACGCCTCCGTTCGCCTTGCGTCATCGACAGAGATCGCGCGTCGAGACCGCGCATTGCGTGACCCTTAAATTTCTGTTCCCCTCCCCACGAGATCTTTCGCCGGATCGTTTTCAAGGTGAACGAATTATGTAAGTCATGGTATGACGACCGATAACTTTGAAAAACGGTGATCTTCGGCGACAATTATGCCCATTTGCAGATTTCACGAGACCATAATAGTGCATCTTTAATTTTGCTCTGAATTGCAATAAGAATTAAAGAGAATCAGTTGAGGACCCAAAAGTGAAAGTATACGATCGTAATTAGTAGATCGCGGAGTTTTATGCGGATACAGACGTTTTTAAATTGTTTACTGAAACTGGAGATTAAGGGGAAGTTTCTTTCTTCTGGTAACCATCAAGGACACGAATGGTGTATTCCGTAAACCTCTGGTAAGGAAAAGTCTTCTATTTCTCTGAATTTTTTACTTTTATCTATTATTAAAAATAGGAAATTATTTAATTAAGATAAACGAAAAGCCTTTTACAATTACGAACAAAGAAATGGCGTATTCACGGTCCGTGTTCTTAAGGGTTAAATGTTTTGAGAGATTCTAATAAAGATAGGAGTTTTATTAAGGTTTTTCTGTTATTTTTTTTATGCTCTTGTATATGTTATAATGGAATAGAATTATTAATGTGCATGGCGAAATTCACCTAAATAATACTGACATTTTGACGCCTAATCCTGTAATATTATAAGATGCATTATCACAATATAAAATAAGCCGGGAGGAGAATGAAGCATCACGTATAATTTAAGTTTTAACAAAAGGATTTTGTTACTATAAATATAAAGTTATTACTTTAGTATAGTTCTATTTTAATGAATTGTCAGAATTGTGTATATTCTAATATTTATTTTTTCTTATATTTAGTTGACCTTCGTGTTTAATTCACCCAGAAGGGGTGGCTAAATTATAAATTGCAGATATTTATTTATATTCAAAAATTTCTTTATAGTTATAGAATATTTATAAACGATGAAACATGATAATATTTTAATAAATTGATAAGCATTGTTTATGCACTAATATAAGTACTCATACGATAGAGAATCTATTTCTTTTTAAGTTCAATTTGATCCAAACTCAGATTCTAATGTTTAATTATATTCTTTATCGGAGAAATCTGTAATATATGACATGTAAATGTATTTCCTTAATTCTATTTTAGCTTAGACTTTAGACCAAGTTTAATTCCAGGAATAGTACTGCAACAATTTATTAAATACTTCACGAAAGTTAAAAGTGCTATAATCGTAAAAAACGTAATGAAATTTTCTAAACAATTTTAGAAACTGAATACGATAAAAATTTCAGTGCAAGTCAGAGTACACACTAATTTTAGATTTATACGAGAAAATGTCATGAAAATGTACATTTTTCGAATGGTGGCACTCAAAGCAAGTTATTTTATGCTCGTCGAATTAGAAAGTACGCGGACATGATGACAATTTTTTTTCCTCCTTCGAGACACAAGTTGAAACGAGATTTATCTCGAAGCACATTTATTACACCGCTGTACAGTATAAACACCAGATAAAACAGTATCTTAATGTATTCCCGTGACATTTCGATAAATCAATAGCAAGAAACATGATCGTGAAATATTCAAAGTAAAGCAGCATTGAAGTCGCCATTTATCCGTGTTGTAAAAATTAATTCATTGTGAGTTAAAAATATTGCTTTGGAGGTTAATATTAGATAATCCACGCAGAAATGTGTGCTATATTACATTCAATTCTTCGTTTTATTATGATTTTCCTAACTTAGACTTTTCTATTGTCTCTTCTGTCGTAAGAAAAGCAAAACGAAATTATAAGTACTTAAACGTCGATTATAAAGAGGAATGAATTTGAGCAGGTGATGTGACTTATAAAAGATTATTTCTCTCTTGAAGACTTCTAGACTTATATCGTTCTTACTCTCTTTAATTATTAATTATGCATATGAAAATGTTTATACAGGACCAAATAATAATCTCGAGGATAAGAATAGGACACACGAAAATCATCCATTATTATGTACCTCTTCACCAAAAACGATCCCTCATCTTACGATTCATGCAACACTGGACTAACAATAGATCACACCATCCTTCAATGAAAAAAGTATTCAGCTTACACACAGTAATTAACACAGTAGAACTACCAAACCCGTCAAAATGACGGATTACAGATTTACTATTTTAACATGACTGAAATTATAATAGTGCTTTTGACGGAATTTGTGTTGGCTTTTAATTTACTACAGATTTTATTTTACTTTTATTTTACTCTTCAGGATTAAATGGAGTAGAGCCTCAGAGGCTCTTACTACAGAATAGATGAAATTAATAGTTCTAAATTATTTTACTTATTTAAATTCAGTTTGTTTATTTAGTAAGGTAGTAACATAAAATTTTTAATTATCTATTATATTTATTATTATATGTTTTGTTATGAAACAGTAAAAGAGCTTCTAATGCTCTTCTATCCGGTTGAAGGTTAAAGGCCACAAAAACAATTCAACGATTAATAAACTTCCTAAAACATATCAAATTATACAGTAAATTGGGAATTCATTGAAATGTGTTATTATTTGTTTATCCTTCCGTACACCCACAGTGTCTCCACGGAACAGTGAGAAATATAACTTCAAGGAGACGATCGGTACCAATGTGATTCTTCCGATTACCTCGTTCATCCTTACTTTATGGTAAGAATGAAAGATGTTTACGATTCTACTTAAGGATGAGCCTGGTCCGGATCACCCATTAATTAGTCGTACTGAAATCAAGAACTAAAAATGTCGATATAACTAATAAATCAAATAGATCGAATATATAAAATAAGCGACTAGGTAAAAATCTTAATTATTCATACAAAGTAAAAGTAAAAAGGAAATGTGTGGGTTGAACGGAAAATTCTTGCATTTCTAGGGGATATCACTATAACATCCTATTAGATAATTATTTTGTGATTATTCTTATGTCTTCATCATCTCATCTATTTAATATTCTCTCAGGTACTTTCTTCACAATTCCATTCCAAACTTTTTAGTTGTTTTTCTTCTTATAAAAATCATTCAAAAGTGTCAGCTGATAAAATGTATATTCGCCTTGCATTGCTTCACGAGTTTCAGGAAGTAATATTGATTAACATTGCGGCCAGGCAAGCAGTAAAAACTATTCATAAAATTTATAGAGAAGGTCTTTCGTAAAGTTCGAATGTGGTTTCAGAGATTTTAGTACAAATTCTGAACTACATTTTGAGTAACCAAAGGCAATAGATGCATGTGATTTAAAATGACAACGACCGTAACTCATCATGATGAGTCATCATTATTACAGTTTTTAATCATATATTGTTGAAGCACTCTATGGCATCTAAAAACAAACAACTGTAAAAGCTTTCCATTCAACCCAATATTAGTGTCAGTAATAACCCAAACAATTGATTCATGTGACCATAAGTGATGAAGAAAAAAAAATTTGGATTAATTTTGTTTAACATATTAGAATTTATTAGCATACTTACTCCTGGTTAGGTCTGCTAGTGTGAAGTAGCGAAATTTCGCAATAATTCGGCGTTGCTGGTTTAGCGGAATTTCATCATGCCCAGCGATAATGTATCCAACTTGCATGTGCATATCGTGTGGAAGGCATATTCCACCTGGTTTTAAATTTCCTAGCACGCGCATACTCATTACCATATGCACGTTCCCGGTGAAGATCTTGAGTTCGCTGAACTCTCTACCTTAATCGGGGATTTCATTCCAAAAATCTCGTGGAAGCTCGTTTTCCCACTGCGTTTGATCTTTCCATTCCCCCCCCCCCCCCCCCCCCCATATACAGGGTGCTCCGAAACTGTTCGCCTTTAACGGTAAACCTTGAATTTAACTTAAAGGAAAGGAAATACTTTAATGTAATGTAATCTAAGTTAATTGAAAAGTAGGTTCTCTTAATGTAATCATTTATTTTATTATATAAAACATTAGTCACAATAAATTATGATGAAAATAATTATAAAATACAAATTTAAGTAGAACTTAACATGGTTCCGTTTTAAAGAGAAAAAAATAAATAAAATTCTATTTAAATTTAGCTGGCAGAAGAATATGAATTTCAAGTAAACTCTCACGGTCTAGACATTAGGTCTCATGTATCAAGAAAGGGATATTATCTAAAACTGTTATGTATATCTGAAATATCAATCTTTTAAGAATAATTATTAAAGTTTCAAAATATGTGATTAAGGATTGAAATAGAAATCACTATTTAATACAAGACTGAATAGTTTCGTAATAAAACAATATAGTCTTCTTAAAAAAATAATTTCTATTTTTATGCAGATAAGAGTATCGTATATAATTCAGTAGTATTTATGAACCGAAATTATTCAAGTGTAATTTAATATTAATGGAATTATGACGAAGAAATTGTCAGTTTGATTTTCAGTGAGCTGCTTATTAAGATGGATTGTGTGCGATAGTGGATGAGATTCATTACAAGCAAGACAGCGTGTGATTTTACGTGACTTGTCGGTTGTACGTAATACTTTCCGTGGATGTATAGAAGTCACTTCCCTCTGTAGGGTCTTAAAGTATTACGTGTTTCCGGCTTGAAATACCATGGCAGCATTACAATCGTGGTTCTTTATGCAGATGCACGTGTTTCTGCTCGATTGCGACAGTTGTAGCGGAAACCAGTGAATTAAGCATGTAATGTCTATCCTAGGGTGCGATGGTAATTGATAATTGTAATTATCAGGGTCAGCTTAAATATTTTATTTAATTTATACCGTTCTTACTTCTTGTACTTTATTTTTCTTTGTGCATTGTCTTTTACCTTTCTCTGTTGTATTTTCATGTTTTAACTTTGTATTTGTGTAATAAAAATATCCAATTATTATTACATAATTACAGTATATTACAGTAATATTTATTATAATTACACATTTACTTTTCGCTTTAACGTTTAACTACATGTGATCGTAAAGGGAAATATTCGGATATTTCAATAAATGTTAAAAATAATAAAGATTAACGAATTTAATTATTTAGAAGTTTGTCGAATACAATAAGAAATTTACAATCTTGCTTTTCGTGATTTTCTTATCATTTAATTTCTGCTCTACTTTACTCGGGAGCCTGAAGGCCACCCGGCTTACCAGCAGCCTTTGTTCAGCCTACTCGAATCGTGTCTATGTTTTTTAAGTGATTATCACTCACTAAGGTTTCTAAGCTCCAATATTTCACGCACAACACCCACGGTCAACATTCAAATACTTCAGCAACCTGTAGCGCATCATTTACCTACAAAAGATTCGGTCCATGTACAGTACTTTTCTGCAAGATAAACAAACAACTTAGTGAATGTTCAAGCTCATTGAGTTTCAGTCATTAGTTTTCAGTGTCCAACTTAATTAATCAAAATGAACTTGATTCATTCGATTCAATAATCATATGACTTATTCCTTATTATACGTTGCAGATGAAGAAAACTGAAAACTAGATCAACTAATAAAGAAATAAAAATTATTTATTTATAATCATTGAGGCTGCATAATAAACTAATATTAGCCATAAATTATCTCAGAAAACAATTTATTTATCACAAGAAAATGCAAAATTTGAATTGAGGAATGTAAGTTACATATGATATAATATGTATATTAATATTGCTCTTGGTCTTCAAAAGGGTAGTCCATTAATAGGGAAGCATCAATCAGGACTAGTCGTTTTTTTTTTCTTATTTATTTATAACAATGGCTGCTACATAGTAGGCTAATATTAACCATAAATTAATACGGTTTATTGCTTCTTGGTCTTCAAAGGGCTACTCATTTCCTAACAGGGAAACGTCAATCAAGGTTCGCCTCTTCTTTTTCTTTTATTTATTTATAATAACAGAAGCTACATGGTAGCTTAATATTAACCACAAATTATCTTCTGGTAATCTATAGAAAATACAAAATTTAACACTAAGAAGTGTAAGTTACGTACAATTTAACCCAGTATATTGCCTCTTGGTCTTCAAAGTGCCAATCACTGAAGGGGTCACATTAGTTAGCCGTTTCTTTTCTCTCTAATTTATTCACAATAATGGAAGCTACATATAACTAATGCTAATATTAACCATAGATTATCTCAGAAAATAACAAATTTTAAAAGTGAAGAGTGTAAGTTACATACAATTTAATCCAGTATGTTGCTTCTTGGTCTTCAAAGTGCCAATCACTAAAAGGGTCGCATCAGTCAAGGTTAGCTACTTCTTTCCTCCCTCAAACGCACCTAAATTTCCATTCCTCACGACGCATTCACACGCGACCCGTGCACCTTTTTCACGCTGAAAGCGTAATCGCTATCAGCTCGTGGATCAATGGGCCAATAAATAAATCCATCTCTAGCTGTCGCTGAAACGGTGATCGTCTGAAACCCGCCGACTACACGGCACCCTGCCCTTTTGCGACATCCGCGGACATTACGTAGCTCCCGATGAAAAATCGTCGACACGTATACAGGGTGATTCACCAAACGCTGCCACCTTAATTACTTATAAACTGTTTCTTGTATGAAAAAATGTTTGGAACAAAAGTTGTGTGATATCAATGGTTACACTGTTAAACGGCGAATAAAAAACTGTTAGGATATATATGAGTCCTGAAACCAATAATTACCGAAATATTTTTAAAATAGTGTTAAAAATGGTGATTGTTACAATCAGTGCAAGTATGTAGTCGTTCAATAAATGCAAATGACACATGATCAATTGTTTCTAGAGTTATAATATGGCGTTGGTAGTTCACAATAAACATCATTTTTGAGATGTCCCCAAACAAAGTACATATTTAAATGGTGTCAAATTCAGAGAACGATTGCAAGTGTTCTACGGATCTCAAGAATATCTCAGTAATTATTAATTTTTTGACGCATATACTCCAATAGTTTTTTATTCAGCGTTCAACACTTTTTCCAATTACAGGATCAAATTGTACACATTACGATTAAAAAACTCAAGGTGACCTTCATGTCTCGATAGCAAAGCAAAACAACAAAAAACTAATTATTACGTTGTACGCCCCCCTTAATACCATACAACTTTTGTTTCAAACATTTTCTCATACAACAAACAGTTTACAAGTAATTCGGGTGGCCAGCGTTAGATGAATCACCCTGTATATTGCGCGGAAAAATCGCGAGCTACTGTTAATCCGTCCCGCATGAATTAGAGAGGCCTGTCGCCGGCGCGTAATTCAAGTTTCATCGGCAAGCCTGGAATATCGGCGTCCCTTTATTCACGGCACGCGAGGCCGTCGTATTGACTTATATCGCGACGCGATGCCGCGACAGACGCGCATTTGTAACCCCGTATTTGGCAAAATCGGACGGCTCCATTCGCGACGCCGTTGCTCAACGGAACGGGACGAACCGGAGGGCCCGTTTTCACATGGGATCTCGAGCTTTGATCTCTGAAAACGCGCGCCCGGATCCGCGCACGTACGTATACGCGACATATTTATACGGCGATGCGTGTCCCTCGTTGCGTGGGAAGCAACGTGAGCACCGAATTCGTGGTTCGTGAACATTAAGAAGGACTCGAGGAAATATACCTTAAAAGGAAACTCTGATGAATCGAAGGTGCCTATTTTTTTAAAACTGCGAATTTGTAAGGGATTTCAATAGAAGTATCGAGCTATTTTTCTTTTTTACTGTTTTCTGGTTATATTTAGAGTGAAGACACCCCTTAAAGGTTAATGTGGGTTTCCCATTTTGTTGTATGTATTTAAAATTGTAGTAGATATAACAAAATTGTTGGAATAGCATTTTAACAGCTTTTTATGCTCTATAAAACTATGCAATGAGATTATTAAAAATTTGTTTTTCAATTAAATAAAGATGTAAATAAACAAGTTTTCTTTGACAGTTTTATAAAACAGAGAAAGCCATTACATTTGTATACATTTAATTATGCCATTCATTATGCCATTACATAGTTTTCAAAATATATAGGAAAATAAGAAAACGAACATTAACATTTAAGGGTGCTTTTAACATGATAAACCGCAAAGTAACGAGAAATAAAAATTGCCTGATACTTCTATTGAGGTACCCAGCAAGCCTGCAAAGTTTCAACAAAATTGAAATTTTCGAGTTAATGAAGATTATTAGTTAGTGATAGGATGGTCTAATATAGTCCTTTGTACTCTAGGACATGCTTAATGCGAACAATTAGTAATTGCAAAAAATTTTGTGGTAAAGTTAATAAATATTGCATAATATGGGTTTTTTATTTTATTCGTAATCAAGTAGAATGTTAAATAGAGTAGAAACATTTTTGCTCGATTTCATTTCCTGTACATTAATCCATTCAAGCCCATATTTACATAAGTATTGATGATCTTTGGTGACAAATATATATTTTTACTTTCGTGTATTTTGTGTAAGCTTTATGAAATATGAGACTAAATATAAGGTCATTACTTTATTATTTGAAGCTACTAACATTATTACGTGTCACTCGGAACATATCCGTGATGGTCAACGTACAGCCAGACACAATTTGTCCAGTCGACAATGTGTTATGTAACTATTGAATGGAAATAAAATATTCTAACAATATTCATGGGGTTCCTCAGACCCCACCTTAACACTACTGTTCTCACTTCAGGTTTCTATCCCTTTGAATAAAATTATTTTAAATTTTGAAACGATTTGGTCTTAACAAATGGAAAATACACGAAAAATAGACGTGACATTGAAATACGTTGGTTACTAAAAACAAATATTTAAAAATACAATATCCATTGAAGTATAATCTTCATTTCTGGTCATACAGACCCGAAGAGAACAGCTGGGTTAGGGGTTAAATGAGTAACTTTCTTCAGAATCGAATGATGCAATTTACAATGGAGCAATTACAAAATTTCCTAAAATTTTCTCAAATGAATGCACTCAACTCGAATAAGTATCTCGATTTTCAACCAAATTTCGCGAGTCAGATGTGCTCACGAGCTAATTTAGAAGACGCTAAATCACGGCACCTGCAACTCACTCGATGCAGCTGCAAGCTTTCATTAGCACGTACCAGAGCGCAACATCCAATAAATCTAAAGTGGTCGAACACAACAGACGTGTTACTGTGTACGGTTTATAAATACCAGGAAACGTGGACTTGAATTTTCTTAACTATTTCACCCGGGACATTTGAACCGTCGCGTAAGGCTATTTGTGACTGCATAGTTGTCTGAACGATGCAGCGATCTTGTAACTGATATCACGTTCTGTGGACGTTGTGCATATTATCATTGTTTAAAGAATGCAAGTATGCAATTCATTGCTTAGATACATGGGAGGTAAATATAGAACATAATAAATTGTGTATTCTCCAGTAAATATTCACTTTAAGTATCGAGTCTTTAGCTCTTCATATTTGTAAATTTAGTTGTCAACTCTGTGTTGTATGGATGACAATCTGCTTTCTATAAGGTGGGACAAAAGTCATTACCTACTCAATGGTAAGCCAATACTCTATTGATATTTCAATAAGCATTGAAATGAGTGGTGACCTTTGGCCCACCCTGTATTTAAAATTCGGTATTATACAGATTTTATTTTGAAGTTTGGACGTGTAAGCAATGTCAGGTGTATTTTCACCGAAAGTACAAATCATAGAATAACAAATAATTGTTTATCCTTCAACAGTGAATAAATCTTTATTAAAGTAATACACCATCTGTACAATTTTGTTTTTGTTACAGCGGTTATTATTCATGTTCAATTGATTCAGTAGGTGATGAATAACGAGAGTATAAATAATATACATATAAGGAATATGTGACGTATATTTTAAATATGTGCAGAGAGGAGAATTTTAAAATATACATCACATATTCCTTATATGTACATTATTATAATTTTAAAATATATGTCACATATTCCTTATATGTACATTATTTATACTCTCGTTATTCATCACCTACTGAATCAATTGAACATGAATATATATAATAACGAAGTTATGCGATATATTTGTATATATCTATAGTATACAATGTAATAAATTCTGATGAAAACACCTTCATATTTTCAGTAATTGTGAAATAACACATTTCACATCCACCATTTTGACGATTCTACGTAATAGTGTCAGTATTAATTATAAACTTTCTTATATACTTACATAATTATAACATTTTCTACATTATTAAATATAATAAAAAAAGTATATTCCTATAGACATTGATAATAAAAAATATATAGAAAGAAAATTCAGTCATCTTATTAATTTCTAGATACAGTATTGTGCGTACAATCTACGAGGACCTATTTTTGTTCGTCAATGTAAACCTTGCATAGAGATTTCATTGTGGCACATTTAAAAATTTCGTAACACGTCCTTCCGAAATAGTGAAGAAAGAAATACGTTAGTTTTTCTATTTAACTGTCTGTAACAGCGACACAGGCAACGCCAATTACCTTAACAGGGAATGATTTACAGAGGTGGAACAGCCTTATCGGACGTCTTAAATAGCAGTCGCTCTCGAACCCGTCATTTTTATTGTCAGCTGTCCAGATCCAGTCGCAATCAAATAAAAAAGGCATCTAAATTGTTCCTTAAGCTGGACCGGCATTGTAAATCAACGCGTTTCAACTTTCCCTCGATGTCAGGTTGCCAGTCCTCGCATAACCTGCTGCTCGCGCCGATCCATCTTTGACGCCTACTGTCACAGCTAATCGTCGGTGATTTTACCTATGTTCCACCGACAAATCCGGCTTGTAGGAACTGATAACGGTAGAATTCGACAGAAATTAATAACTATAAAAAAATAAGACAATGGAAAATCGACTGAACAACGTCTTATGAAAAGTAGGTAAATATATAAAAAGGAAGAGGGTAATGCTATTAAAGACTGGTGGAGTTAATTAAGTCTCCATTTTGATCGTTTACGTTCTGTTATCTCTTAGATAAAATTATACAAACATTATCAAATTTATCTAATTTTTAATTAAATAGGTATCTTTTTTTATTGGTTATCAAGTTTCTATTTTGACGCTTTTTCATATAAAATTATACAAACGTCATTCAATTTATCTACTTTTTATTTGAGCAGTTATTTCTTTTAATCATGCGTGGTAATATAATAGGCACATCTAAACAGTACACACGTGAAAGAATTCTTCGGCAGTCATCAGAAAGTAACAAGTATCGTTTACGACAAGCATTAACCCTTTCAAGTACTCCACGTACAATTATATTATATTAGACCATTAAGGTAATTACCTATCCTATGTGGTACGAAATACAAGAAGGTGTACCAATGAGTAATCCATTCTAGCTTTTACAGTGTAATATTAATTTTTCTGAAAATTAGACGATTCTACTTCCGTATTTGTTTCAGTTCTCGAACACTACTCATCATTCTTCTAACAAAAAGTAAATTAAATTGTATTACAAATTTATCAAAAAGAAAAATAGTAGAAAAAGGGAACACAATTCTCAGCTTAAAAATAATATAAAAAATAGGAGATTCACAGTGAGGTGAGATCCAGGATTAAATTATGTTACAACTTTGTCAGGAAGAAAAATATCGGATTACTTATTGGTACAGTTATTATAATATAAAATGAATAAAATACTTAGCTTAAAAATAATATAAAAAATAGGAGATTCACAGTGAGATGAGATCCAGGATTAAATTATGTTACAACTTTGTCAAGAAGAAAAATAGCGGATTACTTATTGGTACAGTTATTATAATATAAAATGAATAAAATATTTAGCTTAAAAATAATATAAAAAATACATGATTCAGGATGAGACGAGACCCTGCATAGAATGCGAGGGACATAATAATCAAACGTGAGTAAATAAACGTAACAGTGGTATAGGCGAAAAAAGAAATTTGTGACAAGGAGAAAAAGGGTAACGGTCCCGAGGAAGAGAAAAGGATTTCTAGGCGTTCGTTATTCGTGGTATCCTGCGGGACCGGTTCGCCCCTGCACACCCGTTCTGGTGCATGCGTCACATATCGGTGAGTGTAGGTCCTCGGGATTGCGAAAAAAAAAAAAAAATACAACGACTGGAAAAGAAAAGAAAAATAGAGTGGGCGAGCTTAAGTCCTCGTCAGGTCCGACCCACGTTTGCTATTAACGCGTCGCGTCCGCGAATCCCTCGGACATCGAGGTCGTAAATGTATCGAATTTCGTCGGCGAACAGCTTCGTATAATCCCTCGACTGTGAAAATAAATCTTGTAGCACTCGTCCATTGTTGTTCCATGCCGTTTCACCAAAGTGACTGATATAGCACGATTGTAATGCGATGCTTGATGTCACTTGTTAGTCTGAGGGAGGACACTTCCTTTAGACTTTAATAATTTAATATTATGTAGTGCAAAATTCGAGTGAAGAATAGAGATATGTGTAGGGTCTGGTAGGTAACTGAAATCACTTTGATAACATTGATCACCTTTTAATTGGTGATTTTAATCTTTGTATATTGTTCACATCTTTCCTTATAGAAATGTGTTGCGATATTCAGAACTTATCCATGTTGGGAACACTTACTGTTTATATATGTACAAAAACGAAATATAACCATGGATGTAACACAAGATAATTTCAATAAGTAAAGACTGTTTGTAGTATTAATCAGTTTTTATCTGATTTTCCACATCACAGATGTCTATAAATCTCATAAAAATTGTGTAAATTCATTTAATAGTATCAGTTTATATACTGCCAGCTACAAGTTTCGCAGATCTTTATTGAGGTGGCTGATCCTAATTGACACTTTCAACAATATTTATAGAATCTTTCAATATTTAATTTTTTCTTTCATGATTTTTATTGAAAATTTAATGGCTTTTTATCTTCTATAAAATGTTGCAATGAAATTATTAAAAATTTGTCTTTCAATTAAATTAAGATGTAAATCAACGAATTTTTAAGAATTTCACTGCACAGTTTTATAGATCATAAAAGGCCCTTAAATTTTCATTGTAATAATTTGTTTATATCAACTATAGTTGCCAAGATATAAAGACAATAGAAGAACCCTCATTAAACTTTTAGGCGTGTTTCCACCCTAAAGAACCAAAAAGTAATTAAAACAATTATCTCATGCTTATATTAACAGCTCCTACAAACTGCAAAGTTTGTAAAGAAGTCGGAATTTTCGAGTGACCGAAGTTCCCTTGTCGGTCTCGGAACTTGCTAAACACACCATGTGAAATCTCTTCCGGATAATTAAGTCTTCCATACAGTTTACTACCATTCATCGTTATTAAAGCGACGACTCGAGATTCTGGCGCCGCGTTGCGTGGACTTACGGATTGCTTACATAACTTGCATAATCGTTGCCTCTCTTCTTTTTCCAGTCGCTTTGGCGCGCGATTCTGTACGCGTGTGTCGCTTACATACACGCACATACAGTAGCTGCAGCCTAGAAGCTAGTAGACTATGCCAAGGTTGTCCCGTAAACGATGCCATTTTTACCATTTCAAACGATCAAGATGGAGTTTCCTACAAAAGATTGTCAGTTCCATTCGGGCGCATTCAAGTTCATCCTTTGTCAGGCTACTGTCAGCTTGAAATGGACGATAGTAAATTTACTCGCGACAGCATAATGCGTTCGCTTGGTGAGTTTTCGATAAATTAGCGATAAAGAATTTAATGTCACTTTGAAAATTTCTTAATGAAATTAATTGAAAGTGTGAAATGCTGTGACAGTATTGTTATTTCTTTAAAATCATTTTTATAATCATTGTGCCTGCTTCTGTTTATTATTTCACAGGGTCTCAGAGTAATTCATTAAGTTTCAACTAATCCATTATTTTATTTCTTAATAAACTAGTAACGTAATTTGAGTTCAATGTACCGCTTTGCTTTCCTATTTTTAAAGAGTTTTAGTGGTGGTGAACGAGAACAAATATTGAAATAGGACACGCTTCTGAGTTTCTAATAAATTAGCAGTTGTATATTGATTATCATTTTGGATAAATTATTATATTGGGCATCAGTTTTGACTTTTGATTAATGCACATAATTATCGCATGTTTTATCAGTGCATACAATTTTGTTATTTGTTTCTAGGGAATGTAACTGTATCCGTTATGTAATTATATTCAGTTTGAAAAAGACTTCATCATAAATAAAATTAAGTATAGATTATTACTTCGTAAATTTCAATTGAGCAATCGAATCAATTCTGAACAGTTGATTCTGGAGGTTGCGTATTTATAGCATACATCATTGTTTGAAACTTGGTATAGGAAAAAGTTTATACAAATTTAACGTGGTTGAAACTTGTTAGATCACTCAATACAGTAAAGAAATTATTGATTACAGTTTCTGTAAGTTAATCCGTCAAAATTTATATTTTTAACTCAAAGTAAAAAATGTATAGCTTGCTCGATATACACCTTTTTTTTTGTCTATTGGTAATTGAATGAAAAATATTTACGTAAGGTATCATTTTTCTTCGAAAAAAATTCTTATCATTCTACGAGGTAAATTGAATCTATTGTCCATTATTTTTGTTCGATGCGGTGAATAGTCTGTTGTCTACAAGACTGAAGTCCTCTCATATGCAGTGATAAAATAATGAAAGCAGTGGTATCTGTCAGCCATTTTTCATATAATATCGAGGTCATTTTTAGTTTTTTACAAGCCAAATGCGACCACCAGGAAACATAAGCTACGTTTTTATAATAAATTTGTCATTAAATTCAAAGTTTCGAAAATATATTTAATGATTATAAGGGTGATACAAAGAGTGTGAAATGCTTTTAAAGATTTATTACTCAATAACTTCAGATCAGAATTCTTACAGAGATTTAGAGTTTAGTTAATTGTAAAATAAGTATCTTTTCAACTCATTTTAAACCATCCTATATTAGTTTGTATTTTTTAATAACCCTTGCAAATCAGTTTATATAATGTGAATGACGAATAAAATCCTTACTGTAGATTCAATTATTACGCAAGTACTCGCTAGGAAAAAAAAACTTTCATTCAGAAAAGTTCAAGGTATGCTAGAATGTAGTAAGAAGGTCAATTTTTAGAAATCCTACGGTTGTCTGAGTTATTTATTCGTGTATTTATTGGTTACTGGTTTAATTATACATGGAAAATTTTCCTGTAGAAGTGCACGTTTAATTTGAATGTAGGCGGTACTAAACACAGTGTGGGATTAGCGTGATTTCAAGGTGTAACCAGCCCAGGTGACTCTCAAGATGATTATACGATCGATTACCTCACCTAGCAATTTCCTTAACGTCCGAACACACCCACGCGAATCGATTTCATGATTAAGGGGATGATTTTAATTTACCATGAAACATCTGAAGTTTCTTTAAACGTCAATCTAGAAGATACATTTTAATCCCCTAATATACAGTAATAACCACAATCTATATAGTTTTTAATGATGAAGTGAAAAATAAAAAATGTCTATCCATCAAAATTAATAAAATCTAATTGAAAATTTGTAACTTGGAAACTACTTTCATTTTTATTTTATGACGAATAATTAATTTTTATTAAATTTCTACTAAGACATTCGAAAACAGTTATAGTTGTTGTGTTCTAATTAGATTTGTAGTTTTTTAAGAGCAATCGGGTGAGTGCAGCTATTCGTAGAACGCTTAGACGAAACTGGGAACAAACGGTAAATCGTAAAATAATTAAGCGTGTTAAGCCTTTCGTTACGCTACTGCTATTTTTAGATTCTTCATTACACGATGGTTTAGCTAACGCTGGAGATAGTATAATTGTACGCATTCTTATTCAGACATACGTATTCACTTCCTTAGAAAAACAAATTTCAAACTGTGTTAATAGCTTCGTTTATATAATTAAATAAAGCAACGAAATTGTCGTATAATGATCGTAAAAAACTCGTAATAATTTGTCAGCGATGTTTACGTCTGAATGCATTTTCATAGATAAATGTAACAAATCTATAGCGAAGTAGAAATTCATTTATTTATTTATAGATTTCGATAAGATAAATATAGTTATTATACAATAAAAACTTCAAACCATATTTTTTACTTACTTTTGCTTTTTTTAAATGAAAAATAAATCGACAACTTTAAATTGTTATTTACAAGCACCTGAAAAATATAGTTTAATTTCTATCCTCTTTTGCTACTTAGTTTCATAAACAAATGATGACAGAAATATTAGAATAAGTTAAAGATATTGATTTATTTAACACGAAAAAGTACAATACAAAAAAAATCTCATAATTTCAGTTACAAAAGAAACTTAGATCTGCTACTTGTAAATAATCCACTATCTTTATTTAATAAACCCGTGATACTGAAGTAACAAAATCCTTTGATTTCTTATAAAATAAACATTCAACTTCAGAAAATATAGATCACTAATAAATGAGGCAATATGTAATATACCTATATTGTCTATGTGATTACTTAAATGATCTCCTTAATATAAATTTTGCATTACAAACAATCGGCAGCAATTCCGTATCATCGCGACCTACGTATCATCGAGCGTATAAAAATTGCGGTAGCAACTGTTACCTGGTTTAATAACTCGTCGGTTGGTCGGATCAGTTACTGACTCTTGCGCCACTGTTCAAAATAGCTCGTGACCACTGACCTCGATCTCGGAAATACGTTCGCATCATCGTCTTTCCTTAACGATACGACAATGAATATCGAACGATGACCTGGTAACAACACGACCAAATCAATCAAATAATTTATTGATTTATTTATTTCGTGTACATTGCGTATATAACTGTCATCAGCAGTTTTTCATCTTTAAAATAGGAATAAAACGTTCTTTGTGGCTTTCGCGATCTCACGTGACTTCGATCTTTCCTTTTTCAGGGCGATCGTGGGTGCACCGGAGGCCGAAACTCCGCAAGTTGGCGTTTACAGAGGCGGTGCGGTTTACAAATGCGACATCGCGGCCGACGACCGATGCTCGATGATCCATTTCGACACCAAAGGTGAGATTCCTTACAAATATTCAACCCTTTCAAGCTCAAGGTAACGATTTATCATTAACCCTGTTACATGCGAAAGTGATCTCCATAACGATTTATCAGCAAATTGCAATTGAATAAATAATAAATTAATAAGTATTTCATGAAACGTTAAGGATTTCAGTGTTTTTGTTGTAAAAATCTTGCGAGCTTTTTAACAAGTGCTTCCTAAAAATTGCTGAACCTGAAAGGGTTAAGAACGAAGATAGTATTTTTAAACAATCATTACGAAGAGTTTTTACAGACTCAGATCTCTTATGATAAATATAGTGAACAAAATATAAAATTTACACTAGTAAGAAATATTATTTCCAAATTTGCCACTAAGATGGAGAAACTTTATGAAAATTTTCATTATATAAGTATATAGTGTGTAAACACTTTTTTTTACTTATTATATCAAATTCATGTCTTGTGTGTTAGTTGAAGATGGGTGACAATAAAATTTTAAATAATTTATTATGTCGCAGTGGGGGTTTGTTAAATGCTCTTAATGAATTTTACCAACTTAAAGTTAATTGGCTTGAGAACCCTTTGCGCGGACTAAGTATTTGAAATCAAACATTTCTTTCACATTTCTCATCTCTAACAAAAGTTTTTAAAACAAATCTTTAAAAAGTTTTTAAACGAAGTTCTTAAAACAAAAGTTTCGTCAAATGCAACGAGTTTTCTATTTTATTCTTAACGCAATACGATGCTTAAGAGAAGAAACAAATCCCTACATTTGCTCTTGTCTTTATAAATTACTTTAGAATACTACTTTAGAATACTACTCACCTGCAACTTACAGACACATTTGCATTATGAATAGTATAAATACATTATATAGTATATAATTATGATATTAGTACTAATGGTAATATAAAGTAACGTTCAGTTGGTTAGTAAAAGCACTGCGAATTAGTTGTCGGATTATTAGTGTTTGCCACAAGTAGTCTGTAGTTAACCCTTTAACTCCCAATGTTGCACTGGTGTAACACTCATTTTAAAAATGCGTCAAATTCTGTCGCCACTTGATATGTTACTTTTGTCAGCAACGATCTGTAATTTCACTGATATAAAGTAGATCTTCACGTTTTCAGTTGAGAAGTTGAAGTACCTATTCCCTCCAAAAAACAATAAAACAAAAAATATGTATATATTGTATTTTGTTACTTAGAAATTGAAAATGTGGATATTAAACAGACCTATTTTTTTCATTTTTTGTTCATATACATATAATACATATATGTATATAAATAACAAAACGCAATATATACATATTTTTTCTTTTTTCATTTTTTTTTCTTTCGTCATATATTTTTATATATATTTTATATATCGTTCTTATAATTTGGAAATAACGACCTAAGGGTCTAGGCGTTAAAGGGCTAACATCCCCTAAACGATATTCATTTTAAACTTTCAGCTATTTCGTAATGCTTTGTAACATTCACTAAGTATTCGATAAGTGCCATAATGTTTATGTACTTATGAGGGGAAGTGTACGCTCGAAAAGTGAAAAAGTATTGTTCTAGGGTTAATAACACAAGAAACTTTCGAATGGTGATCCTGAAACCAGAACGGATTAACTCTTCCAGCCTCTTCAAATTCAATCCGATACCGTTTTTCCGGTTCTCTCCACCACTCGTAAGTCCGCTGTTAGACCGTTGGGGCTTTGAAAGGTGTAGCGTTGCTAACGAGGGCTGGTATCTCGTGTTCCGCGGGCTGTTCGCAGTTGCTGACCCACTTTCTGGCTTTCCACCCGCTCACATAGCCCTCGAGGAGGTGGCTTCGTAATCTCGGGAACCGCGAGGTAACCGACTGACTGGTTATAGAACGCTCTATTCTCGGCGACTTTCCACCCACCCTGCCGTTGACCCTTCCACGTTTCAAGGCTTTGCATCTCGGCTGGACAGATATCGGTTTCAAATACTTTTTCTCTCTCTGCAGGTGATTAACACTGTAATAAACGAACTTATGGGAAAGGAATCTGGCTACTTTTTTTGTGATATAAATTACTTGTGTTCGGCGTGCACTGCAGTTACCAAGTATTACCACATCTGGTCTGTAAGGTGAAAATGTGGAATGTTTCATAGAAATTGTATACTCTGTGCTACCTTGCATGTTTTAGTACTAATAGGAAATGAAGTTCGTTGTGCTTCATTATATCGTAAACCATACAACTTGTTGAGGACCTTAAGAAATTTCGTGAAGTCTTGTTAGATTTACTTCGTATTAAACGAGTGATTTAACCCCAAAGAAATAAAGACTCCAGTCCTAAGTGGAACCTGAGCCTCGATTTTTGAAAACATGCTCACTTTAAATCCCTTTTTTATTACTTTAATTTATAGTCTATTCAATCTTGGCTATTATAGCTGAAAGTGCAAACATTAAACTTTAAAACATGCTTTGCAACATTTTTTGAGAAGTCCACAGTTTCGGAGATATCTTGAGTTTCTTATCACTTGGGGTCACTTGTCTCCTATGTAGACTTTTAAGAACTTTTAGGATCTGTGCACTTGGGGTGCAAAATATTTGTGAATAGTGATAGGTCCGTGAACAAATAGTCGAAATATGTTTGGATATTTTCAAATAAAAGATGTTTGAGGGATCTTGAGGAGTTCGAACATGTTTGAATAGTTTGAGTAGATATTACTACTTATGAATGGGGGTGTATATCATAGAGGAATACGGGGTGAATCGTAATCGGGGTAACAAACTGACAGATTCTATGGAAACCCATTCGGAGTAAAAAATATCATATGAATATTAGGTACAATTTTCAATACTTAAGTGGTTATAACAGTTAAAATTTGTATGAATAATAATATTATTATTGCCTTTATTGCATACATCATACGAAAAAAGGCAAGTAACATAAAATCAAATAAGAGAAAATAAAATACGGAATAAACTATTAGGTGTACCAATAAGTAATTCACTATTTTCTTAATAAAATTACAATAGAATCTAAAGTCACTGCGGTTTCTCGCTATCTTGCTTGGTAGAAACAGTGTAGGATGTCAGAAAACAATAACAAATATTTTCAAGCAGGCACATGTTTTTATTTTCTTATAAACAAATACTGAATTTTCGTAAAAGATAGTGGATTAGTTATTACCGTACACCTAATATAAAGTAGGTACATATAGTGCAAAAAGAATATAGTGTGCGATGATGAGGTTTAACGAATGAAGAATAATGTAATTAAAAATACCAAAATATATCGCGTTGTATGTATGATTCACGAATTCTCCGATGCAAGGCCTGCATTCAAGTTCAAGGAATCTACGTCGAGAATTTCGTATAAAATTGACCTGTCAGCAAACAATATTTCATATTCCCCTGTTTCGTTTCAATCTCTTAAGGCCCACTCCGTTTTGAGTATGTGATTTCACCACGCCATCAGATCCACTTTAAACTGTTATAACTACCTAAGTATACATACAGATCAGGACCTATATTTACCTGCCATATTTTATTCAGAATCACTTTTCAAAGAATCTATCACAATTATGAGAGAAATCATCATACAATATTTATTTATTATCTTCTTTTTCATTGACAAAGCAATCGTTTGCCTAAAAATATTCGATCGAAAAAAAGGCATCAGGTTGCGAAAGAAATCGCGATGACTCAATTCCAAGCAAACAAGCAATAAACCAGAAAGCCGAGCGAACGAAGTCACGAGCGTGTGCATGAATTTCCGCGCGGACAGCCGTTCAAATTAATAATCACGCGCGCGCGCCCGCGCGCGATACAATCTTCCGCTTGGAACGCCGCCGCGCCGCGAACCGGCGCTAATGCGCTGATGCAAATTAGCGGAATCATGCCCGGCGCGAATTAGACGTGCTTACACACCTCGTAACGGACCCGTATCTCGGCGATCGAGCACGATTCCGGACCCGTAATTTGCCCACGGGAAAGTAATCGGTACCGGTCTCGGAAGGCGATCGGCAGAGGAAATCACCAGCCCGCCGACGATTTCACGTTATCTCGTGTGGAGCGTGTTGGATCGATTGGAAGTGTCGGATTGAGATGAAATGTTGATTGAGACGGGCAGGAGTTTTATTATTCTCACCCTTTCGACTGAGTGTGATTATTACTAGCTTCGTGTGAGCGGAGTATTTTAAGGGGTCATGCTCAGTCAGGAGGCTGAAAAAAGAGTGTTCTTTGGAAAATTTTTTCTCGAAAACTATCAGACCTTTTTCAAAAAATGTGTTCGTGTTTCAAAGATTACAGTTTCTAAATTATAAGGTAATTTTTTTATTTAAAAATATTTATTAGTAAATAAATGGTGAGCGATCTCCTGGATGTCTCTTTACAAGAAGTAGTCTGCTGTGATAACTGTAACTTCGTAACGGTTCATTTGAAATTAAAAATTCAGTAAGATTTATGTAATGGAAGAATCAATCTTGTCCTTGAACGTGGGGTTTTTCGAAATATTTCTTCAATATAGTTTAGATCTGAGGATCGTGGTGGTCAACATATAACTTTTAATTCATTAGTTTTCTGTAATTCTTGCCAATAATTAATGATATATTATACATAACATATAGAAGATTGTGAATATAGATTTTTGGTAATATGATGTCATAAAAGTAGTAAAAGTTATACATATAATCTGGATCAAGTATCATGTTTCTAATATTTATGAAAATGAGACTTTGAACTCAGTGAATGATAGTGTACACGAAGTATTAAGCTATTTTTTATTCAATTAATTCCATTTTCTATTAAAAACATATATGTATTTTCGATACCTAATTTTTGAAATTTCAATTCTAAAAGAAATGTTCCAAATTAAAAGTCTTTAATACTACAGTTTTGTTAAGGATTTTTAAGATTTTCAGATAATATGTATTTGTTAATAAGTTTTGTATTAATATATTAAAATAGTCACAGTCTTTAAAGTTTTTTCTTTAATTTAGTGTTTGCTAATTTAGATGTAATAGTTGCTAATGGTGTTATAAACGTGAATGATCGTCTTTTTAACATTCCCCTTTACGCAAATCACAAACACAACTTCATATAATAGATTTTTAGCCACTTGAGTAAAATACAATAGAATACGTTAAAAAAATATTATAAAAAGTCCTTTATAGCCAAATTAATTGTGAATTTAGTATTTTATAGTAGTACCTACATTACGTAATCGCAATGAAATTTCACAAAGTGTTAAAGGAAACTGGTACAAAGCGTTGAAGTTTCCATAAATAGCTTCTTCCAACCTTGGTGTAGTTGCTGTAATGTGTTCAGCATAAATTACAATCTTTCTACCTTATAATTGACTTTGATTATCAATTAACGTGCCAGTCATTTAATTACGCCTGTACAACCAGAGAACGTCAAGTGGTAATTTTTGTCAGTCAAAGTCGAGAAACACTAGGGTTCTTCCTGTTACTTCGCGCGACGGAGGATGCTCCTCTTCCCTCGTTCCCATTAACGCAGACTCTGCAGAAGCATTCACCGCTTGATAGAGAAACGTTTTCACCGACTACATACACAAGACCGTGCCCCCCCGACGCTACGTCCAATTAGTCGGCTCTCTTCCTTAGTCAACGCTCTGCTCGCCCGGACACTTCGCTTTGATCGATAATTAGCCTGGTCGAATGCTCGATCTTGTCTCGATCTTATCCAATTACAGTCGTACCCGATACACCCGGCCATTTATTACATTCACGGCTCCCGCACACGCTGACAATCTACCGTTCCATCTACGATTTTTACGAGAGAAAATTATTCTCCTTTTGGGACACGAAAATTACCCCTATCGTTTTCTTCATCGTATCCCGAATAAAACAGCAATTAAATGATGGCTCGTGTTCGCTTGGTAATTACAGGACAGACAGTTCTGTTCATTTATTATATAGTTACTGATTTATCATATGATATACGATTATTATATCATTTTCCGGTATTTAAGGAATTTTTTTATAAGGTTGAATTAACATTGGAACTACCAAGTCAAAATGACTTGTCAGAACATTCTTATAACAATGATTACAATGTTATATAACAATACATTTTCTCAGATCCTTGGCAACTTTTATTACGGTGTTAGAGAAAAGAAATTAGTTAATTCATGAATTGGTAAATTTTCCAGTTTCCCAGATAGCACATGACGTGTTGAAGACGGCTTAAAGGCGCCTCATACCTAAAATAGCCGTAAAATGGGTGTGTTATTTGGGTTGTCATCTAGTGTTAAATATATTTTAATAGATCATTTCGCTAAAGATTTAAATGTGGTGTCTGAGACACGTATTAATTACAAAATCACTGTTGAAACTACGAAATAACATGTCTCATTTCCTTTATAATGTCAGTTACACCAATTGGTGTCAATTCTATTAGAGAAGTTCACATTAGAGAGTAGACCCCATTCAAAGTTATCGCCTTGAATATCCCTAGCACTATGGGAATAACAGAAAAGTTTTTCAAATAAAGCTCATTACCGTATAGTATAAGATTCTCGCAAAACAAATATTACTCGAAAATTTCATTCTTACGGCCTTACGCCCAGAGAAACTTAGCAACCACAAAAGGCTGTCAGACCAAAAATAAGATTTAATCGGCCACAGTATTTCTTATTGCATTTTCTCTAAACTAAGCATTGGGAAATCATATCCCAGTTAGAAATGAAGGAAAAATGTTCGTGGGAGTATTAATATCATATCCTTAATTTATTTATAACTTTTTTTTGAAAGGTGGACAAACGAAAATTTTGGTTGGACAAATGTGGACAAATCGCGGACAATCATATCCACCTTGAGAATTAAGAGAAAGTGTTCACGGGGGTGCTGGTAACAAATTTCTTTATTTGTGTATAACTTTTTTTTGAAGGGTGGACAAACGAAAATTTTGGTTGGACAAATGTGGACAAATCGCGGACAATCATATCCACCTTGAGAATTAAGAAAAAATGTTCACGGGGGTGCTGGTAACAAATTTCTTTATTTGTTTATAACTTTTTTTTGAAGGGTGGAGAAACGAAAATTTTGGTTGGACAAATGTGTACAAATCATCGATAAACGAATAGTTTGTTTTTCATAAAATTTGGCATGTGGGGGTGCTAACTTCACAGACCTGTGAATTCCGTGTACAGTAAATCCTCGATGAGTGTTCGAAGGCTCCTCGGCATGACAAGGAGAGGTCCCCAGGTGTCACGCTGACTTTTTATTGAGGTTTTGCACAGCGACAGAGCTTGAAATTCCGAAGTCAATTATATTTGTTTCAGCTGCATATCGCAATTAATTTATGAAATATTTAAAGTTCAGTGCTGAGGAGCCTTTGAACACTCATCAAGGATTTACTGCACATAACCCCGGATTGATAGATCCAGCAATGCGTTCAGCTGCCAACCGCTCCTATATCCCATTCCTCCTCTTCTATCTTCGATTCCGTTTGCGTACGAGGAAGCGACTCGGGATCTCGTCCAGGTCTCGGAGGTCACTCACTTGTCGGGTGCTCGACCGAGAGGACGTCTTGAGGAACTACTCCTCCGGGGTGCACCCCACGGGGTGTCGGAGTGGCGGCGGTGGGGCCGTCTCGAGATACCGGGAACCGTAGCCGCGCAAGAAGCCGGCTCTGCCTAATACAGAAAACCGTAAGGTCGTTCTACCCACGGCCCTGCCCCGGCGGAAGGTTCGGCATTTCTTGTCGGATGCCACCTGAGGATCTTCGGGGAAGGTCAGACCGGGCGTGCGCGTGGTTCGATCATCCAGAGTATGGTTAATTGACATCCCCTTAATGAGAGTGCGGTAATCGGCGAAATAATTAGGACGCGATACATTTGGCGACTTTTGACTATCAGCCAATCGATGATCATTTGTAACTGAATGTTTTGTTAGAGATTTTACTCGTTTTGTTCGGTTAATTGTTGGCTTTAAGGTGGCTTTTGCAAATTTTTAATAATGTCAAGTTTAGGTGAAAATTCAACAGAATAATTTTAGAAGCTTCAACTTTCGATTGCTACCAAAAAATCGGTCAATGATAAAATTGTTGGATAATGAACGTTATAAAAAGTTCTTTTTAACGTGAGCCTTATGGAACTGTAGTTGATACTGAGAAGTTAATCGCTTCTTCTTTAGCTACAAAAAATGATATTTTCATAATAATTATTGGAATCATTTGCGTAAATTGACGATTTTACGATTTTAACTGTATTTTTTTTTATAATTACGTAAGGTAAGTTTAACTTTTTTTGTGTATTTTTAGTGGATAATTGTTAGTTGAATATTATACAGTGTAACTATCTTGATGTTGTGATTTTATTTCTACTCAAATACAAAAAAACATATTTTTCATACTGTGGCTCTGATAATTTTATCCACCATTGTAACTCCACTTTTTGAATTTCTCTTCAAATTTTAATGTCGAAGCGTGTGATTGATTGACGTATTCTAAAAAAATATTACTATTTACATTTTTATAAACAGTTTTCACCAATTAAGTGGGAAGTATTTTGTTAATACTGTTCAGTCTCTTACGATCTTTGTCATAATGCTGTCGTGAATGGAAGACTCGTTCGAGCGTTACCTTTAGTAGCGCTCGCGAAATAAGGGGTGGGATGCGAAGGACAACTTCCCTTTAAGGGCCACGGTTGACCGATACGGCTAACGGGTTCATTCCGTTCGAAAAATCGACGAAGAAAAGTACTTGGTGCACTTGCTGAGAATTCTCTACGGTGACACCTGCTTCAAGGCTTGCTTTTTAAAGGAATGCACTCGGATGACGCATCCAACTCGTCATTTACTGGAAACTGTTCTTGCATCACTGCGTTATATAACAATTATAAAATTGAACGTGAACGTGCATTAATCTCAAAACGTAACACAGAAAGCATTGATTTTTTCTAAATATTTTATGCAAATTTATTTAGTTCCATTATATCTCCATATCCCATTATGCTACTTCGGTGTATAGCAGACCCTTATTACACAAATAATACGTTCCATGTTATACGACTCATGCAGGTAATACAGTTGAGCAGTTTAATAACCAAAGTGATTAACGCTAGAATAATTGTCAAGGAATTATTTTTAAATCATTAAAAAAATTATTTTTAAATATGAAAAGTTAAGCATAAATTGTTGACACTAAAATTTAAAAAATTTCAGAAAGTGGAGTTAATTACTTTAACCTGTGAACGGCTCATATATGGATTATGTAGGTATACATATGGAAATGCATATTGATAAAAAATATAAAGGTTTATTATAAGAAATGTGTAATAAATATTAACCCTTAACTATAGACGTCTCATCTCAGACATGTATAATTCGACGACTAATTCGCAAAACTTTTAATAACCAACTGAATGTTATTTTCCAGTACTGTTATGGAAATAATTGTATTACAATACATATGCAACGTGTACAGGGTAGGGCAATAACTATGTCCACTTTAAATATTGCCGTTATTTGTAATAATATGAAAAAATGTTATATACAAAACTTACACGGTATAGTGGGGGGCATATTGTGACACAAACATTTTCTGCGTGGGTGAAGGCATAGAGGAGATTTCAAGGTCATCTCTATTTTTTTTAATGGAATGCTATGTTTTTTTTTATCGCGATGTGATAACCAAGGTCAAATGTGGTAGTAAAATAAAGTTTCTTACATTGCAAAAAAATTCAGACTCGTCTCTTAAACGTGTCGTCTGTAGTTGAGGGATATTTCCCTTGAAAATGTAAACTCATCTATTATGTTGTACAGACACTGTCCTAATTTTCCTGTCATGTTATATGAACACAATACATGTTATATGGTGGTCTACTCTATTGTACTTTATCCCCAACTAATTAAAATTAATGGAAAGCTATTAAAATATTCAAAAGTTTGACAGCATATACGAGTCATTATTAATCTGCTTAACGAGCAAAGATATACGTACACATATTGTAAAGTAAGTCAGATTATATGTACCTATAATGTGTTTTTCCTTTTATGTTACCATTATTAGATTTGGCGATATTTAATGTTACTATACCTTCATAAATAACGTGATGATATTTTGATTACAGGAAATAATCACGTTAGAAATCCAAGTGTGGCTAACGGTTTGAGCCAGATCGATAATAAAACACTTCAATGGTTCGGCGCAACGGTTTCAGCTTCCTTGAAGGATGGAGGGCCGATATTGGTGAGTACATTGATTAATTATATGCAATAAATGTTACTGTCGTGTGTTTTTTAGTAACAAAAACCGCATACAGTTACAACTTTAATTATAATCACACAAATAACAATTGCTAATAACAAACGTTAACTAGTACAAAGAAATAAGAAATAACAATCGCATATAAATTTTTGAAACTTAATTAAATCATATTAGAACACATAGTAAACTCCCTTTTAAAATGATAATAAGCCTTTCACACAAAAAATTTTCTGATTATTATTATCGATTACATAAAATTAATTACAGTCGTTTTATATAAAGAGAGAGTGACAGATCTGGAAATGTTTGGTAAATATACAAGAGACGTCTATTACTGGAAAAGTAAAGCCATGTTATATGCGACGATTCTTTTAATCTTCGCTTTTTACGTCTCAAAGGTATTTATAAAGGTACAAAAGCAGTCGTTACGAATAGATGAAGGGGTTTTGTGAGAAATTACAGGCGCATGTTCCCAGAAGACTGCTCCATCTATTTCAGGAATCGAAAACAAACGAATTCCTGTTTGACTCTATGTTTCCGTTGCGACGTGCAGCCGCCATCTTGGTTACTTCTCTGGTTACAGTAATTTCGATCTTTTCCCAGTTAACCAACGCTAAATTAGCATAAAAATTAGTCATATTCGTCACTTTCAGATGAATTAACTAGCAATTCATTCCATTATGATTTTAATTACACTAGCATCAAGAGAAAAATATTTCTATTCTCACAAAACTACAAACTTTATATGGGATAAAATGTGAAACAATTGCTGTCCTTTTGCAAACATGCAAAAATATTATATTTTTCGATGATGAAACTTTCTCTAAATTAACATCTACAAAAAAAACATTACTTGTGATAATATTTCGTTACTGTAATTATCGTATATAAACCTATTCATTTTAAAACGTTAAGAAAAAATATGCATTTTTTAACGTTTTCAATTTTTTTACAACTAGGATTTTCAACCAAAAACTCGGAAAAATGTCCCTAACATGTGCCCCGATAACTATCATCTATTAAACATTTTACAGAATGTTTGCATACGGTTAAATAGGGAAAATAGAAGAAAAACGAATAATCTGAATTTTCCCTGTTACTACCCTCCTGATCGAGATGGAGTGTTAAAAATTGGTACAAATTGCTTTTTCTTCATAAACTATCGAATGATCCATCACAAATTCAATTCGATTTAAGGCACTTTTGACCCCTTTATCCGGCTGTACTCTTTCATCATCCAATGTGTACATATTTTGTAGAACAACAGTTTTTTCAGATTTTCTCTCTAAATTAACACTAACTTCTTAAAAAAGCTACTTCTTAATATAATACGTACATATTAAAGTCCCCAAGAAACGCAGTAAAATCGCCATCGTTCTGGATCCAATTATGAACCGCTAAGCAAACAGCGTAGATACGTCGGTGGAGGACTGCGGTCGAAAAATCGCAGTCGGTTCTACGACTTTCTCCTTTTTCTTTCCCCGTTCAATCTCCCCGTCCGGGCACACCGCAGCCGCGCGTGATCCGCATGCACACATGCGTGCGGAATAGATCTAGCCGCGCGTGTACGCGCCTGACCGACTGGCAACGCACGTAAAGATAAGGGCGGCAATGCATCATAGGGGCCGACTGCATCCCGGAGAGGAAAAAAAGGGCCAGGGCCCTCCAAGAAGGACAGAGATCATCGGACTAGATTGATATCGGCACCACACTCAAAGACGTAAAACTGCGAAATGCGACTAAAGGTACGTTTCCACGTTACAGTAAATCGTGATTTTTACAGTTATGATACTAAATATTACGACTTTTGTCGTCGTGAAAACTAAATCTGGTGTTCTCGTGACATTGATGTACATTGTTATACAGTCGCACGAGAACGAAAATCCATGAATTTTACTGTCATGTGTAAACGTACCTTAAGTGTACGCGACCACAGCCGAGGCACCTGTGGATTGTAGTCGGTTACGAGAGCTTATAAAGGGTAACTGAATAAGAGGTTCCATTTCAAGTTTTTAATAAAACGTACGATTATTGTCCAGGTGTTATCCCCACCACTGAGGAGGGGCGAGGCTGTGGAATCTGTCAAGTGCATACTTTGTTGCCCCTCCGCTTTTGTTGCCGAGGCTCGAGCTTCGGGGAAAAAACGAATTTATGTGGGTCTGAAACATTTCTCCCTACAAGATTATTGTCCCGACGCGGGCCCGAGTTTGAGATAATAATCGAGAGGAGTCTGTAAAGTGTATAGATGGCGGTTCTACGTGAATAAAATATCAGACACATGGTCACCCGTCTTTTCTCTTGCAGGCCACCATCATTTTATCGACATTTTGTAAAACATGTTCGTATAAATGGAGCTCTGTTTCAGAGATAACACTTCGAACGTTGTCTTTCAGCTCTGGAATTGATTTGAGATTGTTGTCATACACTTTGTCTTTCACGTAAAGCCAAAGAAATAAGTCTGGTGGTGTTAGATCGCAAGATCTTGGAGGCCAATTGTTATCTCTTCCTCGAGAGGGATATGAACGATGAAGATAGCGACTAGGGAATTTACGATGCAATAAATTAATTGTTCCGAGTGTTATGTAGCAAGGTCTATTACTAAGAATCATTTTAAGTGTTTGTGGCAAAGTCTATGCTAACAATTCTAAATCAATTCCAGAGCTGAAAGACAGCGTTCGAGGAGTTGTCACTGAAATAGAGCCAATAATGGGAACATGTTATACAAAATTTCGATAAAAGGAGGGTGTTCTATAAAAAATACTGGAGTGACCATTTGTCTGATATTTTATCTATAGCTGCCATCTATGTACTTTAAATTGAAA
This sequence comes from Dufourea novaeangliae, assembly GCF_001272555.1. NCBI lineage: Eukaryota > Metazoa > Arthropoda > Insecta > Hymenoptera > Halictidae > Dufourea > Dufourea novaeangliae. The sequence continues at coordinate 1,335,018 of NW_015374106.1, read as the reverse complement.
TAAAAAAAAAATAGATTGCTCAATATAACTCAATATAAACTCGATATAATAAAATGTTTATTATATCGTACACTTTTTCACTCACCATTCACATTTTAGAATATTTGAATTTTCTTTTAATTGTTATTTGCAGAGTTTTTAATAACAATGTAAATTTTTCTAAAAATGAAACAAAATATTTTTACTATTGTCACGTTATTAAGCATTACAAGATGAACTCAACGACATATTTGGAAGTTCTGTTTGAATAATAATTTCTTGGATAACTGTATGAATATTACTGGAAAATGTCAAGTTCGCTTACTGTGAGCGTCTTTTACCATAGCGTATGAACGTCGAGACAAGAAACAATGAAATTACCACCAATATTGATACAGTTATTCAATAAATTATTATTCAAACAGAACTTTCAAATACGTCGTTGAATTCTTCTTATAATACTTAATAACGTGGCTATAGTGAAAAACATTTAGTTCCATTTAAAAAAAGTTACATTGTTATTAAAATCCCTGTAAATAACAGTTTAAAAAAATCAAATATTCTATTAAGTTTATTTCATGAAATTAAATAACTTTCATATGAAACATTATTCGCCTTTTTAATAGTTAGAGAAATAACAGCGTGTGTGCACTTATAGTTAAACTGGACATATTGTACAGGCTGTTCGACTACTGGTGTCAGAAATTTTAATGTGTCATTCTATTTATCAAAATAAAACGAAAATCAAGAATGACGAAATTGTGTTACAAGCTTTGTTTTCAAATTATTAACAATCGAAAATTAAGGTCAAATACGCCTGAAACAGGCACTCTGTGTACAGACACTAAGCATAGGGCACACAACAGTTACGGCGCGTACACTGACGTCAGACGTCAGCTAAGAAAAAAATGTATCCTTACTTTTTCGCCAAACATGCGATATATACCTGCCCTTTCTTCTAATCCCAACATCTGCAGTTAGTCGCTGCCGAACAACAGGTACTTAGTACGACCTCTACTCGTTGTTTGCAAATTTTTATTACTTTCCTGTCCTTCACGTGGGTTTCGAGTAACATTTCCTTAGTTCGATGGCAGTCGTCAAAGCGAACACATCTAGTCGGCGAGAATTATTCCTCGAAGAAAAGCATCTATACTTTTTTATAGTATTAGTTTAATTTATTATAGTGACTTTTAGTTCAATTTAAGTTAGTTCATTCAGTGTTTATTCTGTGCGTGTGCTGTGGTCTCCCTTCTGGATTTGAACGAGTAGTACAAACGAGTAATAATGGATTTTTAGTTAAATATCGCAAGAAAATAGTCGAGTCTCGAGTGCAGATGTTACACATCACTTTTTGCTTACGAGATAAAGGTATATTTTTCTAATATCATACTAGGATTATCGCTTGCGCACAGATTGCCTGGTTTCGTGCGTTTCTGGCACGAATTTTTAACTATTAATAACTTAAAAACTAAGCCCCCAACAAAATTTTGTTATTCTCGATTTTCGTTTCATTTTGACATGCAGAATCGCCATACAAAATTTCTAACGCTAGTAGCCGACCACCCTGTATATTACGAACAGTATGAGTAATTTACAATATTCAATTGTAACAGTTGTATCTAAAAATGAATCATAGAAATACTACAGTTTTTAACGGAAATTAGCACAGTTATAGAGCTTGGAATTCTCAAGCCAATTGTATTTGTTTCAGTCGTATATGGCCTGTAGTTTCTGAAATATTTAATGTTGAGTGCCGAGGAGCACTCATCGAGGATTTACTGTATATTCCTATTACTCTTCAACCATCAGCTACTCCGGTTTGTTAACCCCTGCCGTCAATGTAAAGGTGAACGTTGTTGAACGTACAGAATTTTATAGTTTCCTCGACAACCGTTGAATCTGTATTCTTTGCAGAGAAATCGTCAGCGTTGGGTCATCGTCGAGCAAAACGGGAGGTCCTATAAATAAGAGGTAGAGCTCTTTTCTATGTGAGGGACATATTAGCGACAATTATCGTTCCCATGCTCGAGTAATTTTCACATAACGAAACGTCGCCGGGACATTCTCATCCACCCTGGTCACGGAATTATGCGGGAATTATCTACTTACTCCAGAATGCGAGTGCGCGTTCCGCGATAAATGCCACACAGCTTTTTCCGCGATTACTCTTTCTCGCTTTCACCAGCCGGCTACGGGCCGCCGCGATACGCGAATTAAAGATAAGTAATTACCGGTGCCGTAAGTAAGGGAAGTGATTTTCTCTTTATTTTCTTCTGAATTTTCCCTTGGTCGATTTTACATTTGTCCCAACGTTCTCATAGAGATTTTTCTAATCCTTGGATGACGATGCTTGGATCTATTTGGATATGATTTTTCAAAAGTTTTTTCCAACTGGTCCATTTGTGGATAAGTAATTTCAGACTGCAATTGTTTATATCGGGTCCAATACATAATCAATATTTCTTGAAGTAATGTTACTCCAAATATGATTAGAAAGAAAGATATAGGGAGGACCAAACGGACGTATCGCTATCTCTGCAGGTACCAAAAATGTCTGCCTTGCGAGAATTAATAGCATCCGGTGAATAACGAATTTAGTCATTAGTGGAATTATAGAAACTTTTTTAATGAAATTTTCAGTCGGTAGGACTACAAGGCTTGAGATGCGCTTTTAGAGAATACTTTTTTTAATTTTATTTCTTTTATGATATTTAAATATAGGAAATAATAAAAAATATGTATCATTTTGGTTCATTTTCTAAGTACTGAATTTCTTTGGTTCTCATTACACATAATTTGTTTGTACAAGCATAAACTTGATATGACAGCATTCATCAGCAAAGAGTTAATAATACTTGATTCTGATAACATTTACATTATCAAAGTTTTATTATCAAAAATGAAGGCTAATTAATATTTTAATTGCCTTCTTACTTTGGAGATAAATGTAAACTATAGTATGTACATTTTAACCTTCTATGAATTCATTATAGTGTATCTTTATGTTAACATAATATTCAGTAAAACATTTATTAAGTATTATACTGATACAAACGCAATGGTAGACTCTTGGAAGGATAAGTAATGAGTAAACTGTGAATATTTATACAAATTCATATATTTATAGACAATTTTATGCAGACAAGATGCAAACAGAAACTTACTATTAGATACAATAAATGATTTTATTAGGCAAAGGAGAAAATAAAGTCTATTGACATAGTTTTAATAGGGTTTAACAATTCTATTCAAAATTTTTATTCGTATTATTTATTAGCCTTTAATATTTTAGTCAGTTGAATTTACTATAAATGCATAAATATCAGCTGTGTACTAATGTATAATACATCATTCATAAACAGATAGATCTTTCTTGCAATTTTACAAAAACTGACAACAAACAGAAATTCATTTTCTCTATTAAGGATTCTGCTAGGTCCCAAATAAAATAAAGACCCCGTCAAATTTTACTGAATATGTTTGTATACTCAGTTTCAAACAAACATATACCTACTCGATAAATGCATGAAATTCTAAGTCTATTCATAAATATTTATATCCTTGAAAGTTGATTACAGGTAATCAGAATAATTATTTAAGAGACTGTCAGCAAACAATTAAAAAGCAAAACGAAATCAAAATGAAATCGTATAACTCCAGTTAATTAACGAGACTGTTTCAGGCCGAAGGTTTGGTCCTCGGTTTTCGGCGCCCATCAAACTTGCAGGTGGACGTCAGTTATACGTGACAAGAATAACTTCTTCCGACTGTATCGTTTTAGCGCCATAGACGACGCGTCGAAGCATCTCGCGTGATTATACATGAATCTCACGTATCCACCTCCGGTCGTAAAAGGAGACAGGACGGGGCTTCTATTCAGTCACACTATTAATTAACAAAAACTTGAATCTCTATATAAATACCGTTCCCCAAATTCCGATCACAGCAACTTTGCGCGTACGTGCTCAATCTCGGAAAATCGTTTGAATACGAGTGCTCTAGACAATATTTAAATAAAATATTAACTACTTTTATTGTAGTTAAGATAATATTGTCATTTGTTATGTAGGATGGTCCGAGAGTAATGCACCCCAAAGTTTCCAATTTACATACTTAGAAACTGTATGAAGTTGTGTACAGTGTCGGTCAAAAAAGAATTTAAAATTCATGTTTATTATACTGTATTAATTTTTAAATATTATTTGAATATAAGTGCTCTCCCTGAAAGCACTAATTTATTCTTTGTGACAGATATTCACTTATAAATGTGATGAAGAGACAAGTATATTTAAATTTTCTTCTCTGACTTGTATTGGAAAACAAAAAATCATTCATTCTCGATAAATTATCTCAACTGTCTTCGTTATACTTATATTCAATGCACAAAATACATACATATAATAATAAGAAGCTATATTTAAACCCATTTTTAAAGAAGTACTTTTTTATGTTCGTTCTTATTAATATAAATATGTTAGGTGTATAAATATGTAATCTACTATATTTTGTCAAATTCAATACTTATTTTCGAGGAAATCAGAGGCGTATGCTGTTTCAGTGGTACAGATTTATTCTCATTTTTTCAATGTTCACCGCCATTTCGAAAGAAGAAGAGGGTAGAACGATGTTTTTTTAATCCGTCTTACCAGTTTACTACAAAGAGATATTAAATTACTTATTGGTACACCTAATACAAATACATAATTTGGACGTAAACTATTATTATTCTTTTAACTTTATATAATTTATATCTTTGCGATAAATCGCCTGTCATTACAAAATCTTCTTTTCCGTTACATTCTGTTTAGTTTTCTTAGCCTCTTCCTCTTTTAAACATTCTCATGGCCGCCACTGTAGACAAAGATAGCACATACGGTACTTTTGAACTAATAAACGTTGAATGCGAACACCGCCAGTTTCCTGATAAACATTTACTCTAACCTTTAACAATTTGTAGATGGAAAATTTTTCAAGAATCGATAAGTCAATTATTTAACCCTCTTCCATCCTGTTTGTTAATTTGATACATTTTTCTCCTAAGAAACTATGTTATTCTGTCGTGTGTAAATAAATTTAACTCAAGCTCTGTGACTTTTATTTTAAAGAATCTGCAAATTTAACTATGTATCTCCTTGGTTAACTAATGCCCAAGATATTCGCAATCAATTACAAAGAGGAACAGTCAATCTGTTGCCAGGGATTTAAGAGTTGATTTTGAGTAATTTAGTGCTCCTGATCCTGAATATGACAATATTTTTTCTTGATTGATTCTAGTTTCTAAGACATGCATATGTTCTAAAATATTTATGCAGCGTAAGGAAAAACAATGAAAAATAGCAATTTCTACGCTTCCGAATTAATTTTATTTATAAAATGCTATAAGAAGAGACAGGATAGTTACACAGAAAGTACTAGAAAGTTATGAAAACTTTTTTTTGTAGGATTTTCTTCTATATTTTCTTCGTGGACAGTCCTTTTACAGGCTGCGACAATAATCGGTCATCATGTGTACTTTCTTTCCTTGGAAATCACTAACCCGAAAGTAAACTTTCACAATAGAGTTTTGAGAGGAGGATAGGTAACAAAAAAAGAAAAAATAGTAGGTACTTCAAATCAACACAAACATTAAATTTCAACAGTTTCGATAAAAAAGGATCCTCGAGTATTTTGAAACCGATCTTAAAGCCCTGATAACACGAATTTTTTTTTTGTTCTCCAGTATTACCGTCATAATTTTTTTTATAAATCAAATACCTTACAATTTGATGCACGTTGCAAAGAACAAAGCGGGGGCAATTCAAACGGATCGAGAAAACAAATTGCAATACTTCTTGCAGAATACTGTTGACAAATTGCATTCCTGATATGCTTCGTTGTGAGCATCGACAAATAGTAACTACGATATTCAATGGAATAGTATCGGCGTAGAACACCGTATAGGATGTTTCTTTCAACGTCTGTCAATCGCAGGACGTAACCACTGACAGGGTCGCTGCAGGACGTCCGTTTTCTGGCCGGTAGCCATTCACTCTGGTGCATCGAGCGGCACGCAAGAACTCGTATCGCGAATCTGTATGAATGCACGCGTGAATACACGCTTCTGTTTGACAGGAATAATTGGCGATATTATCGTCGATCGTGCACGAGACGGAATTACGCGATTCGTCTTTGAATGCCTGTCGATCCGCGACGATTTGCATAAAGTTCTTACCGAGGAATTCGAAGATTTGTAAGTTTATGTAACGGTATGCTGCATTTATCGAGTTGTATCCTCGAAGTTATAAAAGACAACTAGTAACAAAGGTAAATAAACATAAGTTTATAACTGTGTAATGAATTCTGACTCGAAGTTTTTGTCCGCAGTGTTCTAGGCAAGTGTAATTTTTAGGTTATGTTTGAGCAGTATTTTAAGTGCATCTGGGAGGATAAAAAACCCAGGCCCAAAGTCTATGGTTTAGGAGACATTTCGAGTTATTAATCACTTAAGGTCTATGGTCGCTCTATGCACTTCTAAGAACTTTTAGAATGTTTGTACTTGAAGTATTAATTTTCTGGAATAGAACCCGTAATATTTTCAATTTTATAAATATTTGGAACCGAGTTTTCATATTTAATGTAGGTGGATTTCGATGAATTTTAACTATTTCTGAGGTCCAACTGGATCTTCTTTCGCTGGGTAGCAGTATTTACTGAAGATCGATACTTATTGCAAGTGACATTTGAGTTCAAATTCTATAAATTACCTATAAAAATTTATGTGCATAGCTATTTGCAGTACATAATTATAATTGGCTAATTTAAAACATAAATATAACGATCGAAACGTCTTTTCGAGTCATTAAAATTTTATGGTTAATGAATTTCAATTGCATATAAAAGATAACAGATTGCAAACAACACAATCGATTTATTGTCCGACAATTTTGATTTCGAGAAATTGTATTTAGACAAAAACTGTACAGCTACTCGAATTAATTCTCGTATCTCAAGATTCTCTTACTCCGCAAAATAAACTGGTCTCATATTTCTATCCGCCATTGGACTGTCGCTTGGTGCGTTTTTTGCAGTCATTCAATTCAGCGATGTTTCTTCAACTTCTTCTTCCTCTTCGTCCTCTTTCACCTCTTCTTTTACCGCGTACTTCGGTTCTCTTTCGCGATTCGCCGACGTTTCGAAGATGCAGGCCCTTGATTACTGCCAGATGTTTCTCGCTTTCGACCTTTCTCTCTTTTCTCCTTTCTCCAAATAAGCGAAGCCGAGCTTTTTTGCGGCTTTCGGGACGATTCTTTATCCAATCGAGGCGCACAATGGCCAAACAATCAACAAAGCGGAATTAAAAAGTAAAATGTATATCTTCTGAAAAATAATTTTTATCTTAATCTATGCATTTTTAACACTATTTTTAAGACCTCATTGCCAAGAGTTAAAACATGTGAGAAGAACGCAGTAATTTTCAGTTTCCTTTTCTAAAATAATATACAAATTTTGAATTATATGTAACAAACCTGTAAGTTTGAAAAAAAAACAGAATAGTGTTTAGAAAATTTTTGTTTGAAGACGCCTTTTTCCAAGAAACGTCTAACACTTGAGAATGTTAACTAATGTCGATTCTAAATTTTATTTTTTACCAATGAATCCATTTTCTTCCGAATTTTCGAGTTCCAACCAAATTGGGATTGAGATCGAATTCAGTGTCCAAAGTTACACGGTCCACCCATTTTCTGCAAACAATACCTCTACCCCAAAAAGATGAAATGAACATCGACGACAATGCGAGATATCTTTGAAGAAAAGGCACGACCAAGAAAGTTCCCAAGAAAACAAAGCGGCATGAAAGAGTTTCAGACCCTTGGAAAGAACAATCGGTACCGATAAAATACGATCGAACCTCCGTGATAAAGTTGCATGGGTTGCGGATCCCTTTAACCAAAAACGTGTCGATTAACCCTTTAAGTGCAGTGGCCGGCTATAGACATCAGACGATCTTTGCTCGAAGTTACGGTAGACTGGCTGTGAAAGTGAGATGTATGTACTTACATCGATCCATGCTTATATTTCAATGCCCCATGCGTTCAGGAATCGAACAACAGGAATACAAAATAAGTTATACGTTAATACAAATTTTAACTTTTATGTTTCCAATTATATTTTCTTAAAAGTGTTGACAATACATTGTTATGGTTCTTTTGATAAAAATGAGACTAAACACGATATTGGACCTTTTTGTTGTACGTCATTTGAATGAGAGTTAGGCACAATGTAATCTGATTAGTAATTCATGATTATGATTGCTGTATAATCAGAGTAATTATTGAGTAATCAGTAATGATGATTTATGGATAACAGAATTAATCAAAGCAAATCTAGCAGTGGACATGCTTAATCATGAGGTGATTACACTTTTGATTATAATCGAATTAGTCGGATAATAATAATATTGAACATTATTATCCTATGCATATATTACAGGCTTTAGTAAAAACTGAAGTAATCTTTGCAGATTACAAATGTTATTCGTGAATAATGATATTCTTAGCTATGATAAATTGATCAATTAATAAATTACAAAAATAATCAGAAAGTAATCAATTACGTGAGACTCAAATTATTATAAAGACGAAATGAAAAAAAATTAAATTATCGAATTAGGCCTGACTTGAATTAATGTAAATTAACCGTAGATTTCGTAATTAAACATTCTTCGAAAAAGGACGTCTTTGGTTTCAACATTTCCAGACAAGTCTCACAAGCCTATTGGTAAAACTTTCTTAAAGATACAATTGACACTAAGAACATTTTTTTAAAGTTCCATGTTTCGCGCTGGCTATGACTCTGTTGTTTACTCTCGACGCGTCTCTTTCATAGAGTAAACCATAAAAGGTGTGAATTTGATTACGTATAAAGTAAATTTTCAGTGAAAGACTGACTTACACTAATTGGCTTGTAATCCCTCCAGTTATTAAAAATTAGGTAAGAAAAAAATAACATTCACGTGTAAAACGTAGTTGTAAAAAAACTTAATTTGTTTTTAATTTTCAAGAAAAAATTAGAACGTTTGTCGAAATAACCAATGGAAAACAAGTGACGTTGCCGCTTATAGCAAACATTCGTAGAAGATACTACCAAACGCATTAAGACCTAAGTTTGCATACTTCGATCTTAATTATTAGTTTTATTTGATCATTAATATATCTTTTTTTCGTGCCATCATAATTTCCATAAAAAAACTACGTAATTTTTTATGAAAATGTAATTTTTTGTAGCTAAATAAGAAGCGATTAACTTCTCAGTATAATCCACAGTTTCATAAGGCCCTTGTTAAAAAGAAATTTTTATAACTTTTCTTTTTCCATAATTGTATCATTGACCCTGCGATTTTTCGGTAGCAATCGAAAGTTAATTTAGAAGTGTTCTGTTGAATGTTCAATTAAATTTATAATTATTACACATTTACGGAAGCCACCATAAGGGGTTGAAAATTCGAACGAGGAGTGTCGAGGTCGAAGGAACCATCGACGACCCCAACGACCCAACCTGAGAGGAGAGTCTTGTACGAAATTCACGTTCACTTTCCATTTTCAATGGCCACCTTTTTCCCTTTTCTTGTTCCTCGTCGACTTATTCCATCGGCGGTGGTTCCCCCGAGCAAGATCGCCCTTTTTGGGGATTCGAGGAGGGATTTCTCGTCGGGATCGATGGGGCCCACGGGTAGATCGAACGTTTGTCGGCCGGTGGAATGGAAATACCATTGTCAGGAGGGAATCGACGGGACAATGTTTGAGAAATTCCCGTGGCCCGCGCGAGAGATATTGCGAGAAGCGGTTGATCATTCTGTCTCCTCTTCGGCTGGGGAGGCGCGGATTTTTTTTCGGTTCCGCCTCGCGGTGTCCTGTCCCGGCGATTCTTGGCGATCGCTTGTTCCCCTTTTAGTGGAGGAATTTCTCTGGTCTGGCGTTTGGGTTAGAATCATACGGCTGTCCTGTTCCCGGTGAATTAAAGGGATGTTTGTGGCGATTTATGATGGATGGTTGAGTCGAGAAGGGGGTGAAAGGGGGTGGAAGTATCGTGAGAATGGAGACCAAACGAATGAATTCTCAGTTGCATTCTACTGACGCACTTGTCACTATGTTTTCGATTATCAAACGAATCAAAAGTGTAACTACATTTTTCTTGGATATTTTATTTACGGAATTTATAGAAACTGTTGTAGCCCTTATTACCTGCGTTTGGTGGTTGGAGCTGGTCTATTAGGCTGGAATACTGAGTTCGTTCAATTGTTTTCAATCGTGATTTAATTATCGTTCACTGCTCAACAAGCTGTTGCCCATTACGTATTGCTACATATTTGAATAAAAGTAGGTTCAGGTTAGAAACGAATGAATCCTTTCATTCTTAGAACATTTGAAAATTGTAAGAAAAATATTTTATTTTGTATTTTTGTGTATATCTCATGACATATAAATGATTCATAGCAATAAATTGGGTCTACGTCAGAACCGAATTAACCCTTTCATTCTTAAAATATTTTAGAATTGTTAGAAAAATATTTTTGTCTATATGACATGACATGTAAATGATTCATAAGAACATTTTAACATTTTGAAAGCGTGTACTGCCATTTTATACCTTTCAGAGTTACGTATAATAATTCACATTATAAAGTTACTACAATATATTAAAAAGTACGCGATGTTCATGTTTTATTTCATAATTTAAAATAGGTAACTATATGGCTATAAAGGGTACGATAGGGTTATGGGAATATATTTATCTGTCGCTCGATTCTAGTATTGTAATCTATTGGTGTTAAATTAATTTACAAATTTCTATAATAAGTATAATTTTTGTATAATTTTATGAAATTGACTACAAGTATGGATTATTCATGAATAAGGAAATATGGGGGAGGGTCTACCACTGCACTTCTAAGTTTTATTGTAAATACAGTAAGCAGAAAAAGTGTATATACGCTTACTTTAAATAATTTTGAGGATCGTTGGATTATCATTATCAATATTTCTACGACGATACGTGGTTTTCGACGGAATCATATTGTGAAGCAATATACTTTTTATTATGGCTTCCGTGTTATTCCTTTCAATATACGTAATCTGTGCAAAGAAATTCTGTGTGCAAGTTCTTTTTGTACTGAACAAAGAGCTTATTAGAATTGAAGAAGCACTAAAGTAATAAAAATTTGTACGCTATAATTTAACAAATTATTTTTAAAATGTAGCTGTATACCAATACTTTTGCTATTCATTGTGGTGTAGTATATCTTAACTATTTTAGAAGTATCTGTATTGATTTGTTCTTCTTTACTCTTTAAATATTCCCTTATTATAGATTTAATCTTGAAAGAATATAGCATAACCATTATATTGAGAAAGTTACGAATATCAGTATTAAAGGAAAGTGTATTAAAAAAATTATCTACGAAACGTCTCAAACAATTATACTTCGATCCTAAAAAAATGGATAAAGTGAGTACATATTAACTTCAACTCTATCTTCAGATAAATCACAGAAATAATTATCTAAATGACATTCATTACAGTGGAAGTATTTGAAATTCGTTTATTAGAACCACCAGCGATGAAGGTATGCTAATCTAAATTGTATAGTATATTATATGTATAATATATAATACAATATAACAGAATGTAATATAGGTAATGTAAAATTCAAATAAATTAAAAGTCAACACAAACTCGGATAAAAGCACATCTATGATTTCAATATTTGTAAAATAAAAAATTTGTAATTTGTTATTGTGATGAGTTTGGTTGCTCTAGTGTTAAGTTGCTAGTTATGTTATTCCATTTCAACCTTAATTTCGAGAACAGAGTTTCAATAAAAAAATTCTGAATGAAACCTTGATGAGGTGCGATATGAGCGGAAATAAATACTCGCGGCTCCTATCTGCGCATCTTACGATTCTTTCGTCTTGCTCCTGGCGAGATCCTGCTCTGGAGGAGGAGCCCAAGTAGAAGGATAATCCAACGGGGCAGACAATACGCATTCCAGTCGTGTGTTTTGTCGACGGGACAAATTGCAACGTCTGTTAAACGATCGTTTTTTGCTCGCGGCGGCCTTTCGTGCACTTCGGTCCGTTCGCATGAACCGGCTATTTTGACCGATTCTAATTACGATTAGCTGCACCGTGACGGGATCAGAATTGCGGGATACTATTGTGCCCGCAGTGATTTTCGAATGGGAGAAACGATTAATTTCGATTCTAATTGTAAGCAAAAAAATATTGTAGAAAGTGTTTCCTTTAACAACTGAACAATTTTATGAAAATTCATTTTTATGGAATTCCAAGGTCACAGGATAATTATATTGTATTCAACAGCATAAACAAATAATAATAGTTACTTCAATCTGATAATTTGAATTTGCAATCTATACAATCTGAGTCACATTTTTTAGCTCTTGGTATATTTTCTGGATCTCTGGCGCTCTGTAAATATTTACCCATAGACATACATGTATGTATTATTACTGTGTTTCACACTAATTGTGAGTAAAGCAGATATCTACTCACTTAGGTCTCTTATTGTAAGTACATGTAAACAACAGAACGAAAAATATATAATGATAGAAGAAAATATTATTTACAAATCTAGTACAATCGAAAATAAAATAAAATACTAGAGATCCTTATGACGTATTGTAAACATCACTAAAATTCTTTCAAGCATAGTTTTTTTAAACACTGCAATACAAAATAGAATTCCTATGTTAACAAAAAAAAAATAAAGAAGTAGTAAAGTTACTCAAATTTGTTTAAGTAATAATAATAATCTTGTTCAAAGTTACAGTGGTAGTAATAAGAGAGCTTGATTGTTGCTGGCGAACATAATTCTTGCTGTTGTAGTCATTTGAAATAAAATTGGTAAACATTTCTTCAATCTATATGAATGTACTTTTCGTATGAAATAGAATTAGATAAGTCATTATTTGCAAAATTCGAGTTTTGCAACACAGAAACCTAATAAATTGTTTTCCAAAAAATGAAACTACCATTTTTGTGTTTTTCAATATTTTTCAATCATTCTAGTTCATACGAGAACCACATTTGTATAAATTAAGAAATGTTTAATCTTTCCATTTCAGCTCACAACAGCCAGAATCATGTTCGCAGCAACAATCAAACCCTCTTACTATTCCCACTGTAACTTTGAACAAAATTATTATTGCTTAAAAAAACTTGAGTACATTCTTCGAATGTGAATTAATAAACGCACAAATTTAGGAATTATAATACCCAATACTTTGTTTTAACTCCCAACGATTGCCTTAATTCCAGAGCGTCGAACTAAATAGAAGGGCCCCTTAAGTCACGCGAAAAACGTTACAAGAGAATAACTAAAAAAATTGTTCAGTATCTACCCCCCTATGGGGGATGATTTGGGAAGAGAAAAAAGTCTACTTCATATCCTAAAAGTTCCATTAAAATCAACGACCCAAAATTGGTGATCTGACCCTGTCAGTGTCGACCGTGAAACGCAACAAATTTCGAGGAAAAGGATAAAACAACACGGACCTCCACCGCAAATAGGGTCCATTTTGTCCCCAGTATGCTCGCAAGCAGCGTTTACACGGATCCCCATAATGTAACCCGTTCTTCTTCCATCAAACTGAACACGGTAACCGGAGGGTGCCCGATAATTCACAGGCCATTCTCCTTGGAAATCTGAAATATGCCCCCCCTCCCTCCGTATTTGGAATCGGTCACGAAACACCAAAAGGGTAACCAGCGTGCACGGTTCTTGTCGCCGTGTCCCCGTCTTTGTGCGTCTGACAAATCTCCCGCTTTCATTCGGCCGAGATTCTCGTCCTCCGATTTCTCGCGCGGCTAGACCATCCCGTGACGTACGTATAAATATAAAGGCCAGTGAGTCAGAAGGAGCCGCGGGAGGGTGAGTCAACCTGGGCACAACGTAAAACCACCGCCGGTGACGTAAATATCCGTTGGCGGGCGTCGCTCTGTTATCCTGTCGGAGGCTCGACTGGCCCCCGCGAACGGGGTGAAGCCAGGTGAAAAATATGGCCGGCGAGCCACGGACAAATTTAGCGGGTATATTTCATTCCCGTGCAGCTGCTTGGCTGTGTTTCCATTCGTCCCCCATTTTTTTTTCCGTCGAGCCGCCCTCGAAACTGCGCGAACGGTTCTTTTCTGCTTGAAATGGGAATCGTCGCGATGGGCGGTGAGTTGGTGGGTGGTTGGTAGAGATGGGATTAAAGTATGTTGCAAGCAGGTTCGAATACTAACTGGACAGTTTCGAACGTTTCGTAAGCAGATACTTTGAAAAAGGAAAGCAATACTTTCAAGCAGACTCAAACGAATGAGATTCGAATTAGAACTGTAAGTATTCGGGTATTCGAATAATTCGAATGATTTTGAATATGAATAATTTATTCGATGAACTCGAATAATTTGGTCGAATATTTCGAATAGTACGGAGTTTTCGAATAATTCCAATGGTACGGAGTATTCAAATATTTGAATATTTAAATAGTATGAAGTGCGACTCTGACGAATTCGCACCGTTTTCGGAGGCTTTTACAAGAGTTCAATCAGTGCACACAAGATTAAATCGGCGTACGATATTAGAATTCTTTTTGGTCTAATATTTTATTCAAATAATTCTTTGCAACAAATTATTCTCTCTGCTTATTGGAATAATTCATCATTATTTATTTGAACGATTTATTGGAATAATAATTGTAAAACTATTCGAATAATAATATCAACAAATGATAATTGTTCTCGCTTAAAAATTTGCAACTTCAACAAAGAATGGCGAAAATTCAGATATAATATTTGAAAAACGAATAATTGCAAAGGCCAATGTGAAAAGCATTTCACGATAATGTGTAAAATTGATTATGATCAGATTCCTATTCAGTACAATCCAAAATTCGATCACTTCGAGTATTCGAATACTCCGAATAATCTGAATAATCCGAATATTTCGAATGCTTCGAATATGAAATTCGAATTGTACTGCAATTCGAATATTCGAGTATTTGAATTCTAGTGCTATTCGAATATTCGAGTATTTGAATTCTAGTGCTATTCGAATATTCGTAAAAATCCTAGTTTGAACTTTTCGTAACTATTTTGAGAATAGTAAGTGGTACTTCCAAGTAAACTCGAACCGTAGCCGAGTAGATTTGAACCTTTGTTGAGTTCTTCGATCAGAATTTCTCTACTCTTTGCAATTATATGTGGTTTAGCGAAAATGAAAAAAAGTAGTCCAGATTACATTTATTTACTCATCTTTTTTTCAAGAATGTTAATTTGCTACATTTTGTACAATTAATTAATCACCCGCATCTTACTAACACTTATAATTCGAGTACTATGTCTAATGAGTTCGAGCTTTCAATGAAGGGAAGAAATTTTAGTAGAAGTGATTATTTTAAATATACACCCCCGTTCATAAATATTAGGACACTTATCGAATGTGAAGTAAGTGTAATAAGATGTTACGAAATTGGTGGAAGTTGAAAGTCTGAAATGAATATTTTTTGTGGGGTCTTAACCCCTTGCCTTATAACATCGTGTCCCACACGTGATGAAGATTTCAAACTACATTTAATAAACATTCATATAATTCGTTTTCTTTAAATCGAAATGAAATACTGTTTCGCTGGTATTAACATTGAAGATTTAGAGTCAATCTTACGTTTGCCATAAGATCAGAAATCCTGTTGTATCTAGAAAATTATTAACGATAAAGTAATTGTTGAGAGTGCAATCGTCAAAAAAGTTGTAAGACAAGGGGTTAAAATTTGATGGACAACACTTCTGTAAATAGAAAGTGATAGAAGTGGCTGAAAATATATAATCTTTATTGAATATCATATTTTCTCCGTACTGACCAAGTATCGTAATACTTATACATATACTACAGTGTATGCAGTTATAAGAATTTCAGTGTATTATGCATATGTATAGTACGCGAAATGATTTACTCTGGAAGTGCAAGTTGATTCGAAAAGTGCACTAACCTGAAGATTCTATGTTCGCATTGGATTTTAGCCTTATACGATCTTAAAACATTAATGCGTAACATAACTATAGTAATTAGAAAATCGTATTGTTTTATAAAGGAACACATTTATGAACATGCATATTATGTAAAATACGTGTAAACTAATTTATATGTTAATCTGTTTCTTTATTCAATAGCGATTTGGTTCACAGATGAGTTGCATATTAAAATAAACAATATTCTAGCATCCAATAAATTTCAACATCGCTTTCTCCAATATCGCATGCAAAACAGCCCCGATTATAAATATTTTCTGTCAACGGATCCATAAAACAGTATATTATCAGAAAGCTCGGAACGTTGTAAAAGTCATGCGGACTTAACAAATTTCCAGAATTATTTTTAAGGACGATGATCATACAGTTATTTTTGCCACGTAAAACACCTTCATCCTCGGACTCTTACAGTCATAAAAATCATACGATCGAGAAAATAAAACTATCGTAATATAACTCCACAATTTAATCGCTACGTGGTAAATTTCAACGTTCAACGATATATCCCCCTGAGCTATTTACCATTTCGCGACAATATTTTCCGCGTTTAATAAGTCTACTGGTGGCATAAAAACACCACTCCCAGAAAAAATATATTAATCCAACAAGCCCGCGCGACGAAGAGGCAACAACCGGCCGATTTCATGGTAAATTACGGCCTCAAATGAGCCCACCGTTCGCCAGATCATAATCCGATTTGTCATACTCCCTCGTAACGCGCAATTTAACGCGTAATCCTCAAACGAGTAACGGAGAAAAGAAGCTCTAAAGAGAAAGGAAGATAGAAAGAGAGGAGTTTACCGGATTAACCGCGCGAATCAGAGGCGGGAGCGTCTGGAAAGAGGCCTGTCGAGGAAGAAAAAATGGGACATCGGGAGCTGGTTCGAAACTGGCGCCGTAATGGTAGATCGTAAAACGATGGTCCCGCGGTCATCCCGCGCCGTAACAAACCTCTCTCCGGGACATTTTATTTATCGTGGACGGGATTAATGACGCCTGTGCGTGGCTGCGGTAGATCGTTCGACGCAAGAAAAATCAAAAGGCACGTCACGCGAAATTAACGAGGAGTTTAAAGCGTGGACCAATAAACTCGTAATTAGGCTTGGTAATTAGGGCCCCTCGATCTCCTCGAAAAACCCATCATGGACACGTGTAGTCGCGTCGATTATGGAGTGCTTTGGTTCGCCGCGACACTACACTTTTAATTCGATGATTCTGATTAAATTTTGTGTCAATTTGGAGTAGATTGTTTTTATCATCGATCACGTACCATACGAATGCACACATTTTATATATTGTCGTGAAGCTTTTGTTCCTGTGGTTCTTTTACTCACGTGCCGTTTCTGAGACTGATATTTTTAGGAACGTGTATAACAATAAAATTTTGACAATATTGTTTAGAGCTCGACATTAACTTAACTTAAACATTTATTCCTCTGTATTGATACCTTAAAAAAGAGGGCCGAAAAAAGACGGTTCTTTGGGAATTTTTTTCTCGAAAACTATAAGACCTTTTTCAAAAAATGTGTCTGTGTTTCAAAGACTGCAGTTTATAGATTATAAGGTAATTTTTTTATTTAAAAATATATATTAGTAAGTAAATGGTGAGCGATCTCCCGGATGTCTCTTCACAAAAAGTGGTCTGCCGTGATCACTGTAACTTTGTAACGGTTCATCTGAAATTAAAAATTCAGTAAGATTTATGTAATGGAAGAATCAATCTTGTCCTTGAACGTGGGGTTTTTCGAAATATTGAATAGGAACAAAATAGCGGACGTTTTCCTGAAAAAGTGCGATCTTCACCTAAAAAATCACTCGTTTTTGGTCAATTAAAAAAAAAGTATGGAACGAACAAAAGAATCTTTCGTTCAAGCACAAGTTTTTCTAATTTAAAATAAGGCCCAAAGGCTTCATGTAAATCGACACAGTAGTTTTCGAAAAATATTGATCACCGATTTGAAACATGTAGTTTCGAGAAAAACGCGTTTAAAGTTGCAAGTCAAGCTTACACTTGTATAAAATGTTCATTTTTTAACGCCTGTAACTCTGTCATTTTTAATTGGATTACCTTGAAACTTGCACAGAATATTCTCAAGATGTTGTACTTAAAGAAAATGTTGAAAGGGAAAAATCGACTTTTTGAAAATTTCTCACTGAGCATGACCCCTTAACAAACTTAAATTTAAAATAAAAACAAAAGAGAAATTGAACAGATCTGAGGTCGTGCTTCTTTCGAAATTACCAGAAAATTGATAAATAAAAGAATTTCACAGGCAGCACATGATCAGTTAAGAGTTAAAGAAAATTTGACTTAATGTTCTTTTGAAAAAAAAATTCGGTTCCTCTGATAAAAAATTTGATTCTGTAAGTTCTCAAAGACTTCAACCCAGAAAGTAATTATGGATCGTACATCGACAGTTTCCTCCTGTTTCAAAATTTAACACGTTGGATGCCGGAGGATTTTCGTACCTTTCCTTAGTAGCAATGACTGTTGGCATTTTGATGGGCCTTTGGTGCACTATTGGTTGGCCAACAGTTAGAATTGTCACCCTTTCGTGCAACTGGGCCAACAATCATACCCAATGTAGGGCCCACGTTACTATACTACGAAGGGCCAACTGGAGGTTTTTTTCTGTAGGACCAATTGTTGAGTAACTACAATAAATCAACAATAGGAAGACAGTTGGCTATACTACACTTCCATAAAATCCTTTACAAATATTTGAAGGAGCATAACACTGGAAATAGTATTTATAATAATTACTTGTTATAATAATTATATACATTTATAAATTATATACGTATATGAAACAGGTAAACAAGTGTTTTACCAGCAAAGTTACCTTTACAATTTATTATGTACAATTTATACATATAGCTAATTGTTACAAATAATTATTATAAGTTATTTCCAATCTTTTGTCCCCTGACTCTTTTACAAAATATCAAATGTCAAACGTGTTGCGCGTAAAATATAGTAATAAATTGTGAGTATATTCATAAAGAAAACAAAAAAATCAATTTGAAATATAATAACAAGTTTTTGGTTGTAGTTACATTTCTGGCGTCTTTAAAACGATATTTAAATGCTGGGGAACATTGGGTGGGCCAATATTGTATTATCATTGTAAATTTCTTGTTAATTAACCAACTATAATAATTGTAAGCCCAACATTGGATATTCGTTGGCAAATTGTCATAACTTTTTCGTCGCAGGCTCTATTTTGAGAATTTACAGGCAAAAACACTAACTAAATCCTAACTAACTCCCAACTGTTGGATACCATTCGCCAACCATAAATGCTAATAGGGTTTAGCCGCAGCGTCCAAGTGAAATCTTCGTTGCACAGAGTGTATAAGAATAAAATGTTATATAAAATAATTGAAGTCAACTATGTTATCATACTTTTGACATTTAGTTTGTAGAAGTTCACCGATTTATAGTCCAATATTAATAATATCGAAAAGTATACTGTCTAGAGTGGGGGTGACCGGTGACCACGGTATTCAACGGACCCTCGGCACCACCCCCATAGTGTCACGTTCCACATCGCCCAGCCATCGATCCCCCGAAGTCGCACAAAAATGGTCTGTCGGTGTTCACCGAAAACCGCCGACGATTCCACGGAAGTCGTTTCGTATCGGTTCCCTTAAAATACGGTCGATCTATCCTCGTTGGTTAGGTCTCTGGGTGCAGCCGACCCGAGATGACCTCATTCACGCTCAAAAATAACTTACGCCCGCCTGGTCGTTCGTTCGTGAACGAAACGTCGGACTCCTCGCCACATTTGCCCCCCCTCCCCAAAAAATTGACCGACAACAATCGAATTCTGATAATTTGGCTGACCCTCGGGATTTTGGCACTGCTGCATTAGTGGGCTATACCTGTGATGCGGTAATAACGAGGAAAAAGTAATTTTAAAAGCAGAATATAGGTACAGGGTGTCCCAGCTAACAACCGGAACCTAATCATTAAACTGCAGATTTTTATGTAGAATCACATTATCTAAAGTAATTTATAATGACAGGAGCAAATATAGGAATTTATTTTATCTTTTAAGTATCTTACTGGGTTCATAAGAAAATAGAAATCTTGTTATTTTTATTGTATTTCGCTGAGCTATAAATGCATCAAATCCGAAGTCTACTAATCATCATCTTTATTTTTAATGATATGAGAAATGTTTCGAATATCTACTGTTTGAATAGGTGTAGAAGGGGAATATTTTACGTGGAATATGTTTTTAATGATCTTTTTTTTTTTTAACATTATTTTGGTCGCCGGTAAATTTTTGCTAGGATGTACCTACTTTTTTTTATTGCATTATGTAACACGTGTTAAAGTGCATTTAAATATATCGAACTTATGACCTTGAGTGAACTTGAACATTGAAGAAATAATGACAGTCTGAAATAATGTTAGGATATATGTGCACTTAGGATACATGAAGTTTCTACGTTAGACATGCTCAAAGTAATGTCCATCGGTGATGACGTATACTATCTAGAACGAGAAATTACCGATTGTGATGCTGTTTCTATCTCTCGAAGTTGGGCGAAATGTAATCTAATTACAAAATCTAAATTGCAATTACGATGTAATTTCGGGACAAATACAATCACATTGTAAGTTTTATTATAAATTTAGTATAGTTAATTGCCTTACAATTACATGGCAATTAAATTGTAATTATGATTTGGATTTTGTAATTAGATGACATTTTGCCCAACTGTAATTATTCGATTCTTCTTGACTTCCGGATTGGTAGGTTGCTGCTTTTAAACATTTTCTTGTTTCCATTGTTCATTTTGGTATTTTATTGTTTTTTTAATGTTCGAGTTCACTGCAAGGTCAGAAATTAGACATATTTGAATGCACCTTAACACGTCTTATATGATACAATTAAAAAAGTGTAGACAGTTTGGTAAAAAAACCGACAACTTAAAGAAAATTCGACAAAAATAATTATAAACAAAAATGTTCCATGTACGATACTCTCCTTCTGACACCATGCAAACTATGTTTGAAATATTACCCATGTAATTAAAAATAAAGACGATATTTAGGTGTTAGATGGGCCACCCTGTCTAAGGGTGTCATTTAAATCGATCCCATTAAATTTCTTCGAAACCATTGATGATTTTGAAAAAATTTTCTGAAATAAAAGTTGACTGGTTTCGAGGAGGAAAGAATTTTATGTACCTAAGTAGTTTCTAAGTTATTTTTTTAAACGGAATCATATACCTTTTAATGCACTAGTCGATGATTACACATCTTTCTCTATAGAAAAAGTATTAAATTATTTATGCTCAAAGCCATTAATTTAGGATGCATTTAATGTCAAAATTGCGCGCGATATTGTGCGTGACATCTAACATTTAACATTGATCATAAAGTTCAAGAAAGTAAACGTCATCTTACTATTACCACTTTTATTATTAAAATTAAAATATCTTCTAAACTAATGATTTTTCGGCATGAATAGCCTAATCCAGACCTGATCTGTAAACACTTAACGAGCTTAAACAATTGTCCGTCAAATGTCTACTCATTCAAGATGTATCATTTTTTTTATAAAAATTGTACTTCTTTTTATCTTTTATTCCTCGTTCGAAACTCTTTATCTAGATAATAAATTTACCAATCTCTGGCTGTACCAAACCATTAAATATCGGATTATCCAAATTCCACTGTATCACGAGAGGACAACAAAAGCAAGGAAACGAGAAAACAAAAGTCGAGTAAACAAGGAACACCGAAACGTAATCGTTCGATAAAGGAATCCATATTTCCCGAACTGGGGATTCCGTATCTACATATACTTCTACGGCGGGGGTACTCAGCCCCGGTTTACAATGGAAATGCATTAAGCATTACGGGGGAATATTGCAATCGATAAAATAGTGGTATATTGTTGTAATTTACGGTACCGCCACGAAAGATACGGTCCTACCAATATGGCGCCGCCTGTCAGTGCGGGTCTTTCGAGCTTCGGGAATTTCCTGCGTGCACATGTGCGTTACACGTTTCCGAACAATAAAGGTCAAACGCGGGAAGAGTTTACGGTGGGCAGGCCAAGTTTCGTTCGTTCGCTCGTAAAGTTTCAGGGAATCGTAAAGACACACCACCGAGCTTCTGCTTTCACGGGGACATCCACGTTTTCCGTGGAAAAACCGGTGATTTATTTTCAAGGTACGCTGCGGAGACTTTCGGAAATACATGAGGGCGTGCGAAAGCGGTCATTGATGAACCGGAAAACCCATGCTGGTGGGTCAAGCAAACAGCAAGTGGCATAAAATTTTGGGGAACGGAATGGAGGAATTGTCTTTGTAGTTGAACGCAGTAGGTAATAATTACTTTATTATAGGGTAAACGAATGAATGAACACTTAAGAGATTTTGTAACCATTAAAGCTATATTTTAAATCATAATAATTTTAATAAATATTTGGCACATGAAAATTAGATTTTTTATTATTCATACGTTTTTATAACGTACCTAGATTTTCATTTGATAAATTGGAAAAATGTAACTCATTAAACTAAGAAGAAAAAAAACAGATTTCACCAGTGAATGAACAATATTAAATAAATGAACATTTTTAACAGTGGTGCGAAAATTGTTTGAATATGAAACAAGGAATTGAAAAAATCAATATTTTATCGTATACGTATTTTAATAAGTTAATTTACTATTTTTTGTATACATATAATGTTCATTTACTGGTGCATCCTCCCTATGGAAGTAGTAATTATAAGATTTTACATGTAGATATTTGATTAATTATGCGGGCAGTTGCAAGAAAGCGTCGTTTGTACGTGTACTTCCAATAACTACTATTCTAAATGCAATTTTTACAATTGTTAAGAGTATATAATAGGAAACTCTGGAATCTTAACTTTCTGTGGGCAATGTGAGTCGTTGACGATCCAAGCGAAATCCCATTATTCCCGAAATTTCTTCCTAATTATGTATTTTTATTGAAAAAAGTTTTAAACATTTCACTTAACGAATGATTGTATAATGTAGTAAAGACTTTGACAAATTTTCCAGATTTTTCTTAGATTTTTTCAAAGACTAAAACAGTTAGAAAAATTTGTGCTAGGACATAAATGACCCCGTTTGCTTATGAAATGTGAAAAAATATGTTTGCCTACAGCGGGTTAAAATACTTTTATCAACATACAGTCTTATTACTTATTACACATTGATAATACTGTTTTCATAATAATGTGGGGATAAGAATGATTTATTTTTTCAAAGTATACTAGAACAAGTTAACTTAATATTAAAATATAGCCCAATTGAAATCATATTTAATCTGTTGTTACACCATAAACAGTATTGTCTATTAATGGTAAAAGTCTTTGGTGTATGGATGGTCGTTGGTACCGTTGGATTTTAAATTAAGAATACTTCACAATTTATTAAGGGAAATTGTAAAAAAATAAATGTTAATTAATTTACATGATAATTCATAGATACTTGCTTGTTTACGTATGATAACTTCAAAATCTCATGTCACACGTATCTGTGTACGTTCACTCTGAAACACATTAACTCAATCAGATCAACTCTGTATGTACAAGGAATTTTACGCAACAGAAGGAAATGTAACGAAGAGAAGTACTGTAATAAAGAATTTCGTAGGAATGCAAAGAATTCCCAATTCACCCACGGATATTTGGTGAGGGAAAAATAATTTGCTACACATGTTAATGTCATACATTAAAAAACTTTTAATATACGGTGCTTGTGAATTTAAATAATTATTTATATCTTATACAAGATAATGGCAAAATAAGCAACGTGACTTAAATTTTGATGTTAAATTACGATTTAAGAAAACACAGTACAGTACATTGGAGTTACCCTTTACCCTGCAACTACTTACAAATTACATATTGCGATCGTATTACTTTGCCTTTGACAAGATAAAAATTATCTCGCAGAACATAAAGCAAGCTAAGGAGCCACAGAGGCTTATCTAAGAGAGAGTAAAGTAACATAACTGTCAATTTGAGATTCTATTCTTTCACTCGTTATCGTCGTCTCGGTACACGATGTGTCGTGAGCACCGCTATCAAAAAATGAAAAAGGAGTGAGCAATTTTATTGAAATTCAATGGTTAGTGTACTAGATTAAAAAATTCTGTACTTTATTAGAAGAGAAAAAGTAGAAGTTTTTACTCATTCTTCTAGTTGCTGTAAACGAAATGTGATCAATAATATTTATCATTAGACTACGAAGGATTACCAGTCACAGGAATTAAATATGTAATATACTTTTAGAACAGATACTATTTAGTCAAAAGTATTATATAGTACACAGTTTTATGTGCACCAATACATTTCTTTACTTTTTCTACTTTAGAACTAACATGGGAAGATACCGAACCCACAAACGATGATTTTAATGAAACTTATATAGGAGTTCTCCAAAACATATTTGACATGTATTTTTTTATCGGCCATCGTGCATGTTAAGTAAGTGAATAAGTTAAGTATGAAAGGTCTCAAAAATGCGACGTAGTAGGACAAAGTTTTTTTTAAATTCTGTATTTTTGAATGGGGAATTTAATCACGTACAAAAATTTAGGAAAAAATCATTTGTTTAAATTATATATGGAAATGTGTATTGTTTGTTTAATTTTCTTATGTGAATAAATTTCATAAAGAAACGCAATTTATCAAAAAAAAACTTTTTCCTACTACCTCCAGTTTCCGAAATAGTCCAAGAACTATATTTCCATTACTCAATATTGGGGGCAGTTATCACCCCCTTAACATGGACGATAAAAATAACATGTGTCAACTATTTTTTGAAGAGCTATCTCCCGTATCAGTTTCACTAAATTCGGCGTGTGAGGGTTTGGTATGTTCCCTTGTATCTAAGATGCAGATATTAGATATAACATATAACGGGTTTTTCAACAGGGACTTTCTTTTTCAATTTTAAATGGAACACAGATTTTAGATGAAAGTTCTGTATTTCTTTATTGATATACAGGGTGGGGTAATAACTATGTCCAGTTTGAATATTGCCGTTATTTGTAATAATATGAAAAAATGTTATATGCGAACAAGACATGCACGTGATGCAGCGATACGAAGATTGCAATTTTGCATTGACGCAAACGGTCATCACTTCGAGCATCTCCTGGAATGTAAGAAAATTTATTTTACTACCACATTTGACCTTGCATGACCTTCAATGATAGCTCGCTGAAGTCGTCTCAACACCGGCTATCACATCGCGATAAAAAAAAACAGCATTCCAGTCAAAAAAATAGAGATGACATTGAAATCTCCTCTATGCCTTTACCCACGCAGAAAATGTTTGTGTCACAATATGCCCCCCTTCATACCGTGTAAGTTTTGTATATAACATTTTTTCATATTGTTACAAATAACGGCAATATTCAAAGTGGACGTAGTTATTGCCCAACCCTGTATAATGTAGAAAGTCTAGAATTTATGAATCAAAAAGAGTATCGGACAAATGTCCACCGGGACCACGTTTATAGACGTCGATCCTTTTGTCAAAATTTTCGATTACATTTTTCCATAATTGAGGCTTTATCTCACCAATTACGCGTCGAATATTGGTTTTCAAGACTTCAATGGATTGTGGATTATTTGCATAAACTTGATCTTTCACATAGCCCCATGAAAAATAGTCTAATGGCGTTAAATCACACAATCTAGGCGGCCAATTGACTGCAGAATTATGCGAAATTATTCGATCGGGAAATTTCGTTGCAATAAATTCATTGTTTCAGCAGCTGTGTGGCACGTGGTTTTCACAGATCTACCATTTTCGTGATGGATTTTAATTATTTTTATGCGATTTTCGATTGAAATTGAAGATATTATAATAAATTGTAGACCTTGTACTTGACATATATGTCAAAAAACAGAATGACAAAAGCGTCACCACATCCAAAATTGCCCCTATTAAAAAACAAAGTCCGTGTTGAAAAGCCCTGTACAATCATATATTATACAGGTTATTATATAATATCTATATCTATGGTATCTATAAACTAGACACTACAGATAAGTCTATAATATAATGTAAATACTATAGAAATTAACCTACTATAGATAATAACAGTACCTACTATAGATAATCCATCTTTTATATTCCCAAGCAGTCTCGAAAAGTGGAAAGGAAATCGGTTCGAGCGCTGTTATAATACAGATCGAAAAAAGTCGTATCGTTTTCGCGCGATGTAGGTACGTACTCTCTGGCGTTGAAAACGCCGCGAAGTGGATGGCTGAAGACATTAAAGGAACCGTACCATTAGCCACGTTTTAAGTTCTTTCGAGTGGTCTTTTTAATGAAGAGTGAACGCAGATACGGTCGAGGCGCAATCATCGAAGAAGAATACGGCCATCACTCGAACGATTATCGTACGACTTCCTTTCGTCCGCTTGTCTTTTCTCCTCGCAATAAAAAGCAGCTTTCCGTTGCCGAAACGGGCGATGAAAATGCGTTACGAACGTGTCATTATCTGGTTTTAAAGTCTTCCTGGCGACGGGTAAATTACGCGCGGACACATGTAAATCTGTCGTTAAACTCGAGCAAAAGAAGCCAAACGGTGTCCAAATGATAGATTCACGAATATCTATTGTTCCATGAAACTACAAAATAGAATTAACATTTTTCTAGAAATAATTATATATAATTGTTTGTTATCGCCATACTTCTGTCATTTTGGTCAAGTAAGTTGTGTCGGTGGTTATGAAAGTGATTGTAAGTCCACAAATAAAAAAAAGTGAGTTTTTTGTTTTACGTTATGTTACATTGATTTATGTCTCAATGTTATGAAAGAATTTTCGAAACGAAAAATACATGACTCACTTCACTTTCATAATCACCAGCACATGATCCCTTTTACCCTGTTACATCTATCACTGCAGATCTACTACAGATTAACTGATCACCAAAATCAGTAGATTTGACGGCTTCAGATTTTTATTTATGGGGATGTTTAAAGCCATACGTTTGCGTGGATATTCCACAGACGTTGGAGTATGTAAAAGAAAATACAATTCGTCGAGTTGTAGACAATGTATCTCTCGAAATATTGGACTTAGAAGGGATGTTCGCAAAACGATACACGTCGATTTTCCTGTAACTTTATTAAGTAAAATTAGTTTTTTGGAAATTACTTCCTACTGATATATTGACAACACATCGATATAAAATTTACCTAATTTTCTCGGTACCTTCTGTAGTTTGAGTTAAAAGCGAATAAGTAAAAGGGACGCTTCAGATAGAAAGGGTGGTTTCTCCCTTAAAGTCTAAAAGTAGCACCAATCAAGAACGAAAAAATTCTTAGGTTAAAAAATTGAGCAAAGTTACAAAAAAATCGGCGTGTATCACTTCACGAACACCCCTTGCTAGTGATGTTAAGCGTAATTAAAAAGAGTAGAATTTATGTAACTGCTAATGGGGGTCAAAACGATGTTCGAATAATTTTCCTACAGTTGTAATAAGAAGTAGATACATATTAGTATTTAATAATAGTTTCCATTCGTTTCTTAATTATTAACGACACAAATCACTTAGTTACTTCTGCCCAAACCTGTATAAGTACATTTAACATAACATCAACGAAGAAGAAATGCACATTATTAAAGCCATTATTACTTACTAGACTGTGGACGTTTATGTATTTATAGCATCCCCTACTTGCAAAACATAGCAAAATAAACAATCTAGTAAAATTTAATGATATTTCTGCATTATCAATAACATATTAAAATCCTTAATATAAAAAACAAAATTCCATGCAATTTTGATTTTCAGATATCAATGCCCAAAATTGAAAGGTTTGGATAAACGTCCGCAGTCTTGTTAATGTTGTCACATCAGTAACAATTTTTAGTACATTTTCATTTCTAGAAGGCATCAGCAGCCTTTGTAAGAGCAACAGATTTATTCCTATCACGATCTTTACACTTCGTGTCTCGCGAAAATAAGAAATCAAAGAAAAAAACTCGAAACCCTCTGGCCACGTTTCACCTCTTTGCTGTCTGAGCGTTCTGCGCCGTAGAATCATCATCAACGCCGTCGATCAGCTGTCTGTTCTTTAATATCACGATCGAGATACATCTGGTATCCCCGTGTCAAGATACAAGATCGATTTACTTAAACCGGCTCGGTCACGATCGATCCGCGAGCAGCTGTAACCCGTGGTAATTCGGACTTCCCTCTTCGTATACTCTCTTCCTTGGTGTTCTCCTTACCCCCGTTCCTCGGCTGAACGAGACGCATTCAAAGGGGTACACTAAGGACTGCTTTATTTGGGACGTTCGATGACCAAACTCATTCTTCTTGTTATTTCTTTGCGGCTGTCCAGCGATTATTATGCGTTTCGATTCGGGGGATATTTTTGTATCCCCTTCTTCGCGTCTCCTCTAGCAGCTGTTTTCATCGGTGATTCGTTCTCTCGTGTACATTCGACAAGAATAATTCACGAAATTTTCACAGTACAAAGTTATCGAAGAAATAAATTTAGAAATTGTGTGTAAATTTAAACACTTTGGACTGCATTGTTTGTAAATAGGTGAAGGGTCATTCCATGCGAAATCGAACACTTTTAGAAGTAACATTTCGAATTTTGTTGACACTTACATATGTTGTAGTCTTTAGTCATATATAAACGTGTCTTGGAGGATTTTTATAAATTTTTTAAATTGTTGATTTTACAGCTGTATGAAATGTACTTTCAACGTTTTTTCAGTAAATCATTACTGTTGAAGTAACCAACTGATCGAAATGCGATTTGTGGGTTGTTACAGTGGAGACAGAAGAGTAACTAATAGAAATAATTTCAATTAAGAAAAAAATATTTTGTAACCATTTAGTTTGCAATTGTTCTAAAGAAATGCAATGTTATAGTAGCGGGGCACTATTTAAAAAGTTGAAAAAAAAATAACGATATAGTCCTATATATCCTCTTTGTGGACAAATTTTCAAAAATATGGAGACTTTAAAATTGGCCATATCAAAATTAATTGAAGTTAACGCTGCATCGAGTCACACCGGCTCTTAAAAATTTATCGGTAAAATAAACTATTATTGGTCCTTTATCTCCTCCACTTGGTGGAATTCAAGTGTTAAGCATTGTTACAAATACACTCAATTTATAAAACTAATTTATTTCAAATATTTCAAGAAGATTCATTCATAAAATATAAGAAAAATCGAGTTTTATTGCGTGTAATAAAATTATAATAGGAGTTATTATATAGAACTGTGATAAAAGTAAAAAAGTTGTCGAATGACAACAAATGAAAAATGGCATTAGATGGTTTCATAATGTTAACAAGTTCTTGCGAATCATTTATATGTCACATAATATACATAAAAAATACAACAACAAATTTCTTTCGTAATTTTTTAATATGTCGAGAGTCAAAGGGTTAAGAAAATATTCTTAACTAAAGAGCAAATGATCGACACCCAGTTACACAATTAGATGAACACTGTATCCGATGAGTATCTTTCTATATTCTATTCCTGGACCAGTAAATCAAACACGACCTATCGTCGTGTGAAAGAGCTTTAAGGCTACAAACGCGACTCGTTTCGAGATCCCAAACGAACCTGTTATCTGAGTCAGTACTAACCTCGCAGCCCTTCCGTTTGAGAAGATAATAAGGCACTCTGATAGATCCTTGAACGATTAAATTAAACTGGCGCAATGGATAAATTGCGCTATAGACTGACGTGTGATTTTCTTTTCATTTCTGTGTTCCCCGTGCTGAGTCTTCTTTTCTGATCGGTTCTTTGCTGACTGCAAACCAAAAAGAACGCCCAATTAAGTCTTCAGTCCATACACAAATCGTTTTCGATTCAATCGATTGATTGATTAAAGAAAGGGTCGCGAGTACCCTTTGAAATTGTTAACGAGGTGAGCTATGCTTTTTATAATATATTCGAATTAAAAAAATTAATTTTTGAAATATGGAAATTGCTTTTATTTTACATACATATAGTACACACGTTACTGAATTTATACAGGGTGCAAAGTTAAATACATATTATATGTATGCCTAAAAGTAAACGAGAAATTTAAATTCTGGTTTTTGAAGTTGGTTGTTTAATTTCGATGTGCACATGGACTGTGATCAAATTAATTAATTCGTTAACCAATATGTATCATGTCTTTAAAAAACTACATTTGTGACTTCGAGCACTGATACGAGGGTCATTCCACGCGAAATCGGACACCTTTTGGAACACCATTTCGGATTTTGTTCCAATTGGATGTTGTAGTCTTTATCGATATATAAATATATCTCGAAGGATTTTTCATAATTCAAAAAACATAAATCTTAGATATGGATTTATTAAATTTCATTATAGCCTCAGATTAAAAAGTTGTAACAACCGACCTTTACTAATTTCTTCGCGATTCCGACCAATACCAACATTTTCAATTTTTGTTTACCCATTTTTTGTCCCCAACTTCACAAAAGAATTCAAGTCATTTGGACCAATTTTAAAAAAGTTGTTCCGTTTTAAAGGGTGTACCCATACTTTTGACCGGCAGTGTAAAATCCTGAAATTTCTAAAAAATATCTAAAGACCAATCATTTCTGTCCTAGCATATTAATATTTTCGCGATCTTCTCGCAATTATTTGATCGTAAAGACATTGTCACTGATTACGGCCACCCATAAGAAACTTTAATGCGCGGACTAGCGATCGCGTCCAATTTGACCGGTCGCGATGAATCACACTGCGAACAGGACGATGCAGCCTTAAATGCAGATTACGCTTATATGCAGATTCAGGGGAGAACAAACGTCGCGTACACGCGGCGACCCGGTAACATTTTAATCGGTTTCCAAGGCCTAGCTCCGTGTAAACGAGCCCTAACGAGCGAGACGCGCGCTGATTCCCCATGCACGGGGATCGTCTGTTTGCGCTGGCTGCTGGTGCACGCACGCTACATTGCATTATTAATTGCGAGCCAATTAAGGCGCGTTACAACGTTACCACCGCCCTACCACGCGAGCCTTCGTCGAGAATTGAACGAAGAAAATGGCCGAGCATCGTTGATTAAAGAGTGTCTCGAAAGCGAACTTGAGATATTGAGATGGAAAGTGACTTAAGGGGTCATGCTCAGTCAGAAGGCCGAAAAAAGAGTGTTCTTTGAGAATTTTTTCTCGGAAACTATAAGACCTTTTACGAAACATGTGTTTGTGTTTCAAAGATTGCAGTTTATAGATTATAAGGTAATTTTTTGATTTAAGAATATTTATAAGTGCGATTTTCACCTAAAAATCACTAGTTTCTGGTCAATTAAAAAAAAAGTATGGAACGAACAAAAGAATCCTTCGTTCAAGGATAAGTTTTTCTGATTTGAAATAAGGTCCATGTAAATCAACACAGTAGTTTTCGAGAAATATTGATCACCGATTTGAAAAATGTAGTTTCGAGAAAAACGCGTTTAAAGTTTCAAATCAAGTTTATACTTATGTACAATGTTCATTTTTTAACGCTTGTAACTCTGTCATTTTTAGTTGGATTACCTTGAAACTTGCACAGAATATTCTAGAGATGTTGTACTTAAAGAAAATGTAGAAAGTAAAAAATCGATTTTTTCAAAATTTCTGACTGAGCATGACTCCTTAAAGCGTGTCTCGAAAACGAACTTGAAACAATGGGATGGAAAGTGTTTGCCTTAACATCCGCATCATATTGGGGTTGACCAACAGGTAATGTCGGATTTCTGCACTAGACGATGCTTTTTTTTCAATACGAAGCAGTACTACTAACTAATACAATAAGGTCAATTTTCGTTATTTCTAATCATGTAAGAGTTTTGTTATGGCAGAAATTGATTTCTATTATTTGTTTATACAACAATCAACAAAAAAGCTTAGATACACAATTTAAACCTCCTTTTATAATTATATTTAAATGAAAGTATTTATGAAAACATTTTATCTTAATAATAGTTCATTTAATATGGAGTATCTATAAAATGTCCCTATGTCTGCTCAGCGAAAATGGAAGTGCCAGAACCAAATTTGACACGTTTCTTCCTCGTTAAGGTAGCTTCCACGTTTTGTATCGTATCTAATCGGGGCTCTACATGGCGCTTTGGACTGTTTATCAATTTTACCAATTTAATTTGAATGATTAATAGTTTAAACTACTTCACAATACTTACATCTAAAACATTT
Source organism: Dufourea novaeangliae (assembly GCF_001272555.1). NCBI lineage: Eukaryota > Metazoa > Arthropoda > Insecta > Hymenoptera > Halictidae > Dufourea > Dufourea novaeangliae. The sequence continues at coordinate 1,302,764 of NW_015374106.1, read as the reverse complement.
TACAAGTAACTGGAAAAAAACAAATTTTGTTAATTTAAAAAAAAATTGGAAAATTTATCGAACAAACCAAAGGAAAACAAGCGACGTTACTGTGAGCAGCAAACATGCGTAAAAGATACTATCAAACGCAGTGGAACTTAAGTTTGCATACTTTGATCTTAATGTTTAGTTTTCTTTGATCGTTAACATATCTTTTTTTTCAAGCCATCATAATCTCTGTAAAAAAATCTAATTTTTTATGAAAATCTAATTTTTTATAGCTCATTAAGATGTGATTAACTTCCCAGTATCAATTACAGTTCTATAAGGCTCGTGTTGAAAAGAAATTTTTATAAAGTTTCTTTTTCAATAATTTTATCATTGACCTTGCGATTTTTGGGTAGCAGTCGAAGTTTGAAGTGTTTAAGAATGTTCTGGTAAATTTTCAACTATATTTATAAATATAAAAAATTTGCGGATGCCACCTTAAGGGGTGTTTCAACGTGGTACCATTGCTGTCGCATCAAAACACTATCTTCTATTGAACGAAATCTCTTCTGGGTTCTCACACGCACAATAATAATCGGCGTGTTACGTCAATCATCTGTACTTGACCAGGCAGCCACTCTAGCAGCTGATGACCTTAATAACACTTCGCATAAATACAGTACCGGACAAATGTCTTCGGACAAAAACCATTTCCTGTATTATTTGAATGAAGGATACTACTGATGCTACATTAAATAACCAACGCTTGTCTTGTGTAATTGTTGTTTTCTTAGGTTGACCACACTCGATATATTTACTAAATGTCTTCCAAAGTTTTTATAATAATAATTCAACCCCATGGTTTGCACACAAAAACCTCAGTAGAGAATTCATAGTAACAATAAACAGAATCATTACAATCTAGCAGCCTCCCTGAACCGTGTCGGTATTGTAAATGACGCTAAATGCAAATGTAACTATGAGTATGAAAACCTGAATCACGTAATCTGGCAATGCGAAAGATATAACTCACATAGACCCAAGCTAATAAAAGCGCTTCACAAATTAGGCTTCCAACTACTGCTAAATGTAGACGTGTTTACAACCACGCCAAACATAAAAGCATGCTTATATATAGTCTCTTTTCGTAAAGACTGTAATCTGCGCATATAAGAATAATGTCTTCTATTATATACTTGTAAATGTTGCCTTGTTTGTAATGGTATCGCTAAATAAACCTGCAAGGGTTTAAAATGCTTATTAATAAAAAAAAAAAATTTAACAGTAAATACTCCGGAGGGCAGAACTTCAGTAACATCACCATAACAACAAATACAACGAAAAATGTCTTTGTCTGAATTCATTTGTCCGGTATTGTATACGTGTATAACGACGCGTACTTTGTGTCTCATCGACCAGAATTGCAATTTAGAATTTCCTTGAAACTCGTTCGCAACGGTAGCCTCGTAATGGGCCCGTGCCCGGTGTCTTGAAACCTGGAGTGTATAATAAATTCGATTAATTATAGAATTCACGGAATTTTCGGCGTAGACATTGAATACCGTCTCGTTTGCTGAGATTCGTGTGACTCATGGCGTGTCAATCTCGTTAGGGTTAAACGCGGACGGACTCAGTTACGGCGCACTGTAATCATTATGTTTCTCTGAATTGTGGTTCTTTGTACCAGAGGTGAAATATTTGATCATATTTTGTTATACAATGGCCTGTAGAAGTCTCGTTCATTTTAGATGAAGCAACAGAGTCTTATTCATCGTTCATGAGTAATACTTCCTCTTGTGCAGTGTGCACTCTACAGTTTAGCACACTTGGTAGCGATTTTCTATTCAATTTATAGTAGGTATTGTAGATTTTCCTTTGTATTATTTTATTTATTATTTTCCTTATACTTGTTAAATTGGGAATTTAATTTTTATTTAAATTGGAAATTTAATGCAAGATTAATTATTAATTATTATTACAAGATTTTATGCATTTGTAGGAAATATGAATGTGCAAAATACAATATAGAAAAAATTCTACTTTATTTTAAACCTGATAACATCGTTAATGAAGGAAATGAATATCTAACTTAATTTCAGTTCAATAAATCAGTCTATGAAAATCTGAATTTGGTAGCAGTCTAGTTATTAATTTCGTATTATTGGGAAGTCAGTGTTCATGTATTTCTGAAAAAGAAGATCTCGTCCAGTTTGTAATAAATTGAATCCTGTACAAGTAGTCTAAATACAAACAGTTACGGAGCTTCTGGTATAACCGAGCCACTCGAAAGTTTTGAATACTTATGCATGCTTTCAGCTCCACCCAAGAGGTTCTCTAAACATCTAAATGTGGCAGTGATTCCAGTTCGGTTGCATAACACAGAAACCGAACGGATCCAAACCTGATGTCACGTCACTAGTGTTTAAAATGGTCGATTCACGACAATCTAGAATCTAGGTGGTAAAAATAAATAATTTCGTTTTATAGTATTTATAATTATTTGGTAAATAATAATTTTGGATCTCTGTAATTGTTGGTTGAAACCCTTAATCCATTTCAGGGATGAAATATTTTTTAGAATTGTCGGTTATCTATTAGAAATTATCCTTCACTAATGGATTACTTGTAGGTAAATTTAATAAAAGGGAAGCAAAAATACAGTTTTACTCATAAAACTTTGGAATACAGAACATTGTTTAAAATGCAATGGTTAAAAAAGGTATTTTCATACTAAAGTCTTCAAGAACAATACACCATTTTTTTTGTAGTTAAACTGGAGTAAAGTAATGGATATTTTCATAACATAACATAAGAACGTAAAAATCAATTTCTGCGATAATACAATTCTTACACATGATTAAAAATAGGGACACTGACCTTATGACTCTTCCGTCAAAGTGATCCTTTTATCCGCCCAATCGACTATTTTCGACCGTTGCGCGTCATCGCATGGACTCACGTGCGATTTCAATCGGCATCGAAGTCTCCGGCTACCGGGGATCAAGTCGTAGCGCTCTTAACGAGTCGACCGGCCACGGTCGTTATGTCTAATTGCGATGGAACGGTCATTAAACGATACGTACACATCGGCGGCGACATTAAACGTTCCCTGTTTTATATGTCCGCAGGCGTGCGCCCCCAGGTACATCTGGTTCTCCGTGTCGCAGCCGAAGTACGATCCCGAAGACAATCGATGGAGCAAGGAATCGACGGCCGGAAATCGAAGGGAACCCGTCGGCACCTGCTGGGTCGTTAGCAACAGCTTTAACGAATCGCAGGAATTTTCACCCTGTCGGACGAGTGAGTACCTTTTTTTTTGTTTCTTCAGTCTGTTCTGAAAAAGGTACACGATACATTGCGAACTTTGGCAGATTTAGGGCAATCGGAAAGTGATCATTTATTGTATCGGGTTAGGTCAGAAGTCTGCGTATTTTATTAAAACCTTACGAAGAAATAAGGTTAATCATGTGATTTTTCTTTTTTGAATAACTTCTTTCCATCTTTTTACCAACTGGTCGATTATAGCGTTTAAACTTTCGCTGTCGATATATGACAAGCATCTGTAGTATTTCCAATCTTTGAGATTTTGAGACGGGCAGGTATTAGGCATGACTTTTTATATTTTCGAGTGAGAACTTTTATATATTTGTTATAGTGTTACACTATGAAAAATAAACGACCCCTCTGGAGCCTAAAAATAAGCTTCCCGTACTATAATATCATTATAAATATCAAAGAATTTATTTGTTATTTTATTATTTATGGATGACAAAACCGGTCATTTCATAGAAATCGCTGTTGATCTACGATAAATATCTCCAACATGGGAGTACCTAGAGTAAGAGAATAATATTTAAAAACTACACAAAAAGAGGAACACTTTTTTAACTACATATACATACATGTATCACAAATCCAAGTCGGTCTAAGGTCACTTTTGACCCCCTTATCCGGCTCTTTTGCCATCTATTTTATTATTTATTAATTTCTTATTTTATAGCTTATAATTATTGATCGAGAATATTTAGTTTACTTACCTGAAACCATGAATGTGTACATTATTATAAATTAATTTTCTCATTAATTGGCATTATGACTGACTTAAAATCAATATTCTTACCCAAATCCAAATGAAACACGTAGATACGTAGGTAATGCTCTTTCTGAAAAACACCAGAAAATTCTAGAAAATCAATATAACTTCAAGAAGAAATCTTTCATTAACTACATCGAACAGTGAATATAATATGATTAATTCAAAATATTTTTTCTCAACTTTTTTCTCAATGTATGTTTAATATTTTATTTACATTCATCAGATTATCGTACAATACGTTGAAATGTTATAGAAGTCCGATATTATTAGCATCAATCCAACGTTTAAACGAATAATTCACGTTATATTTCATTAACACACAAAGTATATAATATACACAAGTACACACAAAGTATAAAACTTATATTTTTAATTGCATTAGAAATACAGCAACAAACGTTTCCAACGTTCTCTGTGTTCCTAATCCGTTGTTTTGGCACTCGATTCGAAACCGGATTCTCGGAATTTATTGCGTGCGTCCCGTTACACGACGGTTCGAGTGCTATAAACAGTTGTAAACAGCACCTCGAGTTGAGGAATTTTGGTCGTGTTCACAGTCACGAGGGCGCACAGTGTGTCGATCAATGTATAAAAGTAAAAAAATCAAAATGTTAGTAATGAAAAAAACTGTTACTAACCAAATTTAAAGTGTAATACTCCTTACAAATTTTATTCAATATACAAGTTTATTGTTAAAATTGGAACGTAAAGTTTACTGCAACAGTCTATGGATTTTTTCAACCATGCACTCTACAGATCATTTGTGTATTTAAATTGATGTGCATAAGTTGAGTTCAATACTGTAGTACCTTTGAAATTAGTAAATAATTTTAATATAATAGTAATAAGTTGTCTAAACTATGAAAAGATCTTTAAAAAATATACCAAAATTACCTCCGTAGTGTTTTGTATATTCAATTTAGAACACAATAAATTTTACATTAAAATCGAGATCAATTGTCCAAATTCGTCCAAAATAGAAAAAATTATTAACACGTTCCATAGGCCCGTTTATTAAATAGACTTATTATTTTTATACAGTCAAATCCAACCATATCATACTATAAAAACAAATATAGAAAGATTAAAAACTATGAATATTAAATATATAAGAAATTATATAATAATGGGTGAATCATATATTCAGTCGTCAGATACAAATACTGATTCATGTTCTGGCTGAGATGATGTTTTTTACAGTAGTTAAAATAATTTTGACGACAAAAAATTTGTCACTAAATGCTAGTTTTTACTCCCTCGACAACACATTGCATTAGTAAATATTGATAATGGTCTTCTTATTCACCAAAAAATCAAGATAACATTAATTTTTTTGAGTGAAGCTGTATATTTTTGTATGTACCAATCGATGCATCCTTGTAATCTCTTAAAAAAAGTATTAGGGTACTTAGGTTGAAAATCGATTAGTTCAGAAGTTACGATTTTCGTCCCGAACGCCCGTATACTCGAGGCGGCAGGCTCGTTTCAAGAGAGGTAAATCCTTCCAGTCCTTTGAAGTATATCCCGAGGGACGAATTTTCTTCGAGGACCGACAAGGACCCGCCCGCGACATGTGGCCGTGTCTACAAAGTATGGCCGCCATAAATACACTTGGTAACAGGATATTTCCTGGCGTTCACGTAGGTCCGCCCGTTTTAATGACAAAAGGCGTATCGATTTTCGTCGTGCCTGGTAAACGGGTGCTTGTTTATGGTGATTTCGGGAATGGAATGGCCCGAATCACCTGTTTCGATGTCTTGATTCCGTTCACGAGTGAAAAGATGACCATGAACGTTGAATTTTATTGATAATAATCGAGATTAATTTTAGCTGAATCGAATAAAAGTTAATGCTGGAGCTACCGAAGATAAACGTGTTTCTATTTCTATCATGGTGGTAAAAGGGACAGTGTTGAAAATATGCAAATTGGTAAATTAACAAACTTCTTTAGCTATACGGGGTGATTTAAAAAAAAGGGTTCATAACTTCTAAGATAGATTGTACTCGTCAAATATTGAAAACAAGTCCTAATTAACATGGGTCGAAAAAGTAATATTTTTAATGTTTTAAATAACTTTTTGTTCCGATTAAAACTAGTGGCTTTCTTGCTTCGGTAGCTATCATACCAGATGGGAACAATGGATTATCTGTCGAAATAAAAGAAGGTAAACCTTCTGCAACCAGGAAAAGGTGAAATTATAAGATACTACATATTTAGCCTAGAAGTTATGAACCCTTTCTTTTCACTCTGTATATTGCAATAAAAGTTGCGAAGAATTTAAAAAAATTCAGTGTTCTGACTTTATAGTAATTTTTTTAAGAGTTTATGAACCAATAGTTTTAACTGATTTTTGTGGTTCTAGTGTTAAATGCATAATTGTTTCAATTAGTTTGAGTATATATGAAAAAGTAGTATAAATTTAAAGCATAGATTGGTGAGGATCGTTTTCTAGAGTTGCTTTTTCCTTAAGGAGAAGGGTATAAGAGGTTTGATAAGAAATAAATAAGGTTTTAATAATACATATTACATTGCTGCATAAATTTCGTTCATCGATGTGTTATTGGATTATTTATCTCTGCAAGCATAAAATGTTAAGCATACAGATCGGATTAAAAGTGCTTAGTATAAATCTAAATACAATATCTTTTATAACAATGGAATATCTGCCAATAGTAATTCTAGTAAGAGTCACAATATTTGCAGCACTCCACTATGTAGATATCACAACACTTGCATAATTTCAACTGATTTTGATAAAAAAACAGTCGCATGGGTGTTATGCGTGGGCTAGCAAGGATTGTTGAATGAATTGCTGATTATTTTTCTTAATCATTAGCTCCATTCATAAATTCACTACGAAAATAATCACGTTATTCCTGCATTTTATATACAGTAGCAGACAAAAAATACCACTTTTCTGAGTCTTCATATTTTTATTATTTCTTAATTAATGTCATCTTAAAACCTTAATAAACCGGATTTTATATAGCTTTTAATTCTCTACCAGAAGATATATTAAACACATAACGAAAGTTTTAAGTTGTTGAAAAATAATAAAAATAAAACGAATCGAAAAAGTTTTTGTTTGTCCACTACCGTACGTATAACGTAATAGATCACTGTTTCATATATTTTTACTTATTTTTTACATAGAAATATAGGAGAATAATGAAGACATGAAATAATTACTGGAAAATTCAATTTGTTATTTATACAAGTTAAATGACGATTCAAACAGTAATTATTTCTTCTTCAGAAATATGAAATTCATGTGTAAATAGTGGTTCTTTGAAAATTTAGAAAATGTTTCCATGGATTTCTTTCAGTCGGTTCTAAGAGATACTTAATCATTAAGTGCAGAGACAGGAGTACATTTTCTTCTTTTCCTTGCGATAATGTGGCCGGAAGATAAGTTGCTTCAGAATGCAGTGCATTTTTGTATTATCTACCACTTATCACCAGTAGAACAGACTCTCAGCGCAGATTTCGAAAGTTATTTATGTGTAACGCAGTATCAGCGTGTCTCTCCCACGTCGTTTCAAATGTTTCGGAAGTCTTTCCGGTAATGAAAGTCAATTATTTTTTTGTACCTCCAATTACTCCATTACTTTCCATCATTATTCCACAACAATAAAATTGAATCTTTGATACACGCAACATATTCGACAATTAAATTCAGATGCAATTTTTCAAAATTCCCGACAAAAAATTTCAAAACGAATATTGTTTGAATAACTTGTTCTAAAAAAATTCTGTAAATTATCTTTTATTACCGAAGATTGGCATTTTTATTATTTTTACTATTGAAATATCACAATTAATGTACGAATATGTGCTTTTTGACGTTGATTCAATAAAAAACCAACCAGCGTACTGTATTGTCAAAGAAAATGAGATTTGTGTAGGGAAATGTGCAACGTTCAGGAATCTTTCGTCACAGGATACACGAATGGTAACACACGTTACATCGGGCGCGTACTCGAAGAACACAAAAACATCCTTTTCCTGCAACTAAAGTGTCTCTTCAGGAGTGACTTTGCATTCGGTAAAAGTAAAATCCTGCGCGTACACGCATGTTTATGGCATTCCAGGCTAATGCACATCCCGTCGTTGCGTAGGTTCCAGATTTCTTTCCGATCTCCATATTTTTAACTTATTGTTAGATGTTTTTACTGAAATTAATATGACTAAAATTGAAGATCTTTATTTGACACTAGAACCAACAAAGCAATCAAAATGACTGATTAATACATTCTTATAACGATGATTAAGTTGTATACAATAATGCAGTTTCTCAGATCGTTTGCAACTTTTGTTGCAATATGAAAATGAAGGAATAATTTAATTTATAAATTTATATATTTTCAGAAGTATGGCAATTGTTGATCATATTTTTTTACAAATAAACGTTTTTTTTAGTAATGTACAATTGATCCTTTTTGGGTCAGATTAGCATTATTATCAGTTCACACAGGATTCTAATACAAATTTAATTAAATGAGTGAATTAATTTCTTATCTTATTAAAGTTGTATCTTTTCTTTAGTATCTACATATTAGGTGTACTAATAAATAATCCACTATGGTTCCAATACACTGGAAATACAATTTAAATTCAGAATACCATTCTGGTATTTTCTGTTTAGTCAAAATAGCCAAGACGGATGGAAACAAATAACGAATACCGTTAGGATAGCACACAGTATTGAATTGCATAAAAGTTAATACAGAATTTCACAAAAGATAGATTACTTATCGGGACACTTAATATTTTGTTGGTATCCTGAAAAATGTATGCATAATTAGGTGAATTAGTTTTAACACTAGAATTACCAGCATTGAATGTATGCTAAGTTAAATTGTGTAATATATTAATATGTGTAATATACAGGGTGTAACAAAAATGTTGTCCGACCCGGAAATGAGCACTCGGGGGGTGAATTGGAACAAGTTTTTCCTGAGCACCAATGTAATCTGACGCTTCGTTACAGAGATATTAACGAAAAACCCCGACCAATCAGAACGCGAGTTTGCCAGCGGAGTTCCCGCGGTAGCGGTGGCTACGCGCTAGGATTTGTAGCCAACGCTACCGCGGAAACTCGGCTAGCAAACTCGCGCTCTGATTGGTCGGGGTTTTTCGTTAATATCGCGGTAACGAAGCCTCAGATTAGATTGTTGCTAAGGAAAAACTTGTTCCAATTCACCCCCCGAATGCCCCATTTCCGGGTCGGACAACATTTTTGATACACCCTGTATATAGTGCAATATAGTGTATAATACTGTAATGTATAAGAAATTAGACGTTAACACAAATTCAGATGAAAGTATCTCTAGGATTTCAGTCCTAATTGTAAAATAAAAAATCGGGAATCCGTCATTTCGATGGGTTTTACTGTAAAAGTGTCTGGGCTTGTGTAAAATCTTAGTAAATACTATGATACGGTAATTTCAATTTTATCAAAATAGTCAGTGGACGGGATCGTGAAAATATGAATCTACCTACGTTGTAATATAGCCACATTCACATTAACATTCCTTAGAAATATGGCTACGATCCGTAAAAAAAGCGTGATATCCTCGCGGAAACGTTTCAAGCCGTCGCCTTGTGAGCTCATCGTCCAGAAATTCCGCGACGAGACCGAGCAATTAAACAATTTGTAAGAATGAACGTTTGCCGTCGCTTTTCCCGAGAATCGCAGTGCGGTTTTACCGCTAGATCGCTGGCTGGTCATGAAATCGTGACGATCGTCGTAGTTATAGGGTGGTCTATTAATCGATTTCAACTTTTCCGAAAGTAAATATTCGTAGTAAAATAAGCAAAAAATTATATTATATTCCTACAAGAGAAAATTAATGAAAATCTTCAAAATGGAAGTGAATTTCTTACTCAAATTTGTATTTTAGTAAAGTTTTGTTCTTTGTTGAGTAAAACAATGAAACTTCCACTGGAATTAAAGTCTGTCCTGGCGACTCTCCAAGCGGAGACAAAATTTCTCTTTTGGGAGTGATTGCAGATTCTTAAGCTTATTCCACTATCTAATAATATAAAAACAACTTTTTTAACCTTTTCAGGGGTGAATTTATTGAGATCAGAAAACTACTTTTTTTATTTTTCAGCTGTATTTATTTAAAATATTATATATTTTTAAGTATTAACGATAATCAATTGTATGATATCTCTTTTCTGTTAGAGAATTTCCTAGTGAATATTTGTTCATACTGATATTCATTATATCTTTTGCTTGAATGAAGGAAAAACTAAACGTAATTGTGCCACTATCCTTCAAGAGGTCAACATTTTAAATATTGCTGTTGTACAAAATTCTTCATCCAACAATTATTAGTAAACACAATTTAAAAAAATGAGAACAAACTTTAAATTACCATTAGTACATAATGGACACATTACAATAGATGGAGATGTCTCTATTAACACTTTGCACTCGGAATTTTTTAATTCCTCATACATTTTATCCCTTCAGAGGAGACAGTCGAGTGTAAAGGCTTAAACATTTTCTTATTGTGTAGAGTTTATAGAAAATAGATACATGTACTGTATTTAATAAAATTCATAAAAACTAGACATGGTTAAATAAAATTCTAATTGATTTAAAATTTTTAAATATTTCGATAATACTATAGGTGGAATAAAATAAAACGGTCATCAAGGACATCGAGACGTTTACAGTTGGAGGAACAGGCCCCGGTCGACCAGTTAATTTTGCGTCCAACTATAGTCGTAACCTCGCTTGATTGCTCTTTAGTATCGCGTTGCTCATTGTTGCCTTTTCTGGCGGGAATTGCCGTGCACGTTCTTCTCTCTTCTTATCTGTCTTCAAGTAACTAGCTTCCATTTGTCGGCGTTTACAATGTCATAAGTATAATTTCCTTCACAGAACAGTGTGTCTGCTCCGTTTCACAGCTGCACGCTTGCGGGGCCACATCCATTCCCGTTTGCGTCCTTCGGCGTCGTGAATTACACAGTAGTGGAATGCTTGATTTTTAATTGACTCATTCTTCGCCGATTTTGAATTATTTATGAAGGTTCGAATCATATATACGACACTCCTTTCTGGCAGATTGTTGAAACTACGAATTATGGTAATGGATGACTGGTAGGAAAAATGTTAAATGGGTCATTTGTTGTGGTACAAGCGAATCGTGGATGTTTATGCAAATTTATAGTTTTAGAAACTAATTTCTAGCAACGAAAATATAACACATATTTATTTCCTATTCTAGTTGTCTTATTACGATTATATTATAATAACATGTCAATATATTATCAAAGTTTATAGAAGTCTTTATTTTACTATGTTTTGGTATAAATGTGTAAACATCCACGATCTAGTTATGAATGTTATAGATTGGAAAGTTAATTAGTAAACTGTTATTAACATTAGATCTACCAACGATAAACGTATATATATTCCTGTGAGATAGATATACATGATAAACTTTTGAAAATGTACAAATTTATAAATTAACTAACTTCTTCACTTTGATATTGCAATAAAAGTTGTGAAAGATGTCAGAAAATATAGCGTTGTGACATCTTGATCATTGTTACAAAAGTGTAATAACCAGTCTTTTTAACTGCTTTGGTAGTTCTAGTGTTATATTAATTTGTAATTTTTACATATGTGTTGGTGATTACGAAAGTGGTATATATTAATTAAATATTTTGCAGAAATGCTACTATATTATTGTAATGGAAATCGAGGTGACACTAAATAAGTGATAAGTTCAATTTTTTAGATTTTTTACAGATACCACTTTCATAATCACCATCACATATCTTCTCCTTAAAACAATGGGTTTGCTAACAAGAACATAATGTTTTTGTAATTCATTCGCCAGTTCAATAATTTTTACTTTAATTGAAATGTTCTTTTAATTATACAATAAAAAGTTACAGAAAATAAGGGGAACTATTTCGAGTAATAGATGCTGTGGCAATTATTTAATTTATAATTAATTAATAGACATTAATTTAATTATTAATTTTCGGTGAAAAACCGACCATTACTTTTGTCTACGTGTAACCACTTATACAAAACTATGATACAGTTTAATACAGAAAAACTGTTTAAAATATTTATAGTATGTGTGAAAAATTGTCTAAAATCATTTTGTTTCATCTGTGACGTGCCTGTTATAATTTACCATTTCGTCATTCAGTTCGTGCTTTACCTGCACGAACGATTCATCACTAAACATCTGCGGCTACGTAATTTTTATTTCTGTACTCTTACGTTACATCTTCGTATGTTTAAAAAAAAAATAGCCGGTGACACCTACATTAGCATAAACGTGCAATTGCCATTTTTTTGCTGGAACATAGTTCCTGTTCAAAGATACCAATTGCTACAAAGCATTTAACGCCCGACGTTTTGGAAGTAACTTAGCTATGAATGAATCATTAGTATAATTTGCATTTGACGTTGAAAGGAACAAAATTATTGCAATATCATTGAATGAAGTATTATTTAAACAATTATTAATATTATTACATTATACTAGATCGTTACATATCTTTATTCTTTAATAGTTTTTTACAAGCATATCTTGATACACTATTTTAATCTAATTCTTATTTATATTTTATGCAAACTTGGAAGGTTTAACATATTAATTTTTATAAGTTTTTTTTTCTCCTATGAAGTTCATACGTAATATTGCTTTTCAATATTTTAGTCAAGATATATAGGTAGTTTCAACTAATGTGAACAATTAAAATGTCTTTATTTTGACTAATACAAAAAAATTGTTTAAGAAGAAGTTGTAAAATTTGTAGTGCCCAATATCATAATTAATCAAATAACTGAATCAGGACATAAACCTAAAGATTATCGTTGTTTTGTTTAATGGAATTCTAAATATTTAGACTCACCACATTGAAATAAATGAAAATACGACGCTAATTTAATACTTTTGTTCTCTATGGTATCTATTGGCCCTCATAAATCTTACACCTTCCGTCACACTTCACGACTATGTATCCATACATTTATGTATGGGTTTCGATGAAACGTTCGCTGAGGACTAAAAACTCATAAATGTATCGAATACCAGTGTTCACCATAAACATTATATGTCGCAATCTTTCATTCATTCCAATTAAAATCGAATAACAGTCGTCACCTTGGTTGTTTCGAATACAATATTGAAATAGTTTAACATTCGATCGACATCGTATATACAGAAAGTGAAAGAGTATTTAATTCAGTACGTTCTCTTTCACAGATAATTTTTAATATATTTTAAATTTAACTAATTTTAATTGTTAATAAATTATTTAAACATGATCGATGTTGTACGTATCGAAAGTGAAAATAACTTTAATCCAGTGTGTCCTCTGTCACAGAAAAATTTTACTATATTATCGATGTGACAAATTTCAATCGTTAATAAATTCTTAATATACGATCGAAATCATAGGTATCAAAAGTGAAAAAGTAATATGTTGCTACATAATCATTCATTCATTTCAGCGATCTTAAATAACGTGGATCAAGTTTATAACTCGTTGTCAAGAGTATGTCAATTCAGATGGACTTTATTTGCATTAAAAATATTTCTATCAAAAATAGTCATAATCGTTTAAACTCTACAATTTACAAACGACATTTACTATGCAACAACAGAATATTTAATTCAAATATCCAATCGGCAGCGTACATGCACCACAAAGTATGTAGGGCTGAAAGAGTTAACTATTTTCTAGTATCATTAAAAACAACGAATACATTTGGGACAGTTCCATAAGTAAAATCGTATATTTACATTTTTCTTAAATTAATTTACTTTTCAAATGGGTCAAGTTCTTTTTTCGTGCACAGGTAAATAAAGACTGCTTTGTTTCTTGTCGGCGTGTACGGTTAGCGAAAAACCGACCTCGCAGGTAATGGCCGGTAAAGTGTTAACCGTGCTGCAAGGAGAGAGAAAAAAAAGGAGCACGATGTTAGCTGCTACTAAAAAGAGCTTTTAGAGTCACGACAGAGGTCTCGCCCGGTACACGGCCGACGATTTATGATTCACACTCTGTTCCCTACCTTCGATGTGTCAAGACGGGTGATTACACGAACGAAAGCAGAACGAGTCTCATCCAGGCTTCTCGAAACAGCGATTCCGCAGAAATCAGGCTGTTATTACGGTCTGCAGGTTCTGGTACTTCCTTTTAAACTTTAATCACTTGCCTGTATTTTTCTAAATTTGGTATCGAACGTGGAGCGTTTCTTCTTACGTCAACCAGGAAATAGTAGTCTTTCTTTTTTTTTCTGGTGTTTGCATTAATGAAGATTGATTTACAAGTATTCAATTTTTTAAATTTTGCTCTTGGAATATTTTCAGAATATTTTAATGATACTCGATTTTCTTTCGACAGCAACCGACGATGTTATTTTTATATGCAATGATTAGACTGTGGAGGCTCATGTAGATACAGTTTTGTAGACTAATTTACGAGGATTGGAAGCAATGAAAAATTTATTTGATCTATTAAGGCTTCTAGTAAGTAAACTTTTGTCGTTTCAAGAAAATAAGAAATGGTTATATGTACATTTTTTCTAGTTTTTCTAGTAAAGTGAACTATATTAAAGATTTCATTATACTGAATTTTAGACAATCGTCTGAAGAGAAATTATAAAATTTACGAAGGCTGAAATTAACCCTTTTGTACTATCCAAGAAATTATTACATATGTATTCACTGGATAACATTGACCAAAAATTAACATTGAATCAACGAAATTATTTACTTTATATCTAAATAAAAATTAACATGACTAAATTATTTATGTAGAGTTTGTTACACATTTTTCATTGCCCACGATTATAAAAAATACATATTCTATTTCAAGGCAAATTAACCCTAAAGAGTACAGTAGAGTTAGAAACATATTTTCATATTCATTATATCATAGGTTTGCTAGAAGAATAACACAACGAAGAAAGGTAAATTGTTCTGGAAATCGGTTTGAAACTTTTTGTGGTAGAAAGTTATTAATTGTAAGGTGTACTAGAAATAATCCACCATTACTTTTTCGTAAACTGGTAACACAGTTTAATTTAAAACACCTTTCTACCCTTTTTTTCTTTCAAAATGGTAGCAAATATTGTAGAACAAGGCTACATGACATTGAAACAGGCTTCTAATTTTCTCGAAAATAAGCATTGAATTTGAAAAAATACAGTGTATTACTTATTTGTATGTATGTATATCTAATATTCAACCATTTATGTAGCAGTGAACAATTTTTTGTCTTTCACAATTTAGCTAATAGTCTTTACAATTTAAGGATCTCTAATAAAATATTGTTTATGAGTATTGCTCACTATTGAATGAAAAAAGGGTTAAAGCCGCCTTAGTTTGAATTGTGACATTGTCCTGTTTAAATAATATACTTTTCTGATAAGTATAGTAATTATATGTATATTTACATAATATACTATGAATTTATAAATATACAAATATTTTTCACATAGAAATAGTTCACATTTGCAGTTAATGTTTGCAAACAGGCTAATCGATGATATAATAAGTTCGTCAGTACGTGTTATATAACTGATTGTAATTCCATCGGTCGTTCAAGTAGTAAATAATTACTTTCCAATGATTATCAAAGCTTGGTATATAAAATATGTAATTTTTGTGAACCATCAGATTCTCTTCAGACACGACTGTTGTTATATTATAATTCAGATTACAGTTCAGACAATGCAGTTTTTGACCGATTCGGTAATAATAACCAATAATTATCATTATTATAATTACATATTAATTGTAAATAATCCTTATAATTAATATATAATATTCATACATACTATTATATACTAATTATTATATTTATATTAATTATAATTATCGGTAATAACACAGCTCGGTAATCAATAAATACTCAGAAAACATTAACACTTCAGTTATTACCAATTCGGTAAAAGTAGTAAGACCATGTCTAGAGTTTGGCTTGGTAATATGGGCACCATACTATAAAAAATATATCAATTTGATTGAAAGCATTCAACATAAATTCCTCTTATATGCAGCCTGTCACATAGGTTGTCCAATGTCTTTACAATATCACGATTACCAATCAATATCTTCACGACTAAACCTAATGTCTTTATAAAAAGATGGAGGTAATGTCTAATATTCTAACCGTTCATAAAATTTTGAACGATATTATTGATTGTCCTGAAGCGTTGTCTCTTCTCAGACTTCATGCACCATCAAGAGAATTAAGACATCACACTATCTTTCACAATTGAGACTCATCGCATACTATATAGTAGTATTAACCGTCACTGTATACTTTCCAACACCTATTATTATCAGTCTTCTGATTTTTTCGGAAACACACCTTGTTAATTTAAACGGTCTCTCATTCAAATACTAAACCAATAACGTCCATTCTTTCTGTGTACCACAATTTCTTTTTTCTTTCTGTAATCTCTTCCGTACACCAAAGGGCTATTCTCTACCCGTGTAAATAAATAAATAAATACATAAATAAATAAAAAGTACCGAATAGGTGAAAAAACCGCATCGTCTGAACTATCTGTTATCTATAGATTCTACGTTTGTCATTCCGCTCGTACGACAATCGACTCCATCGAAACAATAAGCATGGCGTCAGAAAAGCAACCCCGAATGACGCCCGCGCGACTTTAACGGTCGGGTGAAAGTGGCAATGAATTGCAACCAACTGCATTCCACGATGAAAGTCGTCGAAGCAGACTGGCGGGCCATCGTAGCAGTACGGAATCAAGAAAAAAAAAAGAATCGTAATTAGAAGGCGCCATTGCCCGCGGCCACTAACTCAACACCGTTCCCAACGAGGCCAATTAGTACTTGATCCTGCCTGAATTACGATCGTGTTACCGATCCGGCGCGTTCGCGCAGAGCCCGTCGCGCGTCTCTTCTTGCCCGCGGATTCATTAAAACGGATTGTGTGGCTCGTCGACGACTATCGTTCGCAGCGACCCAACGGGAATTACGAGTAGTTTGTCTACAGGATGAATTATTAGGGACTTGGAATGCTACGGAGACAAGATCTCGAATACCACCGTGTAATAACAGCCCAATCGTGTTTAGTGGGATTTTATTGCGACACAATTACCGCGCGGAATTGTTCGATAAATGGAGATTGTAGTTCGGTGATGGGTGAACACAATGTCTGGATGAAGAGTTTCGAATGACGAATATGAAAATTGAATTTCAAAAAACTTAAGGAGCCATGCTCAGTCAGAAATTTTCAAAAAATCGATTTTTCACTTTCTACATTTTCTTTAAGTACAACATCTCGAGAATATTCTGTGCAAGTTTCAAGGTAATCCAATTAAGAATGATAGAGTTACAGGCGTTAAAAAATGAACATTTTATATATGTGTAAGCTTGACTTGAAATTTTAAACGCGTTTTTCTCGAAACTACATTTTTCAAATCGGTGATCAATATTTCTCGAAAACTACTTTGTCGATTTACATGAAGCCTTTCGCGCCTTATTTCAAATCAGAAAAACTTGTCCTTGAACGAAGGATTCTTTTGTTCGATCCATACTTCTTTTTTAATTGACCAAAAACGAGTGATTTTTTAGGTGAAAATCGTACTTTTTCAGGAAAACGTCCGCTATTTTGTTCATAATCAATATTTCGAAAAACCCCACGTTCAAGGACAAGATTTGTTCTTCCATTACATAAATCTTACTGAATTTTTAATTTCAGATGAACCGTTACGAAGTTACAGTGATCACGACAAATCACTTTTTTGTGAAGAGACATCCGGGAGATCGTTCATCATTTATTTACTAATAAATATTTTTAAATAAAAAAATTACCTTATAATTTATAAACTGCGATCTTTGAAACACAAACACATTTTTTGAAGAAAGTCTTATAGTTTTCGAGATAAAAATTCCCAAATAACACTCTTTTTTTCGGCCTCCTGACTGAGCATGACTCCTTAATTCAAGTTTCTGATGAAAACTACCTTTTTAATAAAGAAGTTATTCAGCTAATTATAAGAGAGAACGGGGTGCACACAATGGAAAACAATGTGGAATACTTTTAATCTTATCGTGGTCCCCATGAATATTGTTACAAGATTATTGATAACTGACGGCTTTGTGGGGATCCCCAGTTTTCACACCACAAAAAAAAATAGGTTCGATAGAGGATACTTAATCGTTCGTGGTAGCACCCACACATTTACACGGTTCCGGAATTACAGTAGCTTCATTCATTCCCTGTGACCCGATTAAGGGTCGCGTGCGCCCGCGCAAACGCTTTCGTCGTATCATTTTAATTTCGAATTGTTGTTTTTAAACGAAACTATCGATCTTCCTTAACCCATTAAGGACCAATGTTGCGTTAATGGAATTTTTTATTTGTAATTTTTTTCAGTCAATTACTGAATTCTGTTTTTTTAACAGAAACATAACATTTTATTACAAATAAACTAACGTCCACTGCTTGATCCTTAATGATTTAAGGTCGTTTTCTAACCATTATTAAGCTTCTCTATTTTCTTCTACGAAACAGTTAATTGTTGGAATGATTGTTCAAATTGTTCAGGTTATTGTAGCATGAGTGATAAAGTATTTTGAAAACGAATAGAACATAATATGGTTAATATTTTGTAACATATTCTTTTGAATTAATGATCCTTGCATCCCGTTTTTGGAATTCTATTTTGACTTGGATTTCTATTCGAACTATAATCAAATTGAACTTTAAAAATCGTTTAAATTAAACGACTATTTAGAATTTCTTTAGTTGTACACATTCAGTGTTAAATGTCATTTATGG
This sequence comes from Dufourea novaeangliae, assembly GCF_001272555.1. NCBI lineage: Eukaryota > Metazoa > Arthropoda > Insecta > Hymenoptera > Halictidae > Dufourea > Dufourea novaeangliae. The sequence continues at coordinate 1,283,895 of NW_015374106.1, read as the reverse complement.
AATGTATTAAATTACTTCATTAGTTATGTTTGTTTAGCTTTAAATATTACAGTTTGGGTTTCCAATCGATCTGTGTACCACCTATTTATTCAAATATTCATATAGTAGATTATGAGTTAAAAAAATTATTCTGTTAAAATGTATCATCTGATTATACAAATCGTATTCTTACTTCGAGTAGCATTTCGTACATGAAAATATCCCTTGTGGCACTTGTCGCGGGTCCAAGTTCGAGTGCAGAGCACTCACTTCCTGACAAGAATAGCACCCTTGCAAAGCATCGAGACACGAAGGGATTATAAATAGATCGACCGGAGACGATATCGCCCCAATCGAACCTGTCCTTTGTCGGTTCACACATTACGGCTCCCTTAGCAGCCCTCTTGCAAACACGGCGAACGCCTTTAACAACTGGAAATATAATCCAGGCTACTCTAAAGATCTAATCTCGTCACGAAAGACTTGGCTAGTTGAAGAAATTATTTAGAAGTCAATAAATATTCCGGCTAACATGGCGAACCCCTTCAACAACTGGAAATATAATCCAAGCAATCTACTCTAGAGATCTGATCTGGTTACGAAAGACTTGGCTAGTTGAAGAAATTATTTAGAACTCAATAAATATTCCAGGAACTGCTATGATAACTTTATTCTTACAGTTACAAAGAAGAATTTCATCATTTAGTAGAAAACACAGTACCATTTCATGGAATCGATTAATAACCTCAGTGCAGGTCCGAATTAAGATTTTTTGTGGCCTGGGGCTATCAGTTTTTTGGGGGCCTCCATGAATAAAAAGCGGGGGAAGGGGAAGGGTTTTTTTTGTAATACAGCACAACAGATTACTTCAAGTTTTAAATCTTCATAAATTGAAATTTATTTTAAGTAAAATTAAATAACATTTAATCATAACGAAATAGAACGTTTAGAACGGGGCCTCCCTGGAACGTGGGGTCCGGTGCTACAATCCCCCAAGACAACCCCTTGATTCGGCGTTGCCACGGTGTCTTTGAAAAGAATTTCCATGATTTATAAAAAAATATATTACAACTAGGATATCTTTTATTCAATTGATTGTAGCTTTTGTAGAAAGTCAAATAATTCATAGACCTAATTTTTATACAAATTTATACGTTTACTTTGTGCAATTAGTGACCAGATTTTTATTACCTTTCTTCTAGAAGTTGAATATCATTCAAATGGCTTTGTCTTGATGTTCTTGATACAAGGACAAATTTTTTATAGTTGCAGAATTATTTATCAAAAATAACATTATTCTTTTTAAAAACAGAAGAGAATTCTTTTAAACGCCAGTAGTGATAGTGAATCATCTCATAAGTAGAAGGGATGTGTAAGGGAATAAAAAAGAAATATTTAACTGATTACTAATAGGTTTAATCCTAAGTAATCTCTGTTTCTTTATTTGTAGTTTATTTCGGTTGAAGATACTTTACAATTAAACATAATTCATAATCCACTCTCATCTTTACTAATTTTAGTACACGTTGATTGTTCAGAATACTTTTATAAGTATCATTGAATTATAATTCTGTACATTTTCAATGTCTCTAACAGAAATTCTTTATCATTTAATCCATCATTATATGGTCAAAACCTGTTGACAATATTTCGCCACCTTAATCTAAACGTTTCATGTCAATAGGATTGTTAAAAATCCTTATTACTTGGAGTATGACCATAATACATATTTCCACTGAATTGTTCCACAATTAGTCAACCTTCATCTTTACTCTTCATGTGTGTACACGGCTTGTCCCAAAAATTTCCGAATTGAAGTTAAAACAACAATCTTTCGTGTGATATTCATCCATTTTGTCAGCAATTATCGAAAGTATTTTCCTTCCAGAATGATATATTGTTCATGATAATTATACAAACACTGGAAACAGCGTTGGTAATTTTTCTTTCAAATGGCAGAGAAAGTAAGCGTCGAAGCCCAGTAAATGTCAAAATTATTTTAGATTGTCGTTTCTTGTCAAAAGCATACTTTTAATATTGTATGACGAAGAGCATCATTATTTTACAGAAAACTCGTTGCTCTGGTTCTTATGTCGTTTACTTCCACTTAATTTCTGAACTGAAAAAACTGTGTTTAAAATTTACAAAGTTTAATATTATAGAAGCAAGAAAGTAATGAAATAATCAAACGCACTATAATATCATCTACTGAATAGCCATTTACTACAATATTTAACAAAATTTTATCTTATTATCAACATGAATTTTGAACGATTGTTAGTATTTGGAGCTACAACCATTAAGAAAAAAAACTTTCAAAGTTTCGAAGATAGGACTTAAATATTTCTGCTTTTTAGATTCAATTTTCTTTATATTATGGTGAATTCGTATTTTTTGGACCAATGATACGCCCGTAGATTGATTAACTAAATTTTGTTGAAAAATGGAATTAGAACAGTTAATTTTAATGTACCTGTTTTAACTTCAATTTAGAGATTTTTAGAGCAAATATATATGACCCTCCGCCGAATAGTTCGAAGTATCAATCAATGTCCTGTCTCGTCGCGAAATTAAAGTCCACCTTTAGTGACAGAGATCGCATTCGTGCTCGTAATGGCGGCGATGAACGCGCTTTACGTCTCCTTTCTTCCTTGGCCCGACACAGCCGGATCGTCGTCGACGACCGATTGATGTAATTGCGTGACTGGCAGCTCGTCTAATGCGACCGATCGGACGTCAGGTCCCCTTCGTAGCTGTTCATAACGTATGTGCATACGTGGCCATGTAAGAGAAGACATGCCCACGGTCCTGGCGCTGGTATCCCACCGGATATTCTCCCATACACGCTCCGTTTTTCTTACTGCCTGCACGCAGTTATGCGTCGCGTCGCATCTAAAGAACGAAATAACGTGGATGAGTCTCATAATTTTTATAATTATCAGGTTATCCCTTGAGTAATGCAAATCTTTTTTGATGTTTGTGGAACGAAAACTAGAAATTGATAAGAAAATTTTGTTGAAAATGAGGGGAAATATATACAGGTAGAAGATAAATAGTTTTAATTACGGTTTTGTAGTTCAGCTTCTACTCACTATCAAAGAAAATTTGGGATGTAGGTAGTTTCGAATAGATCCACCCTCTGATTTTCATAAAACTTTGTAAAATTGTGTACAGTGTGTAGAAGGTATTTTACCTAATTGAAAATTAACTGAGAGAACACAAAAATAATAAATATATTTGACATATTATTTTCCTGTCAGGCCCAACGTGTACTCTGTGGGGTTAAGGAATGGGATAAATGAGTTTCTTACGTGAAGTCCCTAAACATCAAGAGCACCACATTTGTATGATTATTTTTTAACCCGCTCACTGCATCTTTTTGGTATCTTGTATAAAATTTTTTTTCATAAGATCAAGAACCAATTTAAGATTATTTAAAACATTAAAATTTGTAATGTTTAGAAATAACGAATTAGCAGTAACAGTAACACCGTTTTTCTAATGTTTCGATGTCATTTAAAGAAGTTTGCCGATTGACAAGATGGGTTGAAATGTTTCAAATATTGGTGAAATAATAGGAGTCCATTGTAGTAGACAAATGCAGTTAGCAGGTAAAATAGAACTTTCGTTTATACAGACATTTTGGTTTAGTTAAAAAACAAAGCGACATCGGATCTACGTGCATGTGAACTTTTCTCAGTGCATTGATCTAGGATCCACTCAAAGTCCCTCACTTTTGTCAACACCCTGTATATCCAGCAAGGATCGATGCTTTTGCAGGGACCTTAACATTAAATCTGTCATTCAAACTTCTCGCCGGTTCGCTTACAACGTCACAGGGGGACGGAAAAAAGAAGTTGGAGGAGGAAACGAAATGGTACTTTCACATTCCCCGCAGAACTCGCGAGTAAGATTGATCGCGTGAATGTGACCGCCGCCGGAAAGATTAATCTCGGTCTGACACTTGGCATTAGCGTCAATAAGTTGCGCGCACTCGTCAAAGCTGCGCGAGCGTAAGCAATCGCGAAGAGAGTCGCTGCCATTAACCGACAATCGGTCGCTATCGGGCCAAAGGGGCAACAGAATCCTTGGTGGGCATTCCACGGCGGATTCGCCATATAAATCATCAAGGTTACGTACGCTCCAATGTAATTAGTTGTCCTCGTTAACTGTATGTTATAAATTATTCGCCGAGGTAATTGGGTCAGTACTTCAATACCTACTACTGCGCTATCTGTGAAGTCCAATATCAAGATTTTTAACCCTAAAACACCACACTAGTGAACCCTAAACACCAGTGAAACATTGTTTCGCCAGTGCGTTTCAAAATTTATTATTTCCTTATAACAAATCTTCATAGTTCAAAAATTATTTGTCACGTTTGGAATTGTTACTATTGCATTTCTGAGGAAATTTTAACTAAAAATACGTTACGAATTCTCTTTGCTTCTACTCTCTTCAGATTCTTGTCTCAACTCTGATTAGTTTGGTGTTTACGTATGCTGAGTTGGGGTGTGGTTTTTGGGGGTTAATTATTCCAATTCAAATTAGGATCGTATTATCAATTTTTTGATAGGATGTAAAATGTTTGCTTTGATGTAACTCCACTGGTAAAGATTGGTTTTATGCATAACTGGAGTGATCTAGATTGTAGTTGGATGCTTCTGGTAGTTGAAGACATCTGCTACAGCTGTCGGTCTCTTGGAAGAAGTGATGGTAGCTTGTATATGGTAATGTAGCTAAAGAACTTGTGCATAGTATGCTTACATGTAAGTAGAGTGCAGAGTTTTTGCACTTATATGTGCATATCTGTAAAGTTTACATGTCCAGACTTTATGGACAAATGATAAAGGAGATATTTATTTAATTATAATTAAGTGAATTGAAATCCTTGGTAGGAATTTTAATTTATTAAGACAGAAGCCTATAATAGGTATCAATTATTCTGTGTATTTGTTTATTAATTTTTATCTTTCCCATTAGGTGTATCAATAAATAATCCACTGTTGTTGCGATCTAACGCAGGTAGGCGATGGTCGCAGCGATATTCGGGGTCTTGGGTCGACGATACGGTCAGCAAACATTAACTGTAAAACATTCACTGTCCTAAGACCATTTCTTTATTGTATTTCGACGCTCACTTCCAGGAATCCCAGAAACAATACGTACACCAAGTTCCCCCACTTCTTCCACCCCATACTACCACTTCTTCCACAACATATTCTAACCTAAATCCTGCATGAACACATTCAACCATCAACGAGAACACATCCATCAGTCAGAGCAAATACAACTATTATACACATACATCGCAATGTTGCGTTTATTCAATTTTAAGTGTGTTACCAAGTAGTGTTAAATTATTCAAGTCACCATACGATAATATTGTCATACACAATCACAACATCTTCCAACGAATTCTGCAGTATTATTTACCAACGAGCAGTGACAAGTCACGAGCTTATCGTGAGTACGCCACAAAAACAATATTTTACTAAACTTAATATTCATTTTTCAGGAAATCAAAAGATTGTGTTAGCTAGTGATGTGTATCTCTTTCTGGAGCATCTTCTGTCATTTTTATTCAAACAAAATAGTGGGTTACTTATTGCTGCACCTAATGCATAGTATTTGCAAAGACAGGTGCCAGAGACATTCTTTCGCCTCTCAATTTGTATAACCGTGAAAATTAAAAATCGATGTTTTTTCAGTAATCTTATAACAGGTTTTGGAGTAGGAAGTTGGTTGCATTAAAAAAATCAAGCATAACTCCAGATCCTTTATAACTGTTATATTTGTTTCGTTTTATTTAATTTTTATTTCTATTTCTGTGTGTAAGCCTTTTTCTTTTCTTTGTTGTTAAGCCAGCCCTATGCATAGGTAATTTGCTTGTTACCTCTATAGGTTTACGCAACTATAAATTTACTGGTTAGTAAATAAATAAATTAATTAATTAACTACCAACCTATAAAACGCGCCCCCTTTTTTGTACATATTGTTGAGGCTAACACCTCATCGTTGAATATTAAATTTCCAGAAATGAAAGTATTCAAAAACCGAGTATCTGCGTACTCTATTTTTCAGAATTATTTTAAAAGAAAAAAAAGTGTTTTATACGCCGACAAATGTGGAATATAAGTCATGCCATTTAAGAAGTTTCAGAAGAAACTATATCAGATAAAAATTTGAGTTCTTTCCTTACAGATATATAGTTATCATTTAAAAAATGCAGTTATAACTTAATTACTAGAGTAATTCACAAAGAGAAGAGCAACTGTAGTAATTTCTTTCTTCTCTTAAGCATTTTATTCTGTTTGGAAACGAATACAAATCTAGTTGCATCTGATCAATGTTTTGTTTTTTATTGTATTTCACTGAGCCTGGTAGGCTATAAATGCATACAATCTGCAGTATATTAATTACAGTGATGTCAATGGGTCATTTCGATCTATTTGATTTTTTTAATGGAAAAATGAAGACCGACTAAATAATACGAAATTTTTCGTTTGGTAGAATAAATAAGTTTTTGGATATTCACAATTTTACTGTCATCATTCTCGATGTCGGAAATGTTTAGGACGGCGCATGAAAAAAAAAAAAGAGAGAAATTGATACGTGCGCATACCTCGTGGTTACATTTCTGCATTCTCATCGTGCGCATTTGATGTACAGCGATGGGCGTAAAAGAACTTCCGTACGGCTCGAGACTACGCGATAAAGTGGCTGGCACGTGAAACGAAACTAAAACCTCTTTCTCTGGGCGACGGTCTTTTACTTCCTGTGTCGCGTCGCCTCGGTCCCGAACCCCTTTCAAACCTTTCTCGTAGTAATTGTGTTTGACATTTGGAGAAATAGGCCAATCAATCTAATTGGCCTGTCGTTACAAGTCTCAATTGGTTAATCAACTTAGACGCCGTCGATTTTGATCTTTCTTTTTTTATTCCCTTGTAAAGAAGATTTATTTCGTCTACTTTATTAGTAATTATAATATATTGTTGTGATTCCGCGTCTCTTCCTTATACATAATTCATTTATTTAACATTAACAACAGTAACAATAGTAAATTGGTATTAATCAACACAATAAATAATTAGTTAATTTGGTTGTTCGGAACTCGAAATTCCGGAGACGTCTACCTTTGACCAGAGGTTCCGGAAAACAGTCGTTTTAATTTAATCGATAGTCTTCTCGATTTTGTTTTGATGCGAATATGGTACATGTCCCATTTATTGCCACCTTAAGATCGTAGCGGATCTTCATTTAATCATTGTATGTGTTGTTTAACCTGAAAATCGTCTCAATTAGGAACATAATATTAATTAAAATCTCTTTCGTTAAAAAAAAAATAGTTTCATACATTAAATATGACGAATTAATTGATAATTAATAATTACAATATACAAGCAATCCCAGCGTCTTTATAACTGTCACCTCAAAAATTAAAGTAATTCTGTTATACTTTAACACTACAACTACCAGCATTGATTGCGTACTAAATTAAATTGTGTAATATTGTAATATACATAATATATAATATAATTTAGCATAATACAGTATAATATAAAATGCATACATAGTAAATTACAGCTGAACAGAAATTCCAACTAAGGACATTACATATTATAATTTCAGTAATAGTAAAATAAGGAATCCGTCATTTTGACGGATTTGTTAGTTCTACTGTTAATAATTCAATGATCAGTTTAAAATAATTGTCAGATCAAGAATTTCACATTGAAAATTGTAGTAAAAATATGTTCATTCCAAAGAAAAGTTCACATGATCCATCTGTCTATGAATTAGCAGATAACTAAATTGCGGATGTTTATGGATGTGGGCTGATTTAAGGAAACAGGAATTGAAGAAAAATTTGTTTACTCTATAAATGGATCGGTCAGGTTACAAATAAAACAAAAACGTAATCAAGCTTTATTAAACATTTCACTGAATTTAACTGTTGACAATCATAGGTATATGATATAAATGCATAAAATCCGCAGTTTTTTTATAACAAATACAAGTTACTGTATAATTTAATATCATTTTACCATAAAAATCATATACTAAGGTATTTACATCACTGGTGCTGACTCGAGTCACAGATAACGTTTTGAATTCTCACCCAAGTGATGAAACAGCTCTTTAAATATAAAATCAAATATTTAATCAGTTATGAGTCTTACAATGGAAGTTATCCAAATGTTGAGTAAGTTTTAAAGAAATAATAGTTTGAAATTGTAAAACTCTAAACCCATTAATAACTGTTTTTGACGAGTATACTCGTCATGAGGAAATGATCACTTTTTGGGTAGAGACGAGTATAGGTACTCGTCACATGAAAAAATAAAATAGTATTGTTATAAAAATTGAAAGTTTCGTACAAATTGAAAAACATATTCCTTTTATTCGAATAAAGGAATCAACTGGTATATAAGTACATACCCAAAACAAAATTCCACCGTTGAAGAGTAAAAAGGAAAATTATTTATATCCATTTTCATAGTTACTTAGACAGGCTTTGACGCCATTTTTCCGATCGATACTAAATTCTCCGGGCGAGTGACACTTATTCCAGTTCTTAGGGGGTCAAGTCCTATAATTTACTACCATTATTTGCTCGAAACTACTTTAACATCTGGATAACCTTGCTTGTTACTTAGATAACACAGCGTGAACTCGAGCAGCTCGGAGAAATGAATTTTCCGCTCGCTGTCCTTTCGTTTTTCTTTCTTTACGGGCCATGGAAGTGTCTGCTATCCTCTACTGAAATATCATCGCGAGGCGGGCGAAAGAAACGGTGGATATTTCTACGATTGCAAAAGGGCATTTCTGGTTGGCGGACTCGCGGAGCGGAAAGAGCGAATTACCAGAAGAACGGCTATAATAACCCTTCCCTTTTTCTCGATGATACGTAATTGCCGCCTCAGCACATGAAATAGGATCAACCGTGGATAAAACGGTCTGTCAAACCTCGTGAACGCGTGTGTCCTCTGTTCACGACGTTTGAACTGGTTTAAACGAGGAGGAAAAAACGGAAAATTATAGGAAACCACGAGCTACGGGAGGAGGACAGTAAAAATCGTAATCGTGGAACGTTTGTACAAGACGCGAATTGCGAGAAGTGGAAACTGTAATCGTGAAAAAGATGGCTTGGCGGGATGAATTATTTATCAGGAAGCTTGAATATAATGATACACGTACCGATTACTTTAATCGGTTGAATTGCGACAAAATGGGGTGGATATGAAATTCTTTGTTTTCGGATTAAGCTGTCCTTTGATACACTTTGAATTTCTAGAGTTTTGTAATCTTTCTGGACAAGAAGGAAATCATGATATCACAGATCAGAACTCATGAAATCATTGTCACAACAGATGAAAACTCATGAAAAAGTAGAATGAAATCATTTTGTTTCTTAAAGTAATTGAAGATACTTTTTCAAAATAGTCTTGTTACCTATATGATTACTAATGATGTGTCGAGTATGTGCTGGTTTAATTAATAGTAAATTTTGTTAGACTCAAAGGAGATTGGACGAGAGGGATAGAAGTTAGATATGATTTGGCTCAATACGTTAGATGATGTTATTTGGTGTACCATTAAGCAATCCACAATTTTTTAAATAAATTTGTAATATGGTATATTTTCTGAGAAACAAATTAAATTGTATCGACATAGTGGATTACTAATTGATATATCTAGTAATTAATTCGACCTTGAAGTTCAAAACTATGTAATAGAACCAAAAGTTTATTGTTGTTCAGTAATATAAAAATCATTCGTTATGTAAATTTTTTAATCTGTAATTCAACCTGAATCGTAACTTTAACATGAAAAAAATATTTAATTACAGATAATCATAGTACAAGTGACATAAGTAAACGAGCAAAAATTATTCTCGATAAATAATCTCTATTTTCGGATATAAGCTAGAGGATAAGCACCCTACAAATAGCAATAGAATGACCTGACGCTATTATTAAATCAAACATCACTAACTTTTAAGGTTACTTAAATTTATTGTCAAATATTTTCCTGGAATGTTCGGCATGGTATAAGATTTAATTCGTTATCAGAAAGCCCAGGATTTATACTTTCAGTACCTAGTCTTTGGTTAACATTCCAGTTTCTGTGCAAAGAAAATATTATACTTCCGGTAAGAAATCTGCCAAAAGAGCTGTGTTAAAAACTAAATTTTTTACAAGCTTTACCTTATTTATTTCATCAACGACCTAGTCTCAAATCTCTCGAGTGTATTTCGTTCTAATAAACAATCTGTATGAATTTTATTTAATTATCTGATCTTTCAAATTTGGCACAGACCACCTTAATTACTCCCAAACAAATAAGAATTTATTCGAAAACGCAACCGGGTCAGAATCAATTTCACGTAACCAGTTAAATTACATTTCAATCGAACTCGGCGTCGAGTAGAAATTTCCTGGAAGTTACACGAGAGAGCCTCGAACGAGGAACTGATGGATCGATTCTCTCGATCTCGCGGGGAAAACGTACTGCGAAGGCGTCACGGTGGAAGATCGATCCGGGATTAATGATGCATGCACGTATTCCTCGTAGTTGCGCGAGAGTGCGTGGCGATGGGCCTTTAAAGCGATGTCTACCCGACTTCCTAGTCGATAGCTCGACGTACGACCTCGGTGTCGCTATACGAGACGTCTAACAAATAAGTATGCGTGAAATCTTTCACCCCTTTCTCATGGGAATGCGAGTCTCTCAATGGAAATGCAATTTCTTTGCTCAACTAGTAAGTTTATTAGAATGTTTAGTCGATATTGAAAATTCTCTTTTATACGGTCTGTCCCAAAAGTTTTAAATTGATGTTAAAGCAGCAATATTTCGTATGTTATTCACGTTTTTTATCAGAAATTATTGAATTTGTTCCCTTCTAAAGTGATATATTGTTCACAGGGCCGCTGTCGAGCTTTTGGGAACCTAGACATGTAAATGAAATTCGGGGTTTCTTATATGTATAAACAAGAATGAGAGTTCATATTTTGAATCACAATTTTTGAAGTTGTATTAATTTATATTATTACAGTTTGAAATGATAAAAAAATATAAAATGAAAATAAAAAATCACTAAGTATGAAATTATTTTAAGAAATTAAAAATTTTTGTTTTCTGATTTTGAGGTCTGTAAACTTATTAATAACAGCCTCATAACAAAAAGTTTTTAAAATATTTTTTTTGTATACAGTGTCGCCAATGCATTGAGCTTTTGTTCGGAAAGAGTACTACGTAAATAATTTTTTTACCATTTTCTGTACGGAAAATGAAAATTCTCGAAACGAGAGTTCATGTGAACTCACTGCGATGCCGCGACGTAAATATTTTGCCTCCATATTATTCTTACAAATTTTGTTAATTAAATTTAGAGGTCGAGGCCAGCGAATTTATTAATTTCATTCAGTAATGACAAACACCTTTATGTGGATCCCTCTTTTCTGCGGGCCCTAGGCATGTGCTTATTTTGCCTAATGGTAAACGCGGCCCCGCTTGTTCATGATAATTATACAAACACTGGAAACAACTCTGGTAATACTTCAAGATGGAGGAGAAAATAATCGTCGAAGCACTGGGATGTCAAAATGATTTTGAATTGTCGTTTCTTTGTCTTCGTTTCCAATTTGGCTAACAGGAATTAGTTTGATATAGTTAAATTACACGAATACGGTGAATCATCGAACTGTGAGATACTTTTACAATCAAAATCTTGCGTAACCTCATGACTCGTGGAGCTAGAAGTTTCATCTGTCGTCCTGTCCACCATCTTGAAAAAAGAGTTATTCTAGAGTTATCAGAGTTCTAGAGTTATTAGAGTTAATCTAGAGTTATCAGAGTCCTTTTCAATGTTTCTGTAATTTTATAACACGTATATCACTTCAAAAGAAAGTTATATTTAATATTTGATAATAAAGAGCACTATTGTATTTCTATCTTTATAGATCCAAAAATAAATTAGCGATATATTTTAGTTTTCCTCCAGACACGAAAGTATTATTTATACCAAAAAATAATTTGCCTTTAAAATTGATTTTCAAGTATGTTTACGCTAAATTTGACCATGAATAAAAAGATCCGCTTCCAGGTGTCTTATTTCCAAGGGTTGATGTCCCTGATCCTGTTTAAGTAGTCATTTCGTATTGCATCAATCTTTCGTCGTTTACTTAATAATATAATTATACATCGAATGATTACAAAGATTAGGGACCAAGGGAGACGCTCAATTATTCGAGGGCATCCAGTATGCTGTCAAGGGTCCGTTCAAACGAATCGACCGAGATATGACGTCTCTCTTACAAACAGCGAAGGACGACACGATATAATTGCGTGTTTCCGTTTCAGGGTACTGGGGATACCATAGGCAGGGTTCGTGTCAAGCTGGATTGGGCGCTTCTATGTCCAAGGTAAGGCCAAAGGCAAAATACAATAAGAAATCTTACTAATATTATAACTAGACTACAGATTTTAAGTATTCACTACATACACGATTGTTTACAGATCAGTGCATTAAAAAGTTTAATAAATCGTGATCAAGTGTCCATATTGTTTGGAACCTGATCGAATCTGTAATAAGATAAATATGATCTTATTTGACTTCAGTTTTAACAAATTACTTCAGAAAAATCTGTATTTGCATAAATTTCCGTAGTCTATTAATAACTTACAAGTCTGAAACATAAACTTCTTCCCCTTTTAAATTCATCTTAGTTCAAGACAGTTTATAATTATGGTTAAAAAAATTTTGTAATTATTATTGAATTCGGAGGTTTGTATTGTTACTGTTATTTCAATGTTTATGGTACAACTTCAATTGACAGTAAGTAGCATAATAATAGCACCCAAATTCCGAAACAATAACGAAAAATAATATTCAGTTATTCAAAATGAGCCCGTGTTAGATTGTTCATCTTTGAGGCGGGTGGTCTGTAGTTAACTGTTTAACTCTCGGAAGGTGAACGTTGTTGATGATCGAATAGATCACGCTCCAGAGTCCTGATGGACCCCTACTCACCCATCTTTAGACATGTTCCAAAAAGAATTTATATACACATACTGACCTCATAAAATGCTAACATAAACAACTGTACACATGCATCAGTGTTCTGAAATGGTGTATAAAGTTTCTGGTATCCTACGTCTAAATGGACCCACACACCATCATCCAAAGGTTAAGGGGTCATCAGTCGAAGGGCCGAAAAAAGAGTGTTCTTTGGGAATTTTTTTCTCGATAATTATAAGACCTTTTTCAAAAAATGTGTCTGTGTTTCAAAGATTGCAGTTTCTCGATTATAAAGTAATTTTTTGATTTAAAAATATTTATTAGTAAATAAATGGTGAGCGATCTCCCGGATGTCTGTTCACAAAAAGTGGTCTGCCGTGATCACTGTAACTTCGTAACGGTTCATCTGAAATTAAAAATTCAGTAAGATTTATATAATGGAAGAACCAATCTTACCCTTGAACGTGGGGTTTTTCGAAATATTGATCAGGGACAAAATAGCGGACGTTTGCCTGAAAAAGTGCGATTTTCACCTAAAAATCACTCGTTTCTGGTCAATTAAAAAAAAACTATGGAACGAACAAAAGAATCCTTCGTTCAAGGACAGATTTTTCTGATTTCAAATAAGGCGCAAAAGGCTCCATGTAAATCGACACAGTAGTTTTCGAGAAATATTGATCACCGATTTGAAAAATGTAGTTTCGAGAAAAACGCGTTTAAAGTCTCAAGTCAAGCTTACACATATATAAAATATTCATTTTTTAACGCCTGTAACTCTGTCATTTTTAATTGGATTACCTTGAAACTTGCACAGAATATTCTCGAGACGTTGTACTTAAAGAAAATGTAGAAAGTGAAAAATCGATTTTTTGAAAATTTCTGACCGAGCATGACCCCTTAAGTATGCCCATAAAGAGGCTCATCAGTTTCCTCCCGAAACACCCTGCATACCGATCACCCGTGCAACAGCCGACAAAATCGGGAGGATGGGGTTTACGATTAAAATTCAGACTTGAACTATTGAAGTCAACGAGAGAGGGCCAAATACGAGCTTTCGTTTGGTCTCGGTCTAACCGTGTTTATACACAGAAGGATATATATACGGTAACTCCACGTGTTCGCGGGTTTCTGAAAGAGTTAAGAGCCGACACGAGGGGTCGGCCGAGAGCCGAATATGGCCAGGAATGTGAATTCCTACCTTACGCACCTCCAGACCGGGGACATTCGTATTCGTGGTGCATGCCGAGGTCTATAGGAGGCGGTCAGGCGGCCGACTCTCTCGTGTATATACGATTGTCTTGTCGAAAGCTCGATTTTCTGGCCTGTCGGCAGATCCTGAGGGCCGATCGGCACCCGAGAACCGTAGGCGTCGGTGGGACCCCGTTCTTTTTTTCACTCGATTTCTTCGAAATGCATCTCCAGTGCCGCGCGAGCACACCTAAAGAAACCCCATAGGACGGTTTCCTTGCACCTGCACGATCTACCCATTTGATACCTTCTTCGCATTGGAGCTCCCTTGGTGCGATAAGTATTAGGGCCAATAGGTACAAATTCGAAATTGGTATGTTAGCGTGTTATTCCAGCGGTCCTTTCCGGAGGGAAAGGGTGCGGCGTGTACGTGAAACGTATGAGGAATGGGGTTTCGGGGCACCGGACGCTGGGACGATGGAACACTCTGTTTCCGGCGACGAGTCAATTTTATGGTCGGGATCGTGCGGTGGCTTTGGGAATGGGAGAAATTGTCCTTTAGAAGATTTAGAAATATCGTGGTTTGTTCAAAGAATTTGAAGTTAGTGGTTTTTTTATATTAGATAGGTTGTGTAGCTGTTAACTATAGAGTAGAGACAGGGTCCTTTTTGATTTAGGGGTCATTCCTTGCGAAATCGGATCTGAATTCCACTGATATCAAATTTGGATATGTTGTCGTCCAGAGATGGGCAAACTCATTATCTAGATAAAAAGTTTGAAATAACGAATGAAAGATAAAAGAAATATTTTGTTAGTTTTAATTGTTTAAACGTGGAAATGTCAATTTTTATAATAAAAATAATACTTCTTTATGAATGAATCAACATTTGTCGAACAATTATTTAAGCTCATTAACTGTTTAAAGCTCAGAACGCCACCCTCAGATACTGCTCCTCTTTACTGCGTATTATTCGAATAAAAGTCTGCCCAACTCTGTTGTAGTCTTTGGCGATATATAAACGTGTCTCGAAGAATTTTTGAAAATTGTTGATTTTACAGCTGTTTGAAATTTCGGGTCAACCTTTTTTGAATAAATCATAACTATTGAACTAACAAACTGATGAAAATGAGCTTTATGGGTACTTCCAGTGGAGACACAAGAGTACCCAATAAAAATGATTTCAGTTAAAAGAAAATTATTTTTTAACCATTTATTTTGCAAGTGTTTTAAATGAATGCCCTGTTTGTATACCGCGGAACTATTTAAAAATTTGAAAAAATTGAGGATATACCCCTATTTGTCATCTTTATGGACATATCTTCAAAAATATGAACACTTTAAAATTGACCGCATGAAAATTAATTGAAGTGAACGCTGTATCGATTCATGCCAAAATAAAGTACTAAAATGAATTGTTAAAAATCTTCTATATTTATGTATAAATAACATAAAAGTTCAGGAGTCTTGTAAATTCACCCCGGACTTTACGTCCTGAAAATGGTTCCTCGGTACTGAAAATTTAAATATTTCCATATACCGTAATTTAAACATCTATGTATGTTATAAATACGTAAATTCCACAGTCTACCGATGACTGTTTAATCGGTACCATACAGAAATAAGTCTCACCACACCAATAAAAGGTTTAAATCTTCTTTTTCTCTAAATTTGATTTACTTAAAAAATATTTTTTTCCATCCTAATAATTTACCAGTAAAAATGAAAACTTATTGAATTAAAAGATAAACCAAAAGCCTACTGCCGCCTTTTAACCCTCCTACAAAGAATGCAGGGTTATTTTGACCCATCTGTAGCTATTGTCATATTCTTTGCAGTTATATGTAAATGTAATAATTATATTAACTTGAAGATATGCATAAAATTTTATCTATATTTTTTGCACTTATATGTAAATGTAATATATGAACTTAAAGAAATAATGTACATAAATTTTTATCCATAATTTTAGCCATATTCTCTGCAACTATATGTAAATGTAATACATGAACTTGAAGATGTACATAAATTTTTTCCATAATCCTCTTAAACACCCTCTTCAAGCCTGTGTACAATGAAAATTCTACTATGGCTCAAAATGACTCTGCATTCGTCTGCCGTGTCCGTCCTAGACCATCCGCCTTCCGAGGGTTAAAATTCAAAAAAAAGGACTATCGTATTCACAGTCCATGTCCTAGAGGGTTAATAAGCTCTTTGAGTATTGAAACATATAATCTATAGAAATGTTAATTTGCCATAATACAGTAAATCTTCCATGAGCGTTCGAAGGCTCCTTGGCACTGAACATTAAATATTTCATAAACTAATGGTAATATGCGGCTAAAACAAATATCATTGTCGTCGGACTTCCAAGCTCTATCACTGTGCTAAACCTCATTGAAAAGTCAACCGTAAACCTGAGGACCTCCCCTTGTCAGTACCGAGGAGCCTTCGAACACTCATCGAGGATTTACTGTAGTCCCCAAAATTTGCCATAATAATCGTTAAAAACAAAAATTGTTTAATAATTTCGCTTATTGTTTATCTGACCTATCCTTTACTGACGATTTCTCATGCAAATGAGAATTTTTGCTCATCCCTGGTCCTCCGCGTGAATCTCAATCCGTAGGCGAGAGTAGCGTTATCGCGCTACGGGACAGCTTCGATTGTCGGCAAAGAAATAGTGGCACAATTCCGCGGCCACTCAGCCGGCTATCTTGCCACGGATGTATAATTCAGAATTGTCCAGCTATATGGCAGATGTGGCATTCAATGTTAAATACCCCATCCCCGCGCCCGAAACGGTCAATCCGTGGCCTTTACCCACGGTCCACACGAGTCCGTGAAACGACTGGTGGACGCAATGATTTTAGGCAAATTCGATTCTTGCTCGCGCCCCGACTCCGATGCCGCTCACCATTCCCCACTCGTCTTTATCCGTCGTTTTCAGAGTCGTGATCAAAACCAAATTTCTTTTATCCTCCAGAAAATTCGCGTCAACTTATCATTAAGATTTATTACCATAGAAGATTTGTTTCGTGAATTTAGTTATTCTTAAGACCCTTTCGTGTCATCAATCTCACAAGGGAAGGCACGGAAGTGCCCCCCTACGATTTTGATGAAACTTCGCATGTCTGTTAAGCAGTCAAAAATAAAGGATACGTATTTTTTTTATCGGCTGAGACGCGATTTTAAGGGGTGAAACCACCCCTCGAAGTTTCGATCCGAAATTTTTTTGTTATAAACAAATTATATTTTTGTTAATTTGTTAGCATTGCATTATTCTACATAAAAAGCCGCAAACCTTGTCTATTAGAAGTTTTCATGTATATCTTCTGGTTTTCGAGATAGTACTTTCTGGTCGAAACTTCGAGGAGTGGTTTCACCCCTTAAAGTAGCGCCCCAGCCGATAAAAAAAATACATATCCCTTATTTTTGACTGCTTAACAGACATACAAAGTTTCATCATAATCTGAGGGGGGCACTTCCGTGCCTTCCCTTGTCAGTAAAGGAAATAGAAAAACAATTCCCTAGAAATTCAGACATTCGTGAAAATATTGAGAACTAACTATGTTAGTGAAGAAGACAGAGTCGAAGAGGATCCCTCCAATTGATAAAAATTCGTTTATTTGGCTACTTCTATTTAAAACAAGTTATAAGTTTCAACATTTTTTATTGCTCAGTTTGTATAATCGTATGAACTACTAATTTTGATTCCGGACCACTGTGACGTCGCACGGTATTTTAAAATAGCCGCTTGACCGCGAGAAAACTATATTTTATGTTAAAAGTATAAATATGTTTAAATCATTGAGAACAAGTAAAATTATCAAAGATTACCACTTTCTAAAATTATTTTCTTTATAAATTTCAAGAATCATTTAATTAAAGAAAATAATAAGTATCTTGTTTCTACATCGCGTGGCCCATTAATTATTGCACAAGTGCGACCCGTGTTTTTCATATTTCGCTCGTACTTTCAACCACGAATTTTAGACCATATTATAAGGCGAAGAGAAAATCTCGGCGTGGCGACGTTTATTAAATAATTAATTCTTAATATTATTAATAGAAATGAATTAATAATTGATATTAATAACTAACGTAAGAAATCCAATGTCAATATTAACTCCGTCTAAATAAAAATGGTTATAGACAAATGTCTCTATTTTAAAGGAAATTGGCCAAATAGGAAATAGTATACAATATAGAATAGTGCCATTTTGAATATCCGACCAATGTATATCTGTGCTGACTCGTCAGTCGAACGACGGTCAGTGACGTGGCAGGATCGTTTTGTTTTGCTGCTATTCGGAAACTTATAACTGTGCGTAAATATCATGTATTTTACGTCTTTTTTATTATTTTTTTGTTTTTCTTAACATGTCTGCCTGTGATATTTATAAGTATTTATGAAGCTATGTGATTTTTTTTAAAATGCAGAATATCGTGTATTTAACTTTGTGAAAATCCAAAGTAGTTTGTCACTTGGATATGTGATTATTGCAAATAGCTATTTTTTATTTAATCTTTTAAATATGTGATTTTATAACCAAAGTGTCTTAATCAATACGAAGAATAAAGTCACATTTTGTTCGTTTTTCATGAAAATATTATAGGTACTTGGTATCAGTGTTCCATATTTGGGTGGTTATTTCATATTAGGTAAAATTTATGTTTCTTTAATGTTAGTTCAATATTAAACATTGTTCATAACGTGAGAAATATGAGACTGATCTTAAATTGAGCGTAAATATATATAATTGAATACCCATAAAAGTCTTCCATCTGTCACGATTGATTTTGTAAGAATGTCGTTCGAAAAACGAAATGGTATTTGGCTACTTTTCTCTATTCGTTATACATCAATTTTCTACAGATCGTGATATAATATATCGTTGGGTCTTAGACAGAATTAGGGAAATTTTCATGTCACTCAGCGAAAAACATTGTCCATATTGAACGTCTTCTTTTTTTCTCCAAACCGATCGAGGCTGTCCGTTCGCCGATTGAATTACTAGAGGGATTCCCCCCGTGCACTAAATCTCGGGGTCAGTGATTTAGGGGCCTCCCCGACGCCATTCAGTATGCAATCGACCATCGATCTTCGCGTTAAACCGCCGCTCCTCTGTATCTACCTCTGTTGTGCCTGGTACCGCGCGTTATCCTTCGATCTACAGAGGATCTAGTCAAGATCGATTGATACCCGGGCCGATACCGATCTATACAACTCGGCCGCGCATCGATCCTCGATCGGCGAACGCGTACGCCGTGTTTATCGGACCGAAAATAACTCTGGGGAGGTCCGCTCGTGAAACCTTAATGCTCGAACACTGGAATTCCAGGTTCGCGACGACGTTCTAGATCGAGTCCGATAGAGATTTATCTGTCATCGCGAGATCGTGCATTGATGGATTCTGAAAAAGTGTAGAAAGTGATCGTTCTCGAAGATTCGTACGATTATTACGTGAGCAGAAATTGTTGGTCTATTACTGGAAATAAAATAATTTTTAATGTAGAGTTCCGAGATTTCATATAATATTGATCCTTTTGTTAGAGGATAATGGAAGTTTTGTAACAGGTTCAATAGGTATTCTTATTAATAACCGGAGTGCGGATATTTATGAAAGTCCATATTTTTGGACAGTAATTTATGGAAATGATACTTTGTTTTGTTTTTATTTTACTGTGTTCTGGAACTTACGAGGTGCTATAAATGTCCTCAGTGTATTGATACCTTTTTCGTTATAGCTTCTTTCTGGTTCTTATGTTTATTTTTTATGTTCGTGTTACAATTTATTAATATTTACTCGAATATTCTGTAGTTTGTGTATTTTCGACTGTGGTAGTTTCTGTTATTTTATGCCTTCAATATTTTGTTTAAGATTTGTGAAAAATTTCATCAACAAAGGTACCATTTTCTATACGAATAGTTAGAATAATCTTTGAAGTTATACTTCAACAATTCATTCTAACTTTTCTTCAAACAATGGACACAATATGGTAATTCTTTGGGGTTTACATTTTTTTTTGTAATATTTTGGTATTTACAAAATTACAATTTACAGCTTTGTCTTCAGAAATCTTCAAATATTAAAATATTAGAACATACTTCTTGAATCATAATTAACTTTCCTGTTTTCAGTTACTTCTTTCCCTTAATGTTATTATGTCAAAAATTAACACTTTGAAAGGAACATAATTAATGAAGAGGTGAATAGTGTTGAATAATTCTTAGATAACAGTACAAATTCGTTGCTTATGAGATGTCAACTTTTTAGTGGTACATTATATTTTATTCGACTTTAAAAAAAAATAAAGTATCATTGTTTACGTTCCACAATGAAATACGCATGTATTCATACACTTATTATTAAAAATCTAAATTCTTGAAAGTAAATTTTTTATTTTTATGTCCAGTTCATAGAAAATATTATTAACTATAGCGTTTTTACTGAATGTTTTCTGTCAAAAAATGATATGTACCGTACTGTAGACAAAACTTTGTCGAGTTTATCTTTAGTCTGACTTAACATTTTCAAATGTATCTTATTCCGTCATCCATTTTAATTCATTTCATATACTTCTAACTAGTTTCACTGGTAAAACAAAGTTAAAGTTCTAACTTAACAAGCATACAGTAACTACTATTAACATTTCCATTCACAAAAGTGTAACCCAATATACCAATAAATAAAAGCGACGGGTTAAATGCAACATTGTAATAGTATTTCTCATTTTACGTTGCTCGTTGCTAATAAATAGACTGCAAATTACATGCATTTGTAGCATATCACTACGTGAAGCGTGATAAATTGTAAAGCTAATAATCTATAATCTTATTCCTGATATATTAAAATCCTTAAGAAATGGAAGAAAATTCAATCTTCGCATCTGCTTTTACTTCAAAACAAGTTGTCTTGCATCAAACTTTCTCCCGTTTACTAATAAATCTCCAGTTGACTGTATTCAACAAGAAAAAAACTAAACCACAGTAGGAAAAACATGGATCCATCAGACTAGAGCTCTCTGCTTAAGTGCTTCTGTTAATATTATCTAAAAACAGAACCGAAACAACCCTTCTACGGTCTCGACCACTCAAAGTCACCCCACCCGCCACTTGTACAACAATACAAGCCAAAACACCACGGGAACCACTCCACTTTTACGGTTATCATGCTTGAAAGAGACCCCCGCTTTCGCGATACAGAAAAACTACTTCCGCCCGAACAGCGCTTTCGTTTTCCTGTTGCGAGCGCAACAGCTGGCCGCTTTGTCTGTCATCGGGAACCGTTTCTTGTCGGTCGTTCGTGCAATCGTTCTCTCTCTTTCTCCTTCATTCCCTCTTTACTTTGCATTCGGCATGCACTTCATCGACGAAAGCTCTCACTTGCACGATATGGACGCATTTGAATGCATGCAAGGTGGCCGAGGAATTCTTGAACGATTCTCAGCCTTCGGTACGTTGAAATTATTTATCTGAGTGCTGTTCGGGTCATCTGAAGAAATTTTCTGGTCCATGATCGAACTGTTCGCTTTTATTGAAATTTTTTAAGGATATTTTGGGGAAACTGGTAATGAACAGGTGTTCCTTTCAATCACCAGTGTGTTTGCTTAAGGAAAAAAATTAAACGAAAGGAGGGTGTCTATTATAAATTTATGCAAACTGAAATTTTGAAGGATAATTTGGGAAAGCAAGTAACGGTGAGGATCTATCTTCCTGTTAGAAATGTTTGTGTTTATTATAAATTTGTAATTGTCACTGGTTTTCGAACAGTTGTGCATTCATTAAATATGTAAACGAAATGAAAACTTTTGCCAATTTTCAGAAAGTATTCATTTTATTTTGGTATGATATAGTCAATAATACAGGAATTAAATTATAAACGGATTTCTATTTTTGTAAAATAGTCTATAAAAATAAGGCAGTGTAGTAACGACTTACGATGAATAAAAACAATTGTGACAGGGGCTATTGATTATATTGCCTCAGTGAACAATGTTTTTATTTACCAAAACGATTATGTTTACATCATGCACTGTGTAAAAAGTACAGTATTACTGAGAAAATAATTATTACAAACAATATTGTCTCAGTGCACTAACTGAAAAAATAGTATAATCATTCGTTTACTGAGTAATATTCATCAATTACTTAGTCATTAAGTGCTACATTTCCAAAATGAAAACTCTGCGACAAAGTCTTTCATTTGCAATTTCTTCAACATCTACTTGACAAATACATTTATAGTAATATTAGATAATTACATACATAGTAAATATGTACACAGAAATATTAGGTGTTCCAATAATAAATTCACTATATTTTGTAAAATTTAATATTTACTTTATTGAGAAATCAATAAGTAGTCTGTATTCTTTTGCTGATATTCATCTGGTGATGCTCCAGTGATTCCTACCATTTTGAAACGAGAACAGAACGGGAATGTGTCTTGAATTTAAACTATATTACCAGTTTATTTAAAAGAAACGACAAATTACTTATTGATACACCTAGTAGGAATTCGTTGTTTATTTATTATTGATATAGAATTTCAATTTACTTGTGAATTTTCATTTATAAAACAGCCGTTTTCCAATGATATTATCGATGATAAAAAAAAACCACGATACACCGTTTTAAACTCGTCCACCGCAACCATCATTCTTCTGCTATTTATCGTGAACTCCTTCCGTCGACTTCTTCAGAAGCCAGTGAAGTCATCGGAGAACTTATTGGCCACCCCAATACGAGCATATACATAGGAGGCGGTCGGTGGCATAAATTTCATCCTGCCCCCCATACATATTTGAGCAACCGGTTATATTTCAATCTCGGACCGTCGTTTCCTCCCCCCCCCCCCTCGCGTTCGGCGCCGGAATACAACTCGTGCCGGTCGTGTTTCGTGTAGACGGACCGGTGACCAGACCGCCATTGTCTCGGTTGCAAATTTTTCGCGTGTAGAAGCACCGAGCCCAACGCTACTCCGTAGGGGGTACATCGTGTCGGTTTCTCCCTGTTGCGCCGTGTCCCAGCCCGCTTTTGTGTCCGGCCGTGTCGTACGAGCACGCTCGACAAATCCACGTATTTGCTTGGCTACCGATTCGCTAATGTCCCCCCGTGTAGAAGCTGTCGGTGACGGGGTCGCAAAATTGATTGGGGATGGGAATTTCTCCCCTAGAAGTTTGTGAATTGAAAAATTTTTTTTTATTTTAATTTACATTTTATGGACATTGACTTTAGATTGACACGTTGAATATGTTTAATAATATTCCATATTTAATGGATGCTTCTATACAATTTACTATCAATGTATTGCTCGATGTTGTGGTACCTATACTTTAGTAATTGATTTTTATGATATTTTAGTGGTACATTCAATACAAATTAGTTTACATATGTATTTGATAGTGGTTTTTGTATAAATTAGTAATTTTAAAGCCAAAAATTTACTTGATTGTTCTAGTAGGTATAGTTTAATACTTGCCGTTTATTAATATTTGTATGAAACTTGACTGACATATTGAATACATTGAAAACATTTATACGTATAGTATTTAATTTAAGTCTTTATATTAATATTAATATCAGTTGTATTGCATTACATTAGTAATTTTAAATGTAAATATTTACTTTATTGTTTTAGTATCTGTTGATAACCGATTTTTACTAACATTTTAACCGATTGTTTAGACAGCTGAGAATTATTTAATCTTCTACTTAGTTTTTGTTATCGGGTAGCATTTGCGCGTATTTCTCGTTGACATGTTACTAAAATATGTGTAATTATTGAACAATATGCGAAGTACTTGATATGTACACATAATGTAGGTGACTACTGCTATTAGTTTACAATTTTCAATGAATTGATCTGTTTGGTTATTTATCGAGATAATCTATATAATATTTTCTGAAAAATAATTAACTGAATTTTTATGTTTATTTTATTCTTATGTAAATAATTCCTTAATGAAGAAAATAGGTTCTTCTCGGATATAGGCGTGGTAAAGTAGTCACTAAAAATAAAAAAATTATTCGATTAGAATGTAACTTCTTGTTTATATTAAATAATGACGAAAAAATTGTATATGTGTATGGCGCTCCAATTTCTAAGTTGTCATCAATACCTACTTTATTGCATAAAAACGGAATGTGTGTTTGCAGTATTCACCTATATTTCATGGTGTTCAATATCTGGGTTTTTAGTACCTAATCAAGAAAATGAGAACATTCCGCTAAATAGAATCATGGAAACCGCGAGTGTCGAACGTTTTCGAAACAATATGGTGGTAACGAACGTGTTAACAATGCTCACAAACAAAACAAATTTGATTAGACCTTCTCAGCAAAAAATTTTAAAAAATACCCACCGTAATAAATCTTAGCTCATAATTATCCATCTTATTAGAAAAGGGCAGAATTGTTGTCATTACCGATCTGACAGTCCACCCAACCGGATGTAGTTCCAAAAAGGTCTTCCTTTCAATTTTGACGAAGCTTGGTATAATCGTCTCAATCACTTAATGTTAATATGGTAATTATCAAAAAAATTGTCTCAAATATTAATTTTCAAATACGTAAAAAACCCTTTTCCATTTGAGAGTACTTCAGACAATTTTTACCAAGATTCATCAAAATTGATAAGTAGGGCCTTTTCAGAACCGCAGCTACCTATCCAACAGTACGCGTCGAAAACAATCCCACGTCAACAGCATAACGAACAAGTTATCGTCCACTCGTTCGACACGTTGGAAGCACAATCAGTCATGGTGATCAGAGCGAAACGAGTCACCGTGGAACGGGAGCTCCCGCGATTCCGAGGGTCCCGGTGGATGGCGCCGGAACATGGTAGTCACGGTTATTGCACTCGTGTGCATCGGCCCATTGGGCGTACACGTGACTCGGTCGCACGTTTGACATTGTTGCCCGAGTGTCGAGGAGAGGATCCATTGTTCCCGCGCCACCACCGTGCGAATCGGGCCCCGTGGATCGCGGTGCAGCCCGGGCCCCCGCCAAATATAATAGTACCCTCGCGAGCAAACTCGGCTTCCACTAGGGGAAAAGGCGGCGTAGAAGAAAAGTCTCCTACTACTTGGTAAATTTATTCCAGGTACTCAAATAATGTTAAAATGAATGTTAATTTGGCATAAATTTTAGTAATTGTGGTCTCTTACCACTTGGTAAATTTATTCCATGTAGTGAAATAAAGGTTAAATCGAATGTTAATTTGGCATACATTTCAGTAATTCCAAATACCAAGTGGTAGGAGGCCTTTCTCTTACCCCACTTTTTCTCCTAGCGGAAGCCGAGTTTGCTCGCGAGGGTCCATGTTTTCTGTGCGCGACAATAAACGAACAGGCGGCCCCTAAAATGCAAGACTGGCGCCAGCGCTGCTCCACGGCTGTACGCGGAGGCTGCGCTGCTGTCTGGTTCGCTGCGATGACGTAACCGCGATGTGTTTCGCCGATAGCGTCGGTAACTTTGTGTCATAGCTGCCCCGCCGAGCGTCTGCCACGCCGCGCAGGAAATTAATGGATTACGCTCGAGCGTGCACGTGTTTTACTACGGAACAATGTTGACGTATGCAGAACGCGGGAATATACTGTTCCGATGCGGTTTACGCTCGATCGTGCATGCGTTTGTGTACTTGAAAACAATGTTGACGTGTCGCCGGTATACGTTGAGAGGAAAAAATTTCGTTTCTTGTGGTTGCAGAGAGTGGTTTATGTTTGGCTGTGATAGGTCGAAGAATGGCAATGGTAGTGGGGCAGGGAAATGTGTTCGGTCATTGTGATGTGAGTGGTTAGTGTTTCAGTTTATTTGGTGGAATTTTTTAGATTTATTTTTGGCTTTATAGGATCAGTGGACTCTAACTATATTGCCATGCTCGGGACTGTAGGGAAGTAAAATGGCAATGAGTTCAGAGCCCCCTCCATGGTAAGTTGTCGGCATAGCCTCAGCCTCAGCGCCTGCGCAAAAGCTAGATCGTACTGGTGCGCCGGCGTACGCAATGTGGTGGGAGAGCGAATTTGTATGCTCGAAAGTACGTGTGAAGGGGAAGTGCCTCGCGTGGCAATATATTTAGTGGCAATATAGTTAGAGTCCACTGTATTAGAATATGATTTTGAAGGGAGTTCGGTGGATTGTTTGAGTTTTCATTATTGTGATAATGACAGTTTTACAGTGCTATTATTCAAAAGTTCATAACTTTGCAGTGTAATGTAATACAGTGTTATATAAATTATAACGAAGAAATCAGTGGATCGATGGTTACATTTGTAAAATATTTATAAATATTCAATATTCTTTTTATTTTATATATATTTACGTTATTTATAAAAATTACTTATTCATATTTGTATCGTATGATATTATCATTTTTTAACACTTTGATCTTAATGTACATTATATAATAATAATTTGTAATGAAGGGAATGTGTAATGTAATCAATTCTTGAATAATATTTTAATTAATGAGTAATAATAAAAATTATTCGAGACTATTAGAAAGTATTAAAGTGTTCAAAGGTACTAGAAACTACTAAAACCACTGAAGTCTATTGAAAATAAGTGAATGTGCAGGGTAATATTAAAGGTTATTGAGAAATATTGAAATTCTCCGAAACCGTAACCAAATTACAGTAAACTATAATTTACTGGCAATTATTGAAAAATATTCAGGACTGTTTTGAAATTAATATGAAATGCTAAAAATCCCAATGTCGTTAGTACATCCACTGAAATAGCCATGTAATTTACAGCAATCTCTGGAATTACATGTTTATAAATAATAAAAGTAATTGCATCATAAGCTTAACGAGCCCGAATATTAATTTCCGTTTCTTTGTCGTGTACGTATAAACGGATCCAATTATAGGAATCTGCGCGGTAATAGTCATAGACCGTAGGAAGGAAGCACCTAATGCAAATGCAGTGACTCAACAGCATAAAGTTCCGGCAGAATTACAGCGCGAAGCGTGTCGTTTATAACACGACAGCGCTTACAAGTATCGTCTGCGCGGGTCCTAATGGAGCAAAGATTACTTATCTGGGGGCCGTGAAAATGCATTCCTATTATTCTTCCTATACCCTACATTACGTTCTCCGTGTACACGCGCGCTCCATGTTGCGGATATTTCAGTAATTCTTATTTCCCATCTTTAGAAATGAAATTTTCATTTGTATAAATTGTTCTAGTCCTTTCACGATTAGTTTTTGTTATTAAAATATTTTTATTCGCTTTTATGGAATCTTATTTTTAACAGTAAAGTATACTCTATAATTTTTTGTAGAACAATAGATATTTGCGAATGTTTACACGGACTTATTATTTTTTTATAGATTTACTTACTTGAACCAGTATTAAGTGTTTCTCATTAAAAATTCTATTAAGTTAAACATAAATTTATATTATATTATTATTAATGTGACAAACATATTTTCCAGCGAATGCTATACTAGGAGTCTGATATGAAATAATAAATAGCTACTATTAACATACTGAAAAGAATATGGACTTTTTAGTTAATGTGTCTAGAGTCGTCCTTATTAAGAAATCCATTAAATTCAAAATAAATTACAATCTGTATGAAAATTACTGTGACGCTTATTTCATTGAGCTTTATAAATTCATAATTAGCAATTGTGAAATAAAAATAAAAATGTATGCCCTTCTCTTCTGTGCAACTTAATAAAATCATGTTTAGCAAATTGTATTCATATTAAATACTGAATCATGAAATCATAACTTCTTATATATAAATGGTATTCCATGTTTAGTCATACTTTTGCAAAATTTCAAAGAAAATTAACTCGATTGATGCATTATTTATTGTAACTGACATTCGTACAAAATAATAAACATTATGAGAATTCTGAAAATAAGTGTCTCAACCAATGTATATACACAGACGAACGCCAAAAGTAAAAATTCTCCCATAAAAGCAAAAACGATACTCCATATTTCGTACCATTTTCTCGCTATAGCCCAATCAAAAGCATTAGTTCAGGTGTCAATCATACCTTGCAACATGGTTATGGCCTTCCGAAGATCAATATATTTATATACTAACGACACAATATTGCCAATGCTATCAATATTTATTATCAATACACGTCTAGTCAAAAGAAAGTTTATGCAACTATTATTTCAGCCTTGTCGCTGAAAGAAAAACTAAAAACAGACAAGGGTATTCGCTAGTACGTAGCTTTCAAGAAAAAAAAACGTTTTCCCATGTAAATTTGTTAAGCCCTTAAATGATTAGAGCAAATCTATCCGTGGCGATAAATCGATCGTGTACATACATGGTCGCATACTTCTGTATACAATGTGACGTCACAAAAAGGGCCGTCAAATCACCATCATCGCACCAAAACATTATTTTTGTTTTTAATTAAGTTTAAAAATGGTAACGTTGACCAGCTTTTTTAGTCAAATATTCCACAGTGCAGTGTGCGCAAGAATTGTTTCATTTCTTTTTTCTCGCAAACGGTCAATTTCGCCTAGCCTGAATCACATGGCGAAAAATCACAAGTTCTTAAGCTGGCGATATATACGCGTAATCCCGGCGCAGAAAGAGATAGCCCCCGTGAGGGCGAGAGGGAAGGAGGGGAAAAAGGGCACTCGCGACACGGCAGCGGCGAGCAGCCAACGGCAGGAGAAGTCTCAGGTGGCCATTTAAGGCACGGACATTTCGTTCTGTCACCGTGTTCCGTGTTCACCGTCGGGCAGCGTTGCGAGGAGGCCACCTACGCGCCGGTGGTCCTCCTCCCTTAGCGGTCGCATTGTTTTATAAACGGCCGCCATTTCTCATGATAAGCAGAGTAAAACGAAACTAGACACGGACCTTTCGCCGGAACGGAACCGGGAGAATCCGGTCGGTGCCGTCACATTTTCGCGTCTCTGACCCTTCCCGCTTTCGCCGTCCTCGTGTCCCAATTCAGGAGGAGGGAAAATTCTTTTTTGCCTTCTACCGACTATTCGTGTGTTTCTTGTCCTTTAATGGAAATTAGAGATTGACACGGTTATTCTTTTGAATAAGTAGCGGTCAGGAAGCCATAGATTTTCTGAAGGTATAGATAGATCTATTCTTTATTTCAACCTCACAGACTATGTAGATTGAGGGATTTTTAGGGGAAATGGCGGACTATACTGCCATGATAGTGGGGGAAGGTAAAGCAAAGTCGGCCTGGTTGTAGCCCTGATAACCAGTTGTGTACAAGTGTCGAGCAAATTGCAAGCAATCAATGACAAAAGTTGTCTAAAAAACCATAGTCATCTGTTTCTGCATTTGACTTGGGGTTTGCAGGCAACGCCAGCTGACAAAATGGTCAAAGAAATTTGCAGAAAGTCTTGCAACATGACCTACACTACCGCTCATAAGTACATGGACACGTGGTCTGTATGATGAAACTGTGATGTTTTGTAAGAATTATATGCTTTAGGCTACATTCATTACTTTACAGTAGCATAAAACTTGTCCATCAAGCTTCAATATCCCCGAAAAAATGTTTATTTCACACTTTTAGAACTTTCGTAATGCCTGATAACATTTACTGCATATTCGTCAAGTGCCCTCATATTTATGAGCAGGAGTGTATATGTCAAATTTAGGGAAAACTAGAACAAGATTTGCGCAAGCTAATTTGCCGCATATGTTGCTGCCAATTTGCTGCCTATGTTACTGCCTATGTTGCTGTCAATGTGCGCGCAAGTTGTTTATAGGATTCTTGCATCAAACTTGTAGCAATAACTTTATAAAAGGCATTAGACAAAATTTGGCTTTGCAGGTTTGGCTGACTGGGTAGGTTACGTTATGATTGTCGTTACTTTACTTTCCCTCACTACCAAGATAGTACCAACAGCCATTTTCCTTAGTTGAGATTTTGCTGGCTCGCATTGTTTTAGAAACGGCCGCCATTTCTCATGATAAGCAGAGTAAAACGAAACTAGACACGGACCTGCTCACACGCTATACGCTGCTCACAGCTAAGAAATATGGACTTGGTTCATATCGTAACCTTACATTACTAACTTAACCCACGTATTCTCCTCATTCACTCTCCTTTCATTCCCTTTCTATCTTAAACCCTAGTTTAGTTTAGTTTATTACGTGGTCTCCCGGGAGAGGGGAAGTGCGAATTCCCCCCGAAGGCCCAGCTGTGACTCTGCGTCGATAGCTATCACGTAGCCTCGCAATGGGACTACGGTTGGCGTTACTCGGGGATAATTGGGGGGAGTCACTAGGATCGTCCCATCCCTACCTAGTATGTTAGCTAAAGGAGTGTCTACGTTGGGGAAACCGATCCTTCGACTCCTCAAGTGAGTACCGGTTCACTCTTTGCTTCATCCACAGACCCAGTCTGTACAAGGGTGGTTTCGTCGTATATACCGTTATCATTAAGAGATAGCTATATTGCCTATTTCAACCCCCTATCATTACCTGCCTATGCCCCAAATATATCAGGAACCCTCCCTCCTCTGTGTGCCCTCGTCAGACTGCCACCCCCCGGAGTCACCGATCCTCCCAACTCTTTTCCCACCCTGTACACGGGGTACCATTCATGATTACATCCTAAGGCAAACACTAGCCTCTATCAGACCATTCCCAATTCGTATCCCCATCTGTCTTCCTATACCAAGGTAAGATCTTAGTATATTATGTTTTCCTCTTTTTATATATTTTTTTTATTACTTTTTTATATACATATTTTTTTCTACGATTATTGTGTGTTCCCTTCATTTTCTGCCACTATCACCTAATTCCTTATGTGTCCCTTTATTGCCCCCCTCTTATCCTCCTAACTTATATCTATCTTAACTATTATACCCACGTCACAAGCATGATCACGTACGTAATTTCTCCCTCCTTACCCCCCGTTCCTATCCGTTCAAATCCTTCCCCTGGATTTCCTTACACCCCCTTCCCTTTATCATAGTTATCTTAAACTCTAACTTATTTCTTACTATTTCTTTCTTATCGCCGTATTGCACATGTTTCTTTTGCCTCCCTCTTTTTTTATTTCAAATTCCTGAGCCATTCCCCTATCCTCTCGTTCTTGTTTCCACTCACCACGTCTTCTATCCTGACTTCTCCCTCTATTTTCGCACATTCCCTCACCACATGTTCTAGCATTCCAAATCTGTCCCCGCATAGATCAGAACTTCTTCCTTCGTCTTTTTCCCAATACCTGTTCCACCTTTCTGCACTTCCACATCTTACTTGGGCTGCTAACTGCTGGCTCTCCCCTCTTCCTTCCTTATTTAATTATTCCGGTAATCTTACTGTTCTTATATATTTGTATGTTTCGTTGTACTTTGATTGTTCTATTTTCCTACCTTGTTCCTATTGTTGGATGTCTAAGTCTCTCCTTCTGAGATTCTCCTCCACTTCCCTTCCTTCTCTCCTCAGTAGATCTACTCCAGCTTGACTCAACCCATTCCCTTTTAAATAACTTTCCCTTTCTTTCCTGCTTGCTGTTCGCTCTTCGCCTCTTTCCTTCTCTCTAAAGATTCCCTAACAATTTTTCTTTTCGCACATGACCATTAATTTATAAAATATTTAATATTCAATACAGAGGAGCCTTCGAACACTCATCGAGGATTTACTGTAATATTCACAGCAAATGGAGCCCTACTGAAGTGTGTTCTCTACAAACGCAAATACCAGTTTCATCTCCATTATTCTTCGTGCAAATATCATTATATTTTACCAGATACTTCGAATTATTGAAATAACTCAAAAGATCTCTAGTTCATCCATTGTTAGTTGCACCTCAACAAGGTCCTCCGCACTATTCGCTTAGCACTCGAATCCCATATTCTCCATCAGGCAAGCCGCGTTTCCGTGCTTCTCGTTCCTTGTTCGATCCGCGGAATTCGTGTCTTTTATTACCTATGCACTGCGTGGGCGTCTGACTGCGCGTAGGTGCATCGCGAGAGAGAGCACGCCGACATTGTCCCGCGATTAACACTTTGATCCCGGCGATATTTAAGCGGTGGCGACCCCTCTGGCACAGGGGTCAACGCAGCTGGTATCGCGAAAGGTCGCGAACGGGTGATTCTGTGTACGAGATATTGGAACTAACTGGGAAGACTTGTGCTCGGGTCTAGTGTTTCAATGATTTTTTTTTTTTTCGTTCGGCCACGTGCAGCTGAAATCCATGAAATACAATGGAACGCACTTGTACATATACTCAATGGAAGTGGTATCAGATGGTTATAAAGGTGATTGGGAGCTAAAGTGCTTGTGTTTCAGGCATTGGGCCAAAGAAATTGTCACAATATTAAATGATTATGCATATCAGTATGGAAATTGAATGAAAATTTAATTGAATATATTAACGACCACTTAAGTGAAAGTTGAATGATATGCAGTTCTTGTGAAGGAAGTGTTGTTTTATTTTGTGAGGAAATTTAAGAATACAGAAATTAATTTCCTTTGTTAATGGAACTTTGTTATTATGAGGACCTTAAAAATTGGAAATAATTCTAAATGAAAATTTCAATGAAAATGTAAATTAAAAATGAATGATATGAGGTTGTGGAAATTTTAAAGTGTGAAGGATTTTATTGTCACTTCATTTTGTAAGGGAACTTAATAATAAAGTAATTAATTTCCATACACAATTAGGACAATTTGACGTCGATAATACATATTACCTTTGACTGTAATAATAACGTTTCAACATGTATTACTATATAAATATAGCAATTTTATACAAAATCCATTTACTTTTAGTTACTACATTTATTAGTTTGTACTGAATGTCAATATTGCAAATGTTAATTCAAATTTGTAATTTTTTTACATGCAAAAAGTTTACGTTAGTTGTCACTTGGAGGTCTACGTGAAAACTGTATGCCCCTTGCAGATGATGTGATTTTGAAAACTGATTTTTGTAATTATTTTATTAATATTTGTAGCACAACCTAAAAGTATTTACGTACTACATGATTCAATATACAAATATTTTTAATTATTTTCTGTCTATATACAGAAACAGAGCATTATAAACAAAATAAGTATTAAAAATTAATTACTTCGTTGAGTTAAAAAAACCTTCCATCGCAAATGGCGAAAAATCATCGAATAATAATTAAAGAACATTTCTATCAGTTTCATGTTATCCATTTTGTTGATTTCATTATATTTCTTTATATTATACATATATTGTAAACAAAGATTCATACAGAAAAAATACATAAATGAAAGGTGCATAAAATATTAACAATAAAATCTTTAATACAACAGAATTGTTATTGTTTAATGCACTACACAATTTGTTGCAGTGTGTCAATTCAATTATGTCTTTATACTCATACTTTCATCCACCCCATTATAGAGTTGAACATTTTCATTAAAAAACACATACAAAAGTATATTTTTCATTTCAGTATCATTCAAGCAGGCCAGAAACTGTAATTTCAAAGAACAGTGGTTCTTTTTTGCCTCGACTCCAATCCGATCTCATTCATATTGCATGATATTATAGTGAATCGTGGCTCGAGCATTCAGCTTCTTGCGATTATTCACGTAGCCTGTTGATTAATATGTATGCGAGACATAATCTTTACTACTGCTGCATCGCCGTTAGATAAGGCTGTAGGAGGTTACCGTTATGCCGTGTAAAACGTATAAACGCATCGCGTGCGAGCCAGTTTGCTTTACAAGCTTTCCTTCTCGGGAAATACACGTCTCTAACGAGGGTCCTACCTTCATTGCGAGGCTCTCGGTGGAATATTAAGTTTCCATAATGACTATAATAATTTAATGATGCACGCGAGGTAACGTAAAGTAATTGTTACTCTGATCGACAAGTTACTGTTAACGAGGCTATTTGAGATGCTTCGAAAAAGGAAGAGGCCATTAACACCTTCCACTTTAAATTGAACATTTCGAAATGAAATTGTAGAGTTTAATTATCTTTTTCCATTCTATTTTTATTTCTTTATATAATGAATTGTTTATACATACAATATTTATTTACAAATCGGTGTGGTATGAAGTATAAGAATTTGAATTGTTCATATATGAATTATCTTGAACGAAAATCTATTCATTAGACATGAACACAAAATTAATCGAATGAAATTAAACAATATTAATGGGTGAAGTTTGGAAGAAGTAAGGGGCTATTAACACCTTTAACTTTCAGTTCATCGTTTTGAAATGAGATTGTAGAGTCTAATTATCTTTTTCATTCTACGTTTTTTTTTATTCTATGGACTATCTATAGATATCATACGTATTTACCAAGTTGTGTAGTATAAAAAATAAAATATTTGATTGTTCATACACGACTGATCATTATCGTTAATGAAAATTTATTCATCGAACATTAACAGAAAAGGAATCCATTGTAATTAATAAAATATTTGGGAACCGTAGCCCGTCAATTTTCAACCGTAAAATTAAGTTTCTATAGTAGTAGACAAAAGTCTCCGAATACTCTTTTTACAGTTAAGTAGCAGCTTCAGAAACTTATGATTTGTACTACAAAGTAACGAAAAATAGATGAATTAATGTTATCTAACATTAAAATTTTCACGATATAAATATTAGCATATTCTTTATTGAAAACCTTCATACATGAAACTTCTATACAATAGGTGATCAAATTATTACAATACGAAAACTATGTTTTTTTGAGTTTGGGTAGAAATAAACACACAATATCAATGTTTTTACACTGGATAATTTGTAATTAACAATTCTCCACTAAAAATATACAAAAAAAGTTACGCTTATCTAACGCAATTATAAAAAAATAGAGTTAAAATCGTAAAATCATCAATTTATGCAGACGACTTTAATAATTTGATTATTCGTTGCAATATAAAAATTACCTTGTTCTGACGGTTTTGAAAATATTGAAAACTTTTACCAGATAGGTACTACTATATTCTGACGAGATAATTCTTACGATATAAGAATCGACACACACATACACACTCAGAAACAAGTTGTGATATCATAACAAACCAACTCGCCCGATCTCGAACCGTGATTTTTCGCAGCCGGAGGCGTCGCGAGAAGGAAACGGACGCACCCACGAAAGCTCAGTTTTTCTTTAATTCGCGAGATAATGGGGGAAGATAAGGGACGGCTTGTGCACGAGCCAGAGATGCGATAAATCAGCGGTTCGTACGTATGCTAGCCGTGCGTTTCTGCGCTCGCGCAGAACCGCGTCACGCATGTTAAATATTGTTTTCTGGTGACCTTCGCGATAGTGGCTTCTTGGTACGATCTCGTGATGCACGAGAAAAAATCGCCGATCGCATGTTGGATCTAGCCTGTACGATCTACGATCTCTTCCAACGAATCTTACCGCTTGACGTGCAATCATCTCCAGTAGCGGGCAAACGTTTTCGGACAAGAAATTTGTGCTGTATTATTTGAATTAGGGATACCCTTGATGTTAGATTAACTCTTTGCCTTATAACTAGACTGCGGATTTTTCTGCAAAATAACATTTTCTAAAGTAATCTATAAAGACAGAAGCAAATGTAAAAATGTATTTTACCTCCTGAGTATCTTATTGGGTTCAGACTAAAACAGAAAAATCATTGGATCCGATAAAAGTTTTATTTTTTATTGTATTTCACAGAGCCCTGTGAGCTATAAATGCATGAAATCCGCAGTCTAGCTGTAACTAACCAATGAATGAATATTTAAGAGATTTTGTAACTATTAAAATCAAATTTTAAATGATAATACAGAGTCCTCTCGATTATTGTCCGGAACTACGGTCCGCACATGGACAATAATCTTGTAGGGAGAAATGTTTCAGACCCTCGTAAATTCGTTTTTTGCCCGAGGCCCGAGCCTCGGCAACGAAGTATGCGCTTCACAGGTTTCACCCCCCCCCCCCCTCCGCACCCAGTGGTGGGGATAACGTCTGGACAATAATTGTCTAGAACAAGCCAGACGATAATCGAGAGGAGTCTGTAATATTAATAAATATGTGGCACATGAAGATTATATCTTTTAATATTTATGCCTTTTTTGAACTAATAGATTTTAATTCGAAAAATTGGAAAAATGTAATTAATTATATTAAAAACAAAAAAATACAGATTTCAGCAGTGAAGGAACAATATTATGTAAATGAACATTTATAAGCACTGGCGCAAAACTTGTTTGAATACGAAAGAAGAAATTGAAAAAAATCAACATTTAATTATTTGCATATTTTAGTAAGTTAATTTACTCGTTTTTATATGTAATATTCATTCATTGGTATGTGTTCATTTATCCATGTATACATCCTACTATCGGTCAAGAGTATAGGAGTGTATTCATTGGTTAGTTATAAGGCAACTACAGTTCATGATCGACGGAACGCTGTTACATGCGAGGCGCGCGCGTGTAAATGGGTAATTACGACTACTATGCCTTTGGTAGAATAATACAATACAAAAACGCAGGAATCGAATTAATGTGAATTTTGGTAACGTGATGCGTCTGTTTAGTTACAGAGCAAACACGCGTGCGACTCGCTAATGTAAATTTTGGTAGAATTTACCCGGAACAGCAACGAACAAATATCCCCAACTAACTGTGAACGATAAAATCTAGAACACAATCAATTAAGGTTTTTATTTTTGTTTTGGGTTCGTCGATACTTTAGTCCCATACGGGGCCTTTCACCAGATCGCCTTGTGTGGAAATTAGGGAAGATAAATACTAGGTAATATAAAAGAAAGTAAATGGGTTGAATTTCGTAACAGAGAATTATATACATATATTGAATTATAATAGGAACTTACATACATTAACTTTGGTAAAAAGATATAATAATAATAGTATAAAATTTTAAATGTGTACAACTCCATAGCTCAGGATATAAACGATAGAACCAACATACAAAAATAATGAAATATACGAATATAATGAGAAGAAGAAATATTTAACAGAGGTTATCGCCAAAAGAATACTATTACGCACAGTTGCTCGGCACATATACGGAACTGTTTGAATTTTAGATTTCAAAGACAACCAAATACGCGTATACAAATTGTAAAATACAAATAATTTCCAGTAAGGGAAACCCCACAGTTGTAACTCAACTACTGGAATTTACCCGTCTTTGGTATTTATCGTGAATTGATCTGGAAGAGTAAGGGAAACGACTCGCCTAGATTTTAACAGTGTTGGACACGATTTTCAAACAAAATTTCCTTTTTGCGAAATTCCTGGAATTTCCTCCTTTCCTTTTGGTATCTTATTTCTGGTTGTTATCAAAAGCGAACCTAATGAGGAAGAACACACACGCACTTCGATTAATTGAATTTAAGTACGGAATTTATATTGAATTGAGTAGAGTCACGAAATAGAACTGTTAGAACTAATAATAATTGCTAACACTAAGTAATGAACTAAAGAAAAACAAAGAGAATAAAATATTTAAACAATGAAATGAATTTTCGTGAGTTTATGAGTCCTTTTGTCTGGTTTTTCTTCGCTCTTAGCTAGCGCAAACAAAACTCTATCTCAATTAATACCTCACGGTCTCTTCGACACGCACCTCGCGATTGTACATCGAAAAAGTGTCGCAGCGTTGTACCCTCGGAGGAGACCACAGCGGGCCTAGTCCGAATTTGTTTACACTGCATTACTGTGGTGCCTGACGAATCAGGCTGCGAGATTAGTGCGTTGAGGACCGTGATTCGTTAACTGAACGTGTGATAGGAGCGTGTATATCCTTCCTCCGCTAATTCTATCTTTCTTTCTTTTACTTCTCCGAATTAATTCCTTTACTCTTTCAGTCACAGCTATGGGAATATTTTCTACGTTTTGATATGCTAACTGTACGCCGAATTTTGATAAAGTTGTAGACGGAATGTTCTTAATTTACCTGACGCCAATAGAGAGAAAGGCATAACTTCCACAATTAATTAAATGGTATATGAACATGACCATTATCCGATGGGACAGATAGTAAAAGTTAAAATCAGATAAGCCTTTCCTCTTACATACGAAATTCATATATGTATAGTAGGTAATGGGCTGACCGATGTGTAGCAACGGAGTTCGATATATGATTTAGAATTTGAACTCAAACTACCAGTTCTATAATAATTTAGATTATAATTTTGAATTTAACTGCGAACGCAAAGAAGAAAGTTCGAGATGCTCGATATTTTACCGGACCGGACGCCAGAGGTTTACATTCGGCAGTTCGGTGAAGTAAATATCCACCTCGCGTTACAATCAGGCGGTCTGAACGTGGGACCACGTTGACTCCAAGGAAAAGAATGCGTTATATACATATACAAGCTTATTTGCGTCGCCAATGAGAAAAACTATCTTATAAACATCAACGACCGTACTGCGTTCGATTAGGGAGCTCCCACAATGCTATGCATTATCGTAACGCATCACAGCCGAAGTAAAAGAAACACAAAAAAAAACAGAATTTTGTTCGGAACGTAACAACGCTAACTCATTATTCTGTTATCATTTAATAGATGTTACGGAATCAGTACAAATCATTTCCAATTAATTTTAGGCTAAACTTTTAGCACATTACTTTTGTTAAATCTTTGTGGATTAATATTTTTCTCATTCTTGAATTATCAGACCTGGTACCACATTTTTGACTAGTGTAATATATGCGAAAAGTGTGTAGAAAATCTGTTTACGTATCGACGAAATATTAATCATTTTATTGTTTTATTTATTATAATTTAAATATTTCAGTATACTATAATAGTTTTTTTTAAATTAAAAATTTATTTACACGCCGAAAAAGAACGTTCTCTGTCACATGATCTTGTAGGGGCATGTTTAAATTTTCATCAATGATGTGCTGGAACCCTTGGAATATTAAAATTAACGTTCGTTGCGATACAGCTTTAATTTTATATGTAACTTTTTGTCCGCAATCACCTGGTATATTTTTAAAAATTTCTATAATAATGCCTGTCCAGGTCCCATTAAATTACCTACTGTCTGTAAAAAGTTTCATTTGCAAAAACAGCCGTCTACTTATAACATTGAGTCAGACTCGTGGTAACAATTTCAAAATGGATTTAGGGGAGTACTCTATTTAGTGTAACTTGCCGTTTTTCAAAGCTATCTTCAGGAATTTATTTAACGATAGCTATAACTTTATACTGTCTATTGTCTATCCTTTCGCCTTGCACATTAAGATATATTATAAGTAATATTTAGAATATTTTGAGCTTTTTTTATCGCATATGTACATACATATAATCGGTGGCGCAACCTTTTTCGAAAAAATGTTTGTCCGTCGGATAATGGTGTGGGGATTGCTGTAACCGTCCAAAAGTAACGTAAAGTAATTCACAATTTACATATAACATAAAAATTCATGTCCAGTGTCTTATTATGTATAATCATAATACATAAATACAATTAAATTTCATCGAAGTCTTTATTTTACTACAGTTTGCATGTGAAAATTTGTTAAAAATGCATAAAAATCCGCAGTCTAGATATAACTATGCTATTCGAAGCGTTATTTTAAACATCGTTCAACTCAAAGAAAAATACGCGTAATCAGAAACCAGTAAATTTCAAGCATGCACACCGTGAATCTACTTGGGTAATGTGTCGTAACATCGTGGCCGGTGATAAAACAACACACTTGAGCCGCCGTTCACACACGGCCTCCGATACTCGACGTATGTACTTAATCGGTGCATTGAGCTACACTCGAGTGCCACTCGAAAATCATCGACATACCTATCCGTGGCCTGAACCTTCCTATCGGTTGTTCCCATGCACGGACGATAGAACTTTCACGCTGGTTTTGCTCGTCTGACGCGTGCAGACCTATACTACTTAAGGCGGCGCGCAAACGTAATCTACGAGAAAAATGTTAACCATGTAACGAGTTGTTGCTGGACTGTAGATTATCATGCGCAGAAACGGGGGAATTATAATACAAGAAGAATTTTAACAAGATCGAACGGAATTCTTATGTTAGTTTTATCTTAGGAAATTACTTGATAGAGGAATGATTTATTTTTTCTTGGTAAACATGTGAATTTGCACAAACATTCTTATTTTAATTGGTAGATTTCTTATTGATACTTTATACTTTTGTATAGTTTTGGTAATGGAACTTTGTTGTTATAGGAACTCCAGAATTTGGAAATCATTTTTTGAAATTGTCATTTATTCTCCGAATAACACTTTTTATTGTCCTTTATTTTACCGAATGATTTTTCAAGAGTACTTTTTATCAGAAACTGGACTGAACTTTCATGGAATTTAGTCACAAATCGAATTTGAATTTTTAATAATCTTCGATTACCTGTAATTACAAAAAATGTATGCAATAGATGCAAACTTGCAGGTTCCAATAGATTTCATAAATTCATTTTCGACTAACAGATAATTGAATGAAATAATTTTAATGAACACGATGGAATTTTTTCTTTAAGTTTGAAAATACTGATGTGTCACTAGATAGGAAGATATGGACTTGTTGGTTAATTTTAATAAAAAAGATCAAATGTTCTCTTCAAGTTCGAAAAACTTACAAAGTTAAATAGTTTTTTAAACTTAAATAGTTTCAAGTTTGAAATATTTTAAATTTGAAAAATTTCATCAATTTTAATTTAAAAACCCATGAAAACATGTTTGGTTACCTAATGTTAAAGTACTGACGGATCTATAAAACTATAAATTCATTAGGTCAGAAATTACTTGATAAATGTAGGCAGGATCACTCTTCAGATAAAAGGTCGAGATATACCGACGATCAAGTGTATTGAATAAGTAATTTAGTAGGGATTGGGGAAAGTTGAATTAGTTTCCCTGATAAAGATGGCCAAGTGAAGTGCTTCGTGCTGTTAGTAAATTGACATCAACTATGAATTCTTTTAATGGCACACCTTTCTATTTGTTCCAGAATGGTGAGAGGCTGTTCATCGGTGCGCCAGGAAGTTGGTACTGGCAAGGTAAGATTGCTTCCCGATTCGCCGTTTCCGAAGTTCGATCTATGTCGCCGTTTCACAATGAGAATTACCTTAAAAAAGAGACATTTTCTCTTATGTCGCTTGTAAATATGTATATCGGCTCGATTTCTGGTGAATTGAACATTAGATATTGGAAATCGAATTTTGTTATAAATAGACACCGATATTTATTTAAGGAAAAATTTACAAAACTTACGATTAATGCATTTAGAATTTCTACGAGTTCTGCAATGTCTTTCAAGGAATTTTTATTGTCACTGGGATTAGTAATTATGTACGTGAAAATTTAGATAAATCAATTAATTTATTGGTATATAGATTGTACTTGTATTTTAAATGAGAATTTGATTGGTACTTTTACATGTCGGTTTTACTTTCTGATGAATTCGTACTACAATTTTCTCATGATAATTCGTTCTGATAACAGTACGGTTCATTGACAAGCATTGTATGTAGGATTCAAGCGTTCCACTTGAAATAACTTTTTCATTTTCTAACAATAGAAGAGAGAATTTTTTTCGTTTAATGAGTTATGCTAATTACGCATAAGCAATTGCATATAAACCCTTTTTATAAACGTTCTATGAACTTAACATTTTTTAGCTTTCCGGGACATTTTGATTCGTTAACTATCCAATTAGAATTTTATGGAATAGAATTCTTTAAAAAGTAAATCCCTCATTTCTGGTTAAATTTAATTGATAAGCTAAAATTTATCAAAGAAGCTATCTTTTGAGCGTTGTTGAATATACCCTATCTTCATTACATTTGTTATATTTAATGTTCTATTAAAAAGAGGCAAAAGTTACTTTAAATGAAACGTTTAATAGACTTGTACATAGAAACGACAAAATACATTAATTATCGACACTGTACACAGTGACATTAATTACTGTATTACAATAACATTAAAAGTTGAAATTTTCATGTTCACATGTTAGTAAAAATTTCTACTATTAAGTGTTAAGAATGATAGAAATTGACAAGCCAGTTGTAACAATAATTGGATCTCGGAGGCAAAAATCTGAATGGCACTATTGCTGGCCTATGAGCGCCAGGGGTTAACGCTAATTAGAATTGCCGCACAAATAATCAAAATTACAATTAGAGATTTCGAAATTCTGCCCAAAAAATAATCGGCTTACTCTAAATCTCAAACGAATCGCATCGGGTCTATCCCCTCCACTAATTGAACAGTATAAAGTCACTTCTCTACTAATAAATTATACGGGAGTTCGAGCTTTGGTAACGCCTGGGCGATGGAACAAGAAGACTGCGACTGCCCGAGGCTCTGTGGTTTATTTCGAATGATCTTAGAGGTGACTTTCGTTAAACAATTTCCAGGTCAGATATACTCGATCAGCACCGCTATGAGGTTGAAGTTCGTAGCGACGATGTTGTTCACACCCGAAGCAGAAGCATCAGGTACCGCGTATTTGCTGGCGTTCATGATCAAACGATGCCAATCGACGCCGTCGTCTAAAATAGACCCTTTAAAACCTCTAATTAACTGCCATTCTCTTAACGACGGCCTTCATTAACAAATGTTGCTTGATGCTGAAAATACATACGACCTTCTTTTCATCGACGTTCATGAAAGATGAGGTTCTGAAGGAGACTGATCTATAATGCTTGCGTGAAATTGGTTTTATCATTACGTTTTCCTATGACGTAATTTATATTACCTATGTTCTATTATTTTCAAACTGGTACTTGATTTGGTATTTAATAAATAGACTGTCGATCTTTATGCAAATATCATTATTTAAGGATTAATTTACAGATACAAGAATCGAAACGAAATTGTGTTACTGTGTTACAAAACCCTATTAGATTTAAAATTAAATAAAAGTATTAAACTTCTGTTAATATTGAATCATAAACATTCAGGTGTGCTAAAATTGCATAAAATCCACAGTCTATTACAAGGAATATTTTCTTGGCGAAACTATAGTACTTTCATTGACCATTAATTTGTTCTCGAGTTACTCCATTGCGACAGCATATTGTG
This sequence comes from Dufourea novaeangliae, assembly GCF_001272555.1. Lineage (NCBI taxonomy): Eukaryota > Metazoa > Arthropoda > Insecta > Hymenoptera > Halictidae > Dufourea > Dufourea novaeangliae. The sequence goes on along the minus strand of NW_015374106.1, from coordinate 1,240,741 downwards.
ATCATTGATACTTCATGAAATTATGTATAAAAATGGTGTAAACACGTATTGACATTAGTATCATGTATTTTGGTATTTGTTACTGATAATTTACATGTAAGTTTGTTAATATTCGATATAAACAACGTCAGAAAATCAAATCGTTTGTAGGAAATACGAGTATATGAAAAATTCGAAAATTTCTGGACCATAAAACAAATTACATTAATGTTGTTAGTAATGATGATACTTTTTAACTTTAACGTTTGTAATATATATACGATTGTTTTTAAAAATATTATTCAATGGAAAAGTAAAAGTAATGAAAGTCCATAAAATCTTACTGTAAAATTAATTTCCATTTTAAAAGTAAGAATACTTTATTATTCTTGTACTTGTTTATATCGTCTGCTATGCAAGAAGTCATTTTCCATGAAATTTTTTCGATTTAGTGTAACCCCTAAAATTAAATTCTACCGATTGTATAAGGGTTCAAAAATGCACTCAAATTCTACATTTATGACAAACGCATTCATAAATTGTATGGCAGATTTTATTATCTGCATTATATAATTAATATATTATTATTTAATTCTTGGAAATTAATCTCTAGAAATGTGAGTTTCCAAAATGTCCATAATCTACCTTAGATACAGCGAAGTTATCCAAAACGAAGTATGTACCAGCATAAACTCATTCATTCACGAGTAATATCGATCAGAAAATCTTTCCAGAATATCAATGAACGTCGATGGTGTTCGAACCTCGTTCAACGAAATACCAATAATAATCTCCGTGGCGTTTACACTTGCTTGGCGGTGCCCTCCCAATTAATTCCCATTAATTACTCGGTCATCTGGCTTCTTTCATTTTTGTTTCACCGCGATTAACACGACGAGCCTGTGATTAATAATCTCGATTCTCGATCGAACTGTCACGTTCAAGAGTTACCGCATATAAACGAAGAAGGACAGCTCGTTGTTGAAGAACAAATTTCTTCTAATGCTTTGACAATTTGAGGCCTCGTCACACGCCTCTGTGCCCCTTCTCCCCACAAACTTAGTGATTAATATCCGATTTGACGATTAATAAACCGTGTGCTATGATTATTTTATTAATTACTGCCAGGTGAGTCGATGGTGGCGACGTTTAACAGGTGCAGGCCATGCTTCTTACAGCTTCGCGTGTCAGCCAGAGCCCGCAGTAATACGGAAGCCCAGCTATTTAATGTCTCTAATTGACCCTAAGAGTCTTATTTGATCGCTGCTACTTAGTTGACAGTATGCCTGACGATTGCGAACGGTGCATTACCGCCGTCGTTATCCATAAAATTGTGCTTAGATGCTAGATTAATAATAATAATGTTAAACAGCTTACGATTTACCAGCGTGAACTTTCCAAACGTTTTCGGACTGCGATTTTCTATTTTTAGTTTTCTTTTTCTGTAGAGATGACTGATTTGGGTATTGTCCGCTGTAGCGTATGGAGCGTCCTAGCTTTGGTTTAAAACACAAATATGTCTTGTTTACAGAGAAATTTTAGGTATTTAAATATTTAGTTATATGAAAATGGGGAATTATCCTTTGTAGGTACAAGTGATAACTTTTGTATAACTGGAAGGGTGGAATTTCAGTTTGCGGACTGGGAAGACGATAAAAATGAATTTAACTCTCGAATGGCCAGTGTGAAGTTCATTGGGTTCTGTAAACTATTTTGTATTTATAGAATATCCAATCCTTTAAAATTCAGTACAGTGAAAAGATTCAGAAATTTTATTTGATATCTTTTTACTCCAACCCTTAACAAGATGAATAAATTTTTCTTTGGGTCCAGTTTCAAGAAATTAGTCTACAAAATTCTATATTTGCATCAACATACACAATCTATTGATAAATGTCGTAATCCTTATGGAAGGAACTGTACGTAGTTACCACATATTGAAATGTAAGTATAAAAAATTGAAAGAAGTCTTTAAGAAATTAGAGCAAAAGAATACGACAAGCTCAGTTTTATAGGAATTCAAAAAAACGTATTTCTTGTGGACTTGATTATAGACTTCGCACCTACGAATTAACTATCTTATAATTACTTAAGTATTGAGAATATGAGTTAATTTTAACTGAAAACGATTTCTTAAATAATCTATAAAAGTTTTTTGCATTCCTTCTATAAGGAAATACTTATTTTGACTAAATTCTTGTCTCATGTTACATGGGAATTCTTTGTTTCAATAATATAAATAATCATTATTGTAAGCCTTGAAAACTAAATAAGAACTAAATCACAAGATACTTTTGAATATTTGCAATTTTAAAGTAATTTATATAGTCATTTTTTCAATGGACATTTTTATATTGACCAACAATTTATTTCTCTAACAATAAGAACAGAGGATTCCAGCCAACTGGAATATGAGTCACCATTGGTCATAATGGTTTGCAATGGTAGATAATATCAGTCGATCACCAGTCACCGTCAGATTTTTTGCTTGCAGACATAGTTTCGGCACAGATCTGAGATTCATCAATGTCTAGCCTTTGAGACATTGGTCATCGGTTGTCGTGCAGGATCTATTTATCATCGTGTCGCTAGCCAATCAAAGAATTGTTCGGTTGAAGTGACTTTGAGAGAGAAAGAGAGATAGAAACCACCCACCTCGTTCCAGTAATTCTTTTATTTCCATAAATATACTTTTTGCAATGATAACTATCGTAGCATTTATCCCCAATGTACATTACCAGCCAAAAGCTTCTGATCAGTGATCATTTTTCACTACAATCACGATTCTATGACGAATTTTCTGCCAGTTCTAATGCAGTATTTTTATTTTAGATGATTAGGATTTAATTAGTTTATAAAATTCAATTTTAGGTAATTAGTGGAACTAAATTAATGCGTATAATTACCTGCCGTTAGTTAGATATCATTGTTTAAAGTGGAAGCCATTATTTTCCTTCAGTCATATTGTAAGTGTATGAATAATCATTCTATAAGAAGTGAAATAATTTGTCTGAGGCGAATTAATCTAGAGGAGGACACTTCACACGCTACAACTTATTTTTTCAACATTACACAGGAATACAAAATCATGATACATGGTGTAATAGTGTAAATGTAAATTTTATGGACTGATTGAATTCACGAATAATGTGAAAACAGTTTTCATATTTATCTTTCGACGATCTAACAGTTATAAAGGTACTCAATTTTACAATATTGGGTTGTTGAAGAAAGAAATGTTGTTCTTGAACTGCAGAGTTTGAACGAGTATGACTTATTTGGAAACAAATATTTTTAATCGAAATAAGATCCATTTGAATTAACATACCCTTACCAATAAGTTACAAGGTTTCTGGTCCCATGTTTAACGACTGTAAGATGGCTGAAATAAAGTGAATTAGAAAACGATATTTCATATGTTAAAGTGTCTATTGTGGTTTATAAAAATGCAGTTAATAATTCTTTTTCAATGAGTTCCATCAGTCCATACACTCTACACTTTAAACTCAACACCTCCAATTCTACCACACTCTATACACCGAGAAGACCATTAAAAGTTACCATCTCAAATACCTCTGGACGTACAGGAACAAGAGAAAAATTTGCCAAATGAAATTAACCTATCACAAAAGAAGTATATAAATAACGACACTATTGCAAGAACAACTATCAATCGACAAATTTTTCTCTCACCCCCACAGTTCCTACAATATTTAAGATCATGGGCATAGCCAGATTATCAGTCAGGGGGTGGGGGAAAAATTGATCTCAAGGTAAATGTCATAATGTTACTTTAAATAGATTTTAGATTTATTTTTCCATACAAAATATTAGTTAATATAATATTTTTCTCCTCTTGGGGGGGGGGGACGGTGGGGGCAAAATCAACTCTTCCTCTAATGTAAGGCAAAGGCTAGTTTCTTTCCACTGGGGTAAAATCAAACTCAAACCCGGGTTATGTCCATGTTTAAGATGGTAATTTTTATTCAATTCACCCTGCAGTTCACAATCCCCACAGTCATTCGTGTTTTTGTGTTTGCCGTTGCAGTTTCGAGTTGTGATTTTTTAAACACCTTTGATATCGTAGTAAATAACGAAAACGTGTTTGGGAAACTACATGTCTATGTGTCGATTGGTTGCTGTGTTGACTTCGTCGATTTCCTCAATACCCGCGTTTCCCTTTACAGGCCAAGCGTTTTCACAGTCGTTGAACAGCCGGACAAGAATAATGTTCACCAAGGAAGGTCCGGCGAAGGAGGACGATAGCTACATGGGTTATTCCGTCACGACCGGGGATTTTATTGGAAACGGCGACAGCGGCACCGCGGTCGGCGTGCCTCGTGGCTCCGATCTGCTCGGCAAAGTATGCTCATGAAATATTAACACGTAATCGCGACGAAAAGTACGCACGTTTGAAAATTAAATTCCTCCAGTGAAAGCGACCCGTCGCCACAGTAGTCCAGAACGCCGATTTAGCAGTTCAGAAGCTTTAATTGGGTGTAAAAATAGGAATATCAAAACCAAACTTGGTAAGCATGTATTTGATGTTCCTCTTTCTTAAAAAAAGAAATAATTAATAAGTAATATTTGTTAATAATAACTTCTTTATAAACAAAATAAAAAAAATATTTTTTACGGATTTATCATTGTCAATTACAAATTCTCTTATATTATTCTCGAAAATTAATGGACTTCTTTATCAAAATTTTTCTTCTGGATAACGAAATTGCGGATATTAAACAATCAGGGAATGCTAGTAATGTATGGAACAAATCAGTAATTGTTTTAGTTCGGGACAATTTTTTATAAATTTGTATGAACATTAGATGTATTCACCGTGTTCCAGATAGCTTTAAAATTCGAAATTATGTTGAAAAAAAAAGTTTATTTGCAAAGGTTTTGCAGAATTGAGTTTTATTTAACTGTTACTTTAAATCTTGTTTATTTAATTACGATTAGTTCCAAGTGCGCCATTTTGCGCCTAAACAATAATATTTTTGTTTTAAGTTCTATCAGCCTAGCAAGTAATACATACTGAAGTGACAATCACCGATTGTCATGAAAGAAAGAAATAATAGTAAATAATAATAAAAATACAAAATTAGTACATAATATTTATTCAATACTAATTTTCTATAAAGAGAAATACAAAATTAATTTTCTTTATATGATTTTATTGTAATATTAATTTTAATATAAAAAACAAAATTAATTTGTTTCATATATTATGTATATCATCTGATCCTTTAATATCTTCAATTTCCTCAAATTTTCATAAAAATCGATTAACATTCCAAAATGATGTAAAAGAACTGATAGACAACGATCACTCATACGAAGAAAATTAATTTTGTATTCCTCTTTATAGAAAATTAGTATTGAATAAATATTATATACTAATTTTGTATTTTTATTATTATTTACTATTATTTCTTTCTTTCATGACAATCGGTGATTTTACTTCAGTATCTATTACTTGCTAGGCTGAAAGAACTTAAACAAAAAATATTATTGTTTAGACGCAAAATAGCGCACTTCGAACTAATCGTAATTCAATAAATAAGAGTTAAAGTAACAATTAAATAAAAAATCAAGTCCAGCAATAGCCGGCATCAATAGTTAATTACCGCTAAACCTCAATTCTGCAAAACCTTTGCAAATAAACTTTTTTTTTTCAACATAATTTCGAATTTTAAAGCTATCTGGAACACGGTGAATACGTCTAATCTTCATACAAATTTATAAAAGATTGTCCTGAACTAAAACAATTATTGATTTGTTCCATACATTACTAGCATTCCCTGATTGTTTAATATCCGAAATTTCGTTATCCAGAAGAAAAATTTTGGTTAAGAAGTCCATTAATTTTCGAGAATAATATACGAGAACTTGTAATTGACAATGATAAATCCGTAAACAAATTTTTTTTTTATTTTGTTTATAAAAAAGTTATTATTAACAAACATTACTTATTAATTTTTTATTTTTTTAAGAAAGAGGAACATTAAATACATGCTTACTAAGTTTGGTTTTGATATTCCTATTTTTACACCCAATTTAAGCTTCTGAACTGCTAAATCGGTGTTCTGGACCACTGTGCGTGTCGCGCTGAAACTTATTGCTTTCTCGAGGAAACGATTCTGACATAACGATGTCAATCCTTTAGTAGATTTGAAAATTTGATTCTAGTAAGACGTAAATGGAAATTTGCATGAACATCTAAAATCTAGCGATAAGAAATATTGCGAAAAGTGAACACTTTTTGGAATTTTAATATTACTTTCATGTCTGATCGTAGGTCATCCTTTTTACTTCGAACATGACGAATCCTCGTAATATTACGGGCGAGCAAATGGGAGCTTATTTCGGTTATGCTATCGCTTCCGGTGATATTGATGGCGATGGCTTAGACGATCTCATAGTTGGCGCGCCTATGTACACCGTGCCAGATAACCCGGAAATGACCATCGAGACCGGAAGGGTGTACGTGATCTATCAAGGCGCCGGACCTGAAAAATTCCGCAAAGTCGACTCTAGGTATTTCACAGTTCCTATTCAGACGACTCTTAAACAGAACTTTTTTCACATTGTTAAATGACGGAATATTATTCACATGTTTTAGTCTTTATTTTTTGATATATTCAAATCATTATGAAACTATAAATGCTCGTGCATGAAATATTAATATTTAAAAACAATATAAAGGTATTGAGTATTATATAAAACTTATCAGACAACGTAAGATAAAATACAGTAGATCCTGGATGAGAGTTCGAAGGTTCCTCAGCACTTAACATTAAATATTTTGTAAACTAATGTCCATATGCGGCTGAAACAAATATCATTGGCTTCAGAATTCCAAGCCCTATCACACTGTCCTAAACCTCATTAAAAAGTCAGCGTTACATTTTGGGACCTCTTCTTATCAGTGTCGGGGAACCTTCGAACACTTATCGAGGATTTACTGTACACGTTTTCCATTGAAATACGTGTTGCATTCATGTTATGTTCATTAGATAACTATCATACTGACTTTGAAGATGATTTTTCTAAGACACTTTTAGCTGCCATCTTTTCGTCGAATATTATCATCAGTAAATACCATTTTTTAGGAGAAATTTAAATTGCACCTTTATGAAATTTATTTATCAATTTAACTTAAATGTCCGTCGTTTAAAGCACGTGGAAAAAATGACCAAACATACAATTAGAATTTAGAGATCGATTCTCTACATTACTTAACTTTAATATTTAACATAATTAATTCTATTTTTATGTCAGATAGTACCGTAAGTTGGGCTAACTTTGATTCAGTCAGGGTAATTTTGTCCCAATGTCAGAAAATGATCGTTTTCGATTTTGCAGCTTTGCAAATTATTAAATGAAATTGATTTTTACGTGAAAAGGTATTTCACAGAAAAATACCTGCAACTCGAAAATGATTGTTTTCTGACTTTGGGACACAGTTACCCCTGACTGAATAAAAGTTACCCCAACTTACAGTGCTTCGAAACGAGTACACTCTGTAAGTTTGCAACAAAACCAGGAGCTACGTTAATAATTCCCAGTCATGAAAGTACCTTCAATCGTACCTATCAGTAAAATCGGTCATTTCACGTGCAACGACCTAATATGATCTTAGATGTACAAATGAATTCATGGCCCCGACAATTAACTATTGACTCAAAACCGCCTTCATTTTTTTCGAGAGACGATTCGTCAGCTCCCTAAGAAATGGTGTAAATATTAGGGGTGTGCGAGTACTCGAATTATTCGAGCACTCGAATTTCGATTTAAATAATGATCGGTCGGTCGAGCCGAGTCGAGTGTTTGAATTTTCCGAGCTAATTCAAATCGACGAACTGTTCGACAAAAATACGGGCTACTTGAAAAACTCAAACGGCTCGAATATTCGAGCGCTCGTAATTTTCGAATTGCTCGAGTTACTCGAATATTTCTATATTTACTATCAAATACTAATATAACTGTAATAATGAAAAATGTAAGATTCTAATTTAATTTTTCTGCTTTATTTTTATTTCATGAAATGCTTTTTTTCCTTACAGTTAGATTAATATTTGATAGGAAATAGATAAATATCCGATTAACTCGAGCAATTCGAATATTGTCGAGTAACACGAAAGTCAAAGATCTGTTCGAATGTATTCGAGTAATTCAATTCGAATATTCATCTTCAAGTAAATCGAAGTCGTACGAGCGCTCGAATATTCGAGCCGTTTGAGTTTTTCAAGTAACTTGCATTTTTTTCAGACAGTTCGTTGATTTGACGTACTCGGAAAATTCAAACACTCGACTCGATTCGAGTAATTGAACCGAATTCAGCTCAGCTTGTAAATTACGAGTATTCGCACACCCCTAGTAAATATACAGAAAATGACGTTGAATATTTTCAAAGTTGGTTTTCTGTAAATAAACAACAAATCTACGAAAATAAGGTCACGAACTAATTTCTACACCTAATAACATCATCTAAAATGGTCCTAAGGGTGTCACCCAGATCGTTGAACTCAACCGTGATAATTGCTTATCGTTATCCAGAGACGGGGAGAGCAACCGCGGTCGATTCGGTTTGTCCCTGGCCTCACTGGGGGACATCGACCGTGACGGTTATGGTGACTTCGTCGTGGGTGCTCCATACGGTGGTCTTCATGGTCGTGGTGCCGTCTACATCTATCACGGATCCTCCGCTGGTGTCCTGGAGAAGTATTCCCAGGTGATCTACGCCGAAAACCTGGACGTTCCCGTGGAGACTTTTGGATTTTCGGTCGGTGGTGGCCTTGACCTTGATGGGAACCATTATCCTGATTTGATGGTCGGCGCCTACGAGTCTGGCACCGCGGTCTTCTTCAGATCCCGACCAGTCATCAAAATGGACTCGTACGTGACGTTCGATCAGGAGTCGAAACTGATCTCGTTGGACGATCGGAACTGCACGCTCTCGGATGGTAGCAGGGTCACCTGCTTCCCGTTGAGGGCTTGCTTCAAGTACACCGGGGAAGGGGTCTTCTCGAAGCACAACTTCAATATCCAGTATGTGAACCGCTCGATCACCGTGGATCGAGATCGTCAGTTCTGTCGCACGGTTCAGGTTAGGATGAATTTTTTTACTCTTTGGACGATAAAAATTTGAATGGTTTCACGTGATCGGTGTGGTGCATAATTTCATTTTAGTAGGGTTGAAAGTATGTAGAGGTTGTCACATATAACTGGCTACAACTTTATTGTAAAATGGACGAAGATAAAACCTAGGTGCTCCAGATATTTGTATTTCTTTTGTGAATTTTTGTGTACCGTTTTAGTTACTATGTGTAATTTTATTCTTTTCTTTAAATGCAGCCACGAAATGTTTTTTTAGATTAATTCATTGCTTGGGTTTCTCTGTACACAGAATGGGTCACCTGATATCATCTTGCCTTACGTCAATATTATTATCTGTAGATAATAAGGGATTGAAGTAAAGATGTATGGTTTCAGGAGGCTTCCCATACAACCATGCAATTTTACTTTAATCCATTTTTGTCCACTGACAGTAATATTGACGTATACCAAGATTGTAATATAAGGTGACCCAATTTGTATAATAGTTTTTGGGTAAGATGTTTGAGAAACAAGCAATCTGCGAGAGCTTTCATGTTCCTTAACATTGACAAAAACGTCAGAAAGCTTGAACAGGTCATATACATATGTAAATAGGAAAGTTCTTAAAATAGTATATCTATTATAATTATTAGTAGTTTGTGGATTTTGGGCAATTACAGCATTTACTTAAAACTCATTGCAGCGATTTGTTTTATAAAATTGGATATAATTTTTATGTAATTTGAAACTTGATGGAATCTTTTATAAAGTTAACAAACTTTTGCTTGATACCAAATTCTGGAAATTAGTCTAGTCATAAACGTCCGTAGTCTAGTTATTCCCCTCATGCGTATAATCTATTTGACCATCTGTAAGCTTCGAACGCGTATTTTGTCTTTCATAGCATTATAAAATTTTTCAAAATACGATTTTCCACCTATCATAGATGTAGTACCTCGCATTATTAATTGCTTACCAAGATTCCGACCATTTCTTTTGTAACTTTCAAATTAACAAATTCTAAATTTTAAAAAATTTATACACTACAATAGTGTTCCTTCGGTTTTATAAGTTGGTAAGATATAGATCGTAGGTATTTCGTACATTATAAAAATATTTCCTCGTACTATCGACAGGTATACGTAACACCAAACATTCGTGACAAACTAACCTCTCTGGACGCCGAGATGCGTATGAGCCTGGACGAAGAACGGTACGAGGACAACAGACAAAGGGATCCAAGGCTTCCTCTCCGTCCAGTGTTAGGCTCGACTACATCCAGAAAGGACTCTCTAACCATCCGAAAGAACTGCGGCTCCGACAACGTGTGCATACCGGATCTACAACTGAACGTGACGTCCAACGTTCTCAAGTACCTTCTGGGATCTGGGAAGCGCCTAGAACTGGACGTCCTGGTGCAAAACATGGGCGAGGATGCGTTCGAGTCGACCTACCACCTGAAACTACCAGCCGGAATTGATTACATTAAAGTGGAGAAAATCGAGACGATGGGTGTGCCTGTGCAATGTTCAGCGCCCAAACAGTCGAACAACAACACGCTTCGCTGCGACATTGGGAATCCTTTGCAGAAAAATGGATTGGTCAAGTTCAGGGTACTGTTGCAACCTGTCACGTCCCACGGAATGAAGCCCATCTACGAATTCGAAATGGACGTGAACACCACCAATCCGGAGAACCCATCAACATCTGAAGACAATGCGTACACTTTAAGGTTGCCAATCTGGATCGAGACCGATCTACGTGTGGACGGTGAGAGTAAACCGAAGGATCTGCAGTACAAGCCGGACAATTATACCAGCGAGACCAACGCGACAACCGAGATCGAGTTTGGCCCAGCTGTCACGCACAATTATACGATTCGGAATCTGGGCCCGTCCGACGTCATCGAGGCGGAAGTCTTCCTCATTTGGCCCGCGCAAACTTTAGCTGGGGACGAACTGTTGTACCTGCTGGAGCAGCCGGAAACTTCTGGGCCTATCGCCTGCGAGGGCGCTAACGCGAATTATCTTAGTCTTAAGGTGGGTTGTTTTGGTCTTATAATTCACTGACTATCAATAAGTGGTAGATATTGATACGAGTAGAACGCGATAATTTAGTCCATGTGATTGTGAAACCGCTATGTTGCACCGTTGTAATCTTCTTATAGTAGTTTTCTAAGTCGACTACTCTTTCTTCTTGAAGTCAAAATCTCGAACTTATAGTTCTCTCGAGTTCTGAAATCTGTATCTATTTCTCTAACTCGTTCAATCCCTTTACAGTTGGATCAACGCAGAAGACTGTACTCCCTCCATTCGGATCCATCAGGTGTGATCTTGGACGAATCACAGTCGGGCAAGACGATCAATGTACAAAGAGGATTCGACGCGGAGCGGCAGAAGGCCAACCAGAAAGAAGAAACCGAGATCAACAGCGGCGACAGTTCTAGCATCCAGAAGACTCGTCACTCGACCTCATCTTCGTCCAATGTGGTTACTGGCGAGACCAGGAGGATACAATTATCAACGACCGGCGACAAGCCCGATGTCTTGGTCACCACGTACACGCAAAACAACTCTGGCACCAGCTCGATCAACACCGGAAATCTGTCTGGTAGCAATCGGGGCGTGATCTTCCACACCGAATCCGGTGGTTATGGGGATACTGGAGCTTTGGGCGGTGGTTTCCGCACCGGTGACGAGCCTAGCCTGGGCTCTAGAGTCCCCAGTCTGGAAGAACACTATGGAACTCGAGAGAATCACTCGGAGACGATCGAGAGTCGCTGGGGTGAGACCAGCGTCTCTGGAGGCCGCACCGCTTCCAGCTCGTTCGACTCTGAGCTGACTGAAAGCGAGAAGAGGTACCAGGTGTTGAGGCAGCAAGAGGAGCAACGTCGCCAGGAGGAAGAACTGAGGAGACTGGAAGAGGAACAGAGACTGAGGAAACAGGAGGAACAGCTCGCTGCGCAACGGCAGCGAGAGGATCTGGATCGTCTGCTTTATCAGAGAAGACAGGAGGAGGAACGGAGGAGATATAAGGAGGAGGAGGAACAGAGAAGACAGCACGAAGAGGAAGAAACACGAAGGAGGTTGGAAGAAGAAGGGATACGAAGACGCCAAGAGGAAGAACGAAGAAGACTGGAGGTGCACGAGCAGGAAAGACGTTACGGTGTCTCCTCTGGATCAGAGAGCGGATTCGTCACTGGGGATCGAGAGGAGACCGTTCGAGGCGGTGAACTAGGGTTCCATCTGCGTAACGTCAGCTCGGCGCAAGAGCTGGAGACGTTGTTTGGATCCCTGTCGAAATCGTCCAGTCACAAATTGTACGACAGACAGGGCAGGCACTATGTTCAGTTCATGGGTAGGTTTAGGACTTCTGCGGATAAGAAAGAGTATATCGAGTTCCAAGACGGTTCGATGTTCCCTCTTCAAAATCGTTATGGGGATACCAGCTACGTCTCTGAAGCTACCGAGTCTCGGGACAGTCGATTCTTGAGGATAGAGGGTGAACTTCTGGTTGACTCCCATGGAAAAGGTTTCATCGTTCTGAAGGACAGCCGCAGGTTTCCTTTGCAAGGCTCGTTCACGTACACCGAGGAACGCTCTTACACGTTGGGTGATCCACGTGGAAGTCAGCAAGCCAGGGGTAATGATTACGAGTCGAAGGGGTATAGCAGATCCTGGGACGAGGATTCCAACCACACTGGCGATGTAGACTATGAGTCCAGGTACACCAGTACTCACGTAGAGAAGAAGACAGAGGATAGGAGAGTCAGCAGCAGGATCCATGGAAGGGACAATCGCGAGACGTTCGATGAGACTAACACGCAAAGTGTAGGCGCTGGCGCCAGGATCAGACGTGAGAGCGACGTGATGGAGGTGAAGGAGTTTAAGAAGTTCGAGAGGCTACACAGACGTCCCAGGGACCTGGAGAAAGATCTTCTCGCGGAGGAGAGTGAGTTGAACGGCAAGACTGATTATGACAGTGATCCTAGGACACAGGGACCGGCCAGTCCTTGCGATACCGCCAGGTGTGTCATGTTGAGGTGCGTTGTCGGTCCTCTGAAAAAGGATCAAGAGGTCTGGATCGGAGCCAGATACAGGGTCGACGCGAGGACCTTGAAGAAAGTGGCCGTCCAGGAGTAATTAAGACGAACGTCGAGCCTAGCATAACACCATCTGCGCCAGATGTTATTCCACTGTGGGTTGTGGTTCTATCTGCTTGCGCCGGAACGATCATCCTGTTGCTGCTTATTTACCTGCTACACAAGGTTTGTTTATGCAAATTATGTAGGTTGTGTCATATATCAGTCAGGCTGCTCGCTCGAGAGATTACGTTTATTTGTTGTAGAACAACTGTGATAGTCACTTTAGGTGGCTAGGTTTAACAAATTTGTTTAGATAATTTCTAATTCGTAGATAGGGAAGTCTTTAATGAGGATTCTTTATTATTATATGGAGTGTTGGTAAAAATTGTTTTAACATTTATATGAAAATTCTACAAGGTTTGTTTATGCAAATTATATCCAAAGTATCATCTACGAAACAGGTTGTTCGATGGAGAGATTATGTTCATTTGTTTTGTGGAGCAACTTTGATAATTTTTCGATTCGAAGGTAGAAAAGTCTTTAATAAGGATTCTTTATTATTATACGCAGTCTTGATAAAAATTGTGTTAACATTTATATGGAGATTCAGTAGACGTTAAAATACATTCAATTGCGCTGTATAAGATACAACGTGTTAACATAAAGTTGATTTACCTGTTATTGGCATTAACTTATTCGTATTAAAGTACACAATTTTTTCGTATTTTAGTCAAATATTATAATTATTAAAATATGTTTCATTTTTGAAGGAAATTATTGATGTGAAACGAATGTCTCCAAACTATCACTAAACTTGAAATTAGATGCAAAAATCAACGAAGACTATTCTTGTGTGTAGCTGTTAAAAAGAACGACTTTGTCTAACTACAAAACCCAGAGAGCACACGACGCCTTGAAGACTAAAATAGGCGTCTTTAAGGCGTCATGTGCTATCTGGGATTGTTAGTGTCAAGGAGCCTTCGAACACTCATCAAGGATTTACTGTAATTCTCTGAAGATTAATTTCTTTAACATTTTCTGTATTAATTAACGAACACTATAGACTCCTTTAAACGTTATTTTCTTAAATATTAATAATCTTAATAAAATTTTAACCCTTTTTTAATTACTACAGAAAACGTTAAAGGAATTGATCTTCAATGAGTTATCACAGTCAAGTCATCATAACTTTGTTCGTAAATTAACCATGCAGTAATATTAACCACGTATGTCATTTCTGTTAATAGTGCGGATTCTTTAAGAGGAACAGACCATCCGACGCGCCAGAGAGGCAACCGTTGAACAGAAACGGTCACTTTCACGGGGACGATCACTGAAACATAAATCAAGGAACGATCAGTGGATAAATCCTCACGAAACGAAAATCGTCGAACGACCATCGATCAATCGAACGAGCCACGAAGTGCCTTAATCCTCGCGGATCCCTCGAAGGATCGCGATTATACGTCCGTTGGGTCATATGGAACTATAATATAGCCCCGCCCACGTGTGTCACAGATAAATTTTAATTAACGATCGCTGACACCATAATCTCCAGGACTCGAAAGAAATTACCGGAGTGAATCGGATTGGTTCTGGAGCGATTCTGCGACAATTTTTACTGCCAATATACTCCTTCCAGCTCCTGCAGCTCGACCATGCAAGTTTCTAGTCAGGAGACATTTTCTTTTTATTCGATTGTTTTCTTCCTCTTCTTTTTTTTTAACCTGTAATATTTACTTAAGCCTCCCGTTCGTCGACAAGAAGCGAATAATGAACTCGACGATCGAATCGTCCACGATACGCACAGTGTTGGATGGATATTAAAATCGTTCACCAAAATGTCTTCACGCATACAATTCTTTCGTCCGTTCGTAACGAAAAGTTCGTTGATCGAAGCTTTTGCGACAAGGAAAATGTAAAAGAGAGATCTTTTTTATCTACAAGATTATGATCTTTCGCCTGAATGCATTTCAGAAGTTTGTACAGATGATATTTAAGCCTTGAACGTTTCGAGAATGAAACGACAATGAGGTGCAATTCTTACCGAATAATATCAGAGTAGCTCGAATTTTGTACAGATTCCTTTCGATTATCGTCTGGCTTGTTCTACATGATTATTGTCCAGGCGTTATCTCCACCACAGGAGGGGATGGGGTGTGTGTGAAACCTGTCAAGCGTATACTTTGTTGTCCCTTCGCTTTTTTTGCTCGAGGCTTGGGCTTCTGGCAAAAAACGAATTTACGAGGATCTGAAGCATTTCTCTCTATACGATTATTGTCCTGGCGCAGACCCAAGTTCGGGACAATAATCGAGAGGAGTCTGTATTTCCGAAACCTACAGGGTGATACGTTGTTGGTGTCCCGCCATCGATGGTAGAGTGCCTTTGCAATGAAAATTGATCGAATGGCATTAGAATGGTGGTAAAACCAAAATAAATTGTTTTCTTATAAGGCGCCAATTTCGAATGAATAATTCGTGTGTTCCTAGTAAATTAAAAACTGCAAATAATGTTTGTTCAGTTTGTATTATATGTGTACATGTGGTGACAAAACTTCATGTTTTTTTCTGTGGATTTATTAAAAATAAGCAACATGTAATAAAGCATAACAAAACAATAAATATGAGGTTTTGTTGCAATGTTCATACACGAGACACCCTGTATACTTATTCTGCGAGTATTACTGGTGGAATATTTGGAATATTAATCGATTAATTTCATATTTTTTAACGTAAGGATGTTTGATCCGCCCGAACATTTCGACGACACGACATTTTGCTACCGACAGATCTCATTTGTTGCCGATACCGGTAAGCGATTTCTTTTTCGCTTCCCTTTTTTCTAGTAAGGAAACGAACTCGAGAACGGGAATCTTTGATTATTTATTTAAATTTCTACGTTATATATGTACATGTAACGTATGATATAGCGCCGTAACATGAACGGGGCCTTGGACCCCTCCCCCTGTGTATGTGTGTACAATCTTGTAAATTATTAATTGTATTACTAAAACTATCCACATGGAAACTAGCTAACGCAATAATGATTATGTAGAAAGTAAAATGAAAAGAATTCCTGCGAAATACGGGAAAGTAGAACTGACTTGTACATACAGACTTAAGATGTAATATTAAATAATATAAATAATATTATTAATACGAACAGTTTGAGTTTTCTTTTTCCCTACTCATTGTACACTTACGAATGTGAGGATAGTCGGTTTTGAAGGAACATATTTTTGAATTATAGGTAAAATTGCATAAATGCTAGGATCAAGCAGTGCACATTTAAAAACATATGCGCTCGATTGCCTAACAATGTACGTTCAAAATTGTGAACAATGAAGAAACAAATAACTTCCTTAAACCTGTGATATACTTCGTCTGTGACTTGTATATCCCTTTAAACTATAAAATACATTTTGAGGTTTTAAACATACATTTGAAAAATTGCTGCGTGTTCTAGATTAAGTTTATTGACCTGATTTTGTACCACGGCCGTACCAGTTATTTTGGCCCTTCAAGGAAGATCTAGCCGAGAAAAACAATTCATTTTGGCCTAAGAAAAAAACAAAGTGGTACGTAGTTACCTACGCGTGATACCTGTAACGGTCGACCGTCCGTAATATCTCATCCCCACTTTCCGCATGGAACGCGCAGCAGTCGAAAATTTTTCGCGTCTCACACTTTTTCTCTCTCTTTGTTACTAACCTCTTGTATGTGGCAGGCATCTGACTTAGGTCTTCTTTACTGTGCATAATGTTAATTTATTTACTGTGAATATGATTAATTTATTTACTGTAATTTGCTTACTGTGCATATTGTTTATTTATTTACTGTGCATATTTTTAATTCATTTATTGTCTATTTACTAGTTTAATGTAATTTATTAATCTATTCGTCTAACTGAATTTTACTAACTGTATTCTATGTGTATTGTATAATTAAAAATATTCTTCCAATCAGTTAATTCCATCGAACGAAGACATCGATCAACGTCTACATCCTCAAAGCTTCTACTACTATGTTAAGTTACAGTAAGTTAGACTTAAATCATAATTAGATATTCATTTTTCCAATGTCAATTACATATTCATACTTCAAATCATCCTTACATATTCATCGCGTCGTAATTAATAGACTTAAATTGAAGCCATCCATTGTGCATACCAAGCTATTATTAATTCGCTCTGCTCGTTGATTATCTACACAGACTACAGGCAGTGGTCCGTACACTAAGACTGTTTGCCGATCCCTAACATATTTAGAAGCGGCCTGAATCTCAAGATGCAAACGTCATTTGCGAATTGATATTTAAAACTTCTGCGTACAATATTTTATCAGAAGTACACTGTGTATTTAGGCAAGTGTATTTAGGCTCTATCGCCTTCTACTCGATAGAAATTACTATATTAGAAAGAATTAAACTGCAGGTAACCCATCCCGAATTGACGTTACACGGTCCTGAAGCAACTTAAGCGTCCCAAATTACAGTTTCAGCTACCGAAACGGAGGTCGTTTTGCAACTTAATGATTTTATGGGGACAGAATATCGTGCCCATCGCCTTTACTCGATGCGGAGAAAAAGAGCGGAGGGTAGACTGTGTGAAAGGGAAACTGGTACACTGGAATACACTGTGAGGAATTAAGTAGAAGTAGGGTGAAGGAATGAGGAGATGGGAACGAGAGGTAAAAGAGATTGCGAGGGAGACAGGGAAAGGGTTAGAGTGACGAAAAAG
Organism: Dufourea novaeangliae; assembly: GCF_001272555.1. Taxonomy (NCBI): domain Eukaryota; kingdom Metazoa; phylum Arthropoda; class Insecta; order Hymenoptera; family Halictidae; genus Dufourea; species Dufourea novaeangliae. The sequence goes on along the minus strand of NW_015374106.1, from coordinate 1,222,840 downwards.
GTCGCAAGATGATGGGGAAAGGAGAAATTAAGTAGCGAAGAAGTAGGGAAGAATGAAGGAGAATGGTATATAGATAAGGAAGAAATAAAGGAATTAAAGAAAATGTATGAAGTGATGTATGAGTTCTATATGAGTATAGAAACTAGTATAGAAATTGGTATAGGAAGTCATATAATGCCTTAAGGTGAACATTACTAAATAAATAAATAAATAGATATTTAAGCCTACCTTTACTCAATTTATACAAATACCACTGCAAGTGTATTGTAAAGTTGTATACATAAGTAGTATTTAAAGCTACTTTTGCTAAATACATACAAACATTATTATAAATGTATTATAAAATCGTATATATAAGTAGTATTTGTAGCAATTGTTATTAAATTTAATCAAATACTATTGTAGATTGTACGGTTTCTTACGACTTTCTCAATAAAGCAGTCAATAAGCACTTAATAAATTTTAAGTTAAATTTGGCGCGAAATTTGAATTTCACAAATGACGGGAAAAGTGCAAAATCGGGAAATTGTCAAAATTACGGTAGCCACCTAGTGGCGGAAATTGGAACTAAATACATAACTTCTTGATCTAGTTCCAAAAGTCGTCACCAGATGGCACCACATTGAAAATTCTAGAATTAGTGTCAAAGAATATTGCAACCACCGACTAGGTATAGAATAGACCTATCATCCAATGCTTTTTTCTGTCCCACGTTCATAGGACTACGTAGCCCTGTTACCATTTTAGTGTCAATATCCGACGTTACCGATAAAGCATGCATTCTGAGTATTATTAGCACAAATGAAGTGATATATATATTCCATTCATATTACGTGTATCTATATGATTTCACGAGAATAAAAATATCCGATGCTTCAGATTAAGGTTAAAGGGGGAGACTCCTTTGGGGCCAACTCCGAATCGATCGAAGCGCTGATGTAATCAATCGGACACTAACGAAAACACATAATCGATAATTGGAACAGCTTAATAATATGACATCTAACGGCAATACCCACAAATAAATTTTGTTCCCCATTACCATCAAGTTGGGTTTGTGTATTTACTACGCGAAGACAGTGTTGCCTGACAGTATCGATTTTT
>NW_015374106.1:1211741-1220670 GCF_001272555.1 Dufourea novaeangliae | reverse complement strand
CCATTGTGCATACCAAGTTATTATTAATTCATTTTGCTCGTTGATTCTCTACACAGACTTGGGGTACGGGCAGTCGGTCTGTACCTATGGTACGGGCAGTGGGTCTCTACACTAAGACTGTTTGCCGGTCCCTCTGGTTTCTATTGAGAAGCCAGATATCGGACGTGTTTAGTCTTTGCCTGGTAAGTAGGATTTGGAGAAAGGCTCGTGCGTGCAAGGGTACGGAGTAGTCGGGAGGCTGCTCCGTAAACAGAGAATCTCGCTTGCACTACCATGCTTGTGTACTCTTTTGGTTCGGGTCTGGTACGCAGGTGACCAGCCCAAAGCTCCATGACAGTAAAAGATGGATCCGGGTTAGTGAGGTGTCGCCCGTCTTTCCTATTTTCTTAAACCAGGTTCTGGCGACAACACTTTCATTGCGATACTTGTTCATACTGTAGTTTAACGTGGCTCATCGTAGACTTAATAACTGCTTGGTATATAGAATATTAGGTGCGTAAACGAAATGATCGATGGAACTTTTTCCATTCCGTCTATCTCTTTCGTTTGAGTATTAGCGACTACGTTGCGTTTAGTTTAAGTTATTTTGTATTAATAGCATTAATTCGTATTAATTAGAATATTAAGATAATATTAGTTCTAAGCTGAAGAACGAAGACAACCGACGAGGGAACTTAGTTTTTTATAGGTTTAGGCTCATGAAAGAAGTCATCCGCCGAGGGATTTTAGTACAGATAGTATTACATAGTTACGATTTAAGTTATTTATAAGGTTTATTGTGAAAGTTGGGAAGATGTAGAACTTGTGATTCCATGTACCTGCCGTGGGCCTCCACTCACAGCAACCTTCTCGTGGTGAGGCCTGGGCAATCGGTATTATCATCAGTAAAGTAGTTTAAACTGATGACAATATCGAGCTAATGGCTGCGAACTTCGAATCTATCTCATAAAACCACGTTCTATATTATATCGAACTAAGATTATTTTAGAAATCGATATGAGATTCAAAGTGTAAAAATGTCTAGTACTTTGAATGTTTTGGAAAAGTATTCGAGATAAAGATGTATGGAACTACTGAAAATTACTTTAGATTCCTTCTCCTGATTCTGTAAATTCTTTGATTGGAATATGAATGTTGCTGGAAGTATGAACATTTTCACAGGACAATGATATAAATGGAACTTTAAAACTTTTTTAAGTGTTACAGTGATATTTCGTTATATGTTCCATAATGTCAATAATATTGATTTTCTTGCAACATTCATAATTATTACAAATGTCAATGTAACGAAATATGTTTTATGCGATGTTTATGGTTTAGGTCTATCCTATACCTAGTCGGTGCCGTGAGTATTTTACCCAAGCCGTGATTGGCTGACACTCCATGCGCGCGGATTGCCATCATTTGGGTCAATTTTTAAACGCTTATAACTAACAAACGAAGCATTTGTCGTAATTTCGTATGCAACATCCATAATTATTACAAATGTCAATATAACGAAATATCTTTTATGCGATGTTTATGGTGTAATAAAAATCTGTGTTTCGATTACGTTTTTGATACGTATTACTCACTTATATGTAATAATATAGAATAAAAATATACTGTTAGTCCGATATTTGAAATTAAACTGTTGTAATAACAATGGAATAATAAAATATTTTACTCAAATGTACATAATAATACATATAGATATTCATAAAAACAATATTAAACGCAATAATTTTTTTGTACGCGAGAAAAAACCAATAGGTCCGTCGGGAGTGGAACCCAAGACTCCTTTCTACATAATACGTTTACTTTACAGCGAACGGACGGAAGAGAATCCGTTCACGACCATGGTCCCTTCGATGATTTTCCGACACACCGAACCATAGACATATATGTACAGACGGAGCATAAGCTACCACTTTTGGCGAGGGGCCCGTAGGATTGGAGGGGAAAAGACAGCGGTCGTTAGATATACGTCGGTTAGCTTTGGATGCATTCGGCTCGTTATTAATGGCTGGTGGGCTGTGTGCCGTACTATTATTTAATACTTTATACTATTTATTAATTTTGTTAAATACATATATCTATACAAACTACATGACATACGGAATTTTTAACGTATAATAAGTATATTCTTTTCATCTCTCATAGCATACATATATGTAACGTGATTGTATACCCGAATAGCACCGAAAAGGAACGAAGTTACCCGATTTATAACTAACCACCCCCTTGCCGCGAATCTTACTCCCCGGCTCAGTTCATGCTCTGTCTATATATGTCTATGCACAGTCCACCAGCCTCGAATCGAGCCGAATGCATCCGAAGCTAACCGACGTACCTCTAACGACCGCTGGCTTTTTCCCCTCCAATCCTATGGTCCCCTCGCCCAAAGTGGTAGCTTATGCTCCGTCTATATATGTCTGTGGTCCATGCCTATATCTATCCATAGTATATAGATCAGTGCATAACATGCGTGCACTGCACGCCGTGCAGCATTTTTTCTCCTCATCGCGCACCAGACGCTTTCTCTCCACCCTCTGCAATATGCAAGCGAGAGGAATGACTCCATCGCTACTTCCGTCCTTCGGTTTCGCTTCATCCCTACCATAAGACCGCGCTGTCTATTATCACCGACGAGGTCGTCGGTGATGAAACTTCCAAGACAGAGAAGTCAAACCTAAATTAAAGGAACATCCGGTCTTAAACGGACCAAAAATGCATCAGTTTTCAAGATGTATCGAACAAGACTTATGAAATAGCGGGTCATAGAATTTTTGTTATTAATAGAATACATGTACAAGAACATTTTACAGTAAATAAAAGTATGTTATCAGGAATAAAAGTATGTTATCAGGAATAAAAGCTTGTTCCGGCGCAAACTACTCATGTGTGTCCAAGAATTATGAAAAATAGTTTATCTGAATTCGCAATTTCAAATAATTCTTAAAGTTAAAATAATGTGACAGTGTGTAAAAGGCACTATAAGGTGTTAATAATGTTAATGTATAAAAATGTACGTTGAGATTAAAACTTTTGTACTACGTACACATGTCCTATAATTAAAAAATATTCCATTACACCATGGTGATTGTTTTTCTGTTCCGCGATCGTCTGATGCGTTCAGGAGCTGAAATAAATCATGTTAATGAATAATTGCCCTTATAGATTTAATACAGAAATAAAAAAAATAATTACGTGTTTCAGATGTTTCATGCGATGTAGAATCTTGACTGGCTATATTTTTTTCCTCTTCACTAATCTGTTTCTTATTACGTTTAGTATGAGGAGTCAGAGGAAATACAACTTTTTCTACGCAAATACTGCACTTTTCACCTGTAATAAACTGTATTTATTAAAAAAAGTACAATTCACCAAAAATAGAATAATTAGCAACCTGCAAAGAATTGTCATTACCAGAGAACTTAACACTTCTCCTGGATTTGCTCTTCTCACTTTTCTCATGTAAACTCACATTGCCAATAGCATCACATATATTAATCTCAGAATTATTATTTTCTTTATGGTCTGATTCTGGTACGCTTATAGATAGTTGCCTAGAAAATCTACTCTTCTCTTTGGATGTGTTTGTAGAGGTAATGGCTCTATTCCTTAGGATTCTTATATTTTCATCTGCAGTGTCTGCATTTTCTTTGAATGGTGTAGAAGCAACTATCGATTTACGACTTCCAACACTTTCATCCATAGCGTTTTGTCTTCTCAAAGTTCTTCTTCGTGATGAATTACTTGGACTACTATGTCCTTGCAGTGGTGTTGCAGTTGTTACCTTTACAGATGGTAGTTTCATTATACGATCTTTTGTAGACTTCTTAACTTCACAATGTTTTTTCATATCAAATATATTTGCTGAGTCTTCGAAGCTACCATCATCATAAGTTAGCTTCCTTTCTGCATGTATTGGTACATCCTCAGTTGGACTATCAAAGTCAATACTATCTATTTTAACCAATGCTGCAGCCAAATCCATTTTCACTTGTGTTTCTTCATTAATTGGTACTTCATTTAGAACTACAGTATCATTGAAATTAACTTTATGTGTTGACTTTGCATGACATTCGACCTCACTTGTGTTCTTTGATTGTTTCAATATACTTTTTCCTGGAGTTTGACCAGAGTTAACATAAGATATTGTTTCGTCTAGTTGAATTTCTGGTGTTTTACACATCTGACTTATTTTCATTACAATTAAGGGACTTTTATGTTTCTTTGTTTCTGACAATTGCACTTTTTGCAGCAAACTTAATCTTGTTTTATCATGCTTGATAGATGAAAATTTGGTATCAGTGGAACCAATTGATCTTCTGGTTTTGTATTTTACATTGGGACTGTTTTCATTTTTTTCATCCTTATTACTTGAAATTTTGTTCTCTAAAATTTCAGGTTCTTCCATTGAATTATCATTTTGTGCTTTCTTAGTCATTTTCTCTTTCCTTTTTGTTAAGAATGCCCTAATTGAACTAGGTTTCGTAGACACTGTTTTCTTCTTTGTAACAGTTTTCTTTTTTACAACAGGCTTGCTAACAACAGACAACTGCTCTTCTTCCCATCCTTTTGAACGAAGCTGTTCCAACTTTTCAAATCGTAAATCACAATTTTCTATCTCCATATGCACTATGTCCCAGAATCCTTGCAAGTCATTACATGTAACTAACCTTTCTCCTTTTCCTGTCTCACAATTGGAAACTAAACTACGAAATCTTTCAAACTTTTTACTTATTAGCAAATTAGTTTGTCCAATAGCCTGATTAATTAGATACTGACCATCTTCTGTGATCCCCAGTTCTTCCTTTACCTGTCTCCATTTATCACACAATTCATTCAGTCTATCTATTTCTCTGTTTAAAAGAAACTTAAAATATTGCGCAGTACGTTCTTCTGCTTCAATTGAAATGTTCAGACCTTTCATAACCGTATCCTTTGTTGGAATCTCATCACTTGTTGAACGGCTAAGACTGAAACCACGCTTTATCTGCTGCTCCTTTCTAGCATTGCTTTTTCCACGACTTGAAACTACATATGGTGAGTAGAAAACTGGTTCACTGGATAAATTGGGATTTACTGATTTAGGTGTTGTATTATTATTGGAAGAAGATTGTGTTCCTTTAGCACTGTTATCAAGTATTGCAGGAGTGTTTTTAGTGCTATTATTTAATACTTCACTAACTTCTACATTGCTACCAATATTTGTTTTGGGAGTATTATTAAATGACATACTATATGATTCGCGCCCAAACAATTGTATATGAGGTAATCCCTCTGGTGGTTTAAATGTATGACCTTCAGGAACAAAAGATGTTGCTAGTACCGCAGAGACATGGTGCTTTTTATTTTGATCCGGTTCTGAACCTTTTATGGAAAGTTTTGTTACTTCCTTCAAACGAGCTTTATACCTTAATCTTTTCTCTGTAGCCCTAGTAATTCTTTTTACGGTTGAAGATGCATTTTCTACATTTGAGTCACATACATTTTTATGTGACCCAACTGATGTAACAGGTACGCCTTGTGCAATAGGAGAATATATTTTGTGGTGAACTATACCAACCACAAAAGCAGGTTTCTTTTTCAAACTTTCCATTCTCTTACGTCTATCGCGGTCTGCTTTCCATTTTAGTAGCCTTGTCATACGGTCTGCCTTATGAGGTACCTCTGGTTCTAAAATCGATATATAATCACATAACGAACAGTGGTATAAGTGAGAACACATTAAACATCACCGATGCACTGTACAAACCTTCATTTAATGTTGAGTTAGCCGATGGATTCAATATATTTCTATTTTCATTAAAAATTTTGACCCTTTGATTTTTGCGCAACTTTTCATGTTTTTCGGCGCGAATAATTCGACCTCTGTTATTGTCCCCGAAACCGAATGTTTTTTCTTTATACTGGTCTCGAAAAGTGGTCATTGCAAATGATATTAATAAGTATGAAAGTCAAATTAAGATGCTCAGCTCTTATTAACCGTTCAACGGAAAATAGTTTTAAAATTGTGATTGATACGTTACATTTACAATATGGCGTCTGTTTATTAGTGGCTGCGTTCAGAACAGTTCAGAAGACCACTGAACTCTATACTACCTGGAATGCGCACTACAGTGAGCAGAGACGACCAAATCCGGCCCAAGAGAGATATCATGCAAGTGGTATCTGCATCCTTTATTAATGTGGTACTACCCTGTGTAAACTTAGGTCTAGCAGGTATAAGTATGTACTACCTTGAACTCATGCATACGACTCGACTTTAATACTTCATTTATGTAATAATTTCATGTAAAAAAATGCCAGAATAAAGAAAGTACATTAGATATATCTATGTTCAACTTTCAAATGAAATTATATCTCTACACATATACATATACATGTCCATGTACATATTCACGCTCAATGAAGAAAGAGGAACTTTTGCCGAATAAACCCTGTAAACGTAAACTTCTGTTGATGCGACTATATTTCAGAGTGACATATAGTAAGAATGAGACACAGATACCCGTTCAGTCGTTCTCTTTCTACAAGGCAGGGCCATTTCTTATACCCGTAGTGCGCATTCCAGGTAGTATAGAGTTTGTTGGGATCCTCGCTCATGTCACGTAGCGGTGTATGTCGTAAGCTCCAGAGGTGCGAAATTTGAATCGAATGACACATGTAATAGGAAAGGAGGGTAAAGGGGAAGTTGACACAGATTGGAGAAGTGTGAAACCTGTTAGAGATCCTTTTAATAAACGCATTACAAGATTATAAAATATATATATTCTCTTAGAATCGAATGTTTAAACATTTGCCAGTTGCCGTCGCCTCCTATCCTACTACTCAGAATTATTGCAGATATGTAAATCGCTCGTTATTGATAACCGGGAAGAAACGCATCAACGAATCAGGATAAATCTTTCAAAATTAATAATTATAAGATTGGTCAGTAGTAACTAAGGACATCTTGTAATTAAACAAGAAGGTGAATGAAGAGACATGAAAAGACATTGATTCCATCGATAACATTGTAACGGAAAGGACGTATAAAATTACCTTTATTAATTTAATTCGTTTTCCTTTATAATTAGTTTAAAATCGTTTATTGTAATAGTTCAAATATAGTTTTAGAGTTTTAATTTAAATCCTTATTGCAGCTTATCATTATCGTTAAAATTTCCTTTTACTTTACAATTATCTATAAAGTTAACGCGTTTCACTCTTCAATTACATTTACACTCAGGATTCCCTGAGGGCCCACGCAACAAATTCAGTGCAGAAGACACAACCGTTGCCCAACCGTTGAGTGATTTCACTAGATTTGACTCTGAACGCAACATCTTATTGGGTGAGCGGTAGAAAATCTAGTGAAATCACTCAACGGTTGCGCAACGGTTGGCTGCGTTCAGAAAACACAACCGTTGAGTCCACCGCTGCGAACTGATCAGTTTTCATGTTCTGCTGAACGGCGTGATGGCGCCATCATGGCAGTGCTGACTGTTATTGTTTACAAAATATTACATTAAAAATTATGGATGCAGCCGATGTAGCTCTACTAATTGGTTTTGAATCCGGATTAGATTTCAATGTAATCAAAATGTTAGTTGATAACTTGAAACAACCAATAGATAATGATTTAGAAGTAATAATTCCAATAATTTATTTGAGGAACATTTTCGAATGTCGCACATACGTTTTGAAGTAAGTATAAATATTTTAATTTAGTGATAGTTTTAAAATGGAAAAAATAAAATAAAATACATAATCTACATTATTGGATATTACATTATAAAATAAAAATAATATTTATTACATTATGGATATTAATAAATAAAATTGGATCCACTGAGTTCCGCCATTTTGAATCACAACACGTTGAACAAAGATAGAGTATTTTATTTGCGCTACAAAACATGGTGATCGATCACGAAACATGTTGAATAGTTGGAAAGTGAGCGGTAGCGTTCAGAGGCAAATCTAGTGAAATCACTCAACGGTTGCACAACGGTTGTGTCTCCTGAACGCACCCGTTGTGTCTTCTGAACGCTGCCAGTGTTACTAGAGAGGAAATGAGCAGAAATAAGAGTGCTAACGCCCGGGGTTTCGATGTCCCAGGGTGTTTCACTCATACGGAGTGCCCCCGTATCTGCGGGCCGTCGTCCGGGACTATCTCGCGGACCGGGGGATTGAGTACCCCGTTCAAGGGGGAGGGCTGGTACGCAGGAGGGTGAGCCGAGGAGTGCCCCAGGGGTCCGTTTTGGGACCATTCCTATGGAACCTGGGGTATGATTCGGCGTTGCGCGGGCTCCTTCCCCCCGGTGTGCGTGACTTCTGTTACGCGGACGACACGCTGATCATCGGGCTGGGGAGGGACGGGACCAGGGTCTGCCGCCTGGTAGAGGTGGCTGTGGCCGTGGTGGCCAGAAGGATCCAGGCGCTGGGGCTGCGGATATCACCGCCCAAGACGGAGGTGGTCCTGTTCCACGGACTGCCTCTGTCGCGGCGAGCGCCCCAGGCCTGGGTCCGAGTGGGCGATGAGGCCGTCCGGGTCAGGGAGAGGATGAAGTACCTCGGCCTTGACCTGGACGGCCGGTGGAGGTGGGAAGGCCACTTCGGCCGTCTCGTTCCCCGGATCGAGGGCGTGACGAACCTCTTGGGTCGTCTGTTGCCCAACCTCGGGGGTCCGGGGGAGGGAGTCCGCCGCCTGTACACGGGTGTGGTGCGGGCGATGGCGCTCTACGGGTCTCCCGTATGGGCGCCCGACCTGGCGGCCTGCCGGCGCGGCCGGCAACTGTTGCGGAGCGTGCAGCGCCGCATGGCCGTCAGGATCGCCCGCGGATACGAACTATCCGTTTCTAACCTTTCGAACTCCAGGCGGTGGTCGACGCCGAGGTCTATCGGCGTCGGCAGGCGCACCGCCGGGAGGGCATCGACCCGCCGCCCGAGGCGGTCG
>NW_015374106.1:1210106-1210682 GCF_001272555.1 Dufourea novaeangliae | reverse complement strand
AAAAAAAAAAAAAAAAAGGGTGTTTCACTCAATACATTATTTTGTTAATACGACATTAGCATCCTCTACCGAGATGTAGGTTTACTATATGACCAATGGCGGACGTTTCAAAATTCGTATTAAATGCATCCCTTATTTATTAGTATAGTATTGTCACCGACTAGGTATAGAATAGACCTATCATCCAATGCTTTTTTCTGTCCCACGTTCATAGGACTACGTAGTCCTGTTACCATTTTAGTGTCAATACCCGACGTTACCGATAAAGCATGAATTCTGAGTATTATTAGCACAAATGAAGTGTTATATATTCCATTCATATTACATGTATCTATATGATTTCACGAGAATAAAAATATCCGATGCTTCAGTTTAAGGTTAAGGGATAAATATGACAGTCATGAAACATGAAACGGAAAAGTATATATTTTTTCACTTAACTACAAGACAATTTATTCTAAATGCATCGTTAATGTTTAACATTTTACTAATGTTACTTTTTACATGTTCTTGTTTTATTCGTTTTTATATCTTGCTTTACATTTGTATATTTGTAACAGATAAATTCAGAATAGA
>NW_015374106.1:1130547-1208239 GCF_001272555.1 Dufourea novaeangliae | reverse complement strand
TGTAAATTCTTTGATTGGAATATGAATGTTGCTGGAAGTATGAACATTTTCACAGGACAATGATATAAATGGAACTTTAAAACTTTTTTAAGTGTTACAGTGATATTTCGTTATATGTTCCATAATGTCAATAATATTGATTTTCTTGCAACATTCATAATTATTACAAATGTCAATGTAACGAAATATGTTTTATGCGATGTTTATGGTTTAGGTCTATCCTATACCTAGTCGGTGCCGTGAGTATTTTACCCAAGCCGTGATTGGCTGACACTCCATGCGCGCGGATTGCCATCATTTGGGTCAATTTTTAAACGCTTATAACTAACAAACGAAGCATTTGTCGTAATTTCGTATTTTTTGGGCCTACTCTTCTGAGGCAACGTCGGCCCATTTTCATTTATAATTATTATAATGATGTGTAGATAAAGTCTGTAAATACTACAGTTTAGAATAACTACTTTATTTGTTAATCTTTTTTTACAATGTGTATTACATTAAATTTTGTATGCTCCTTCTTACAATTCAACGTGGTACCATTTTTATTTATGACAATAATTCATAGATAGTGCACGTAAATAAAATACCGCGAAATTTCGCGTCAGTTTAATAAACTTAAACACATACTAATATGCTCCTCCAAGGACTCTATATTTCGAAATTTTTCATCACATTTTGGGCACCTCAATGTTGACATTAAAGGAGGTACTAGGTCACTATTCTGAAAATTTTATTGTAACAATTAACTTTACCATATAATAATGTATTAATAAATAATTTCGTGTTTAATAAACCATGTGAACAATAACAAACGTACTTCACTTTGTCCAGCAGGTACATATTGGAATTTCAAATTACAAAGTTCTTGTTGTAACTTCCGATTAAAGTCTATCTGCTGTTGTATATCATTACATAGCTGGCTCTTTTCCTGCATCAATAAGTTTTTCAATTCCCGTTCTTGCGTGAAATCTTCTTCGAAAAGTTGTAATTGTGTTTGCAATAAATTGATACTTTCCCTCTGCATTAAAAATAATATAATTACAGTACATCCATTTTAAAAGTATTAATTTCAAGAAACCTTCGCGATCATATGGCTGGGTCACCAAAAATCCGATTATTCAGCGGTACGTTGATTTTAAAGCGATAACGTATACAGCAATGAAATTGTTTAGGTCATCAAACGATGGAAAACGATCACGTTTCGTTTTCTTCAGAATTGGATCTGGGTAAAAAATGACCCAACCATTAGATTTCACAAAGTATGTATTCCTAGACTCAAGGCAGTATTCTTCTTTAGATGATTAAAATATCGACTATTTTTTAATGATACTTTCATAGAATTGAGCATTTTAAAAATTCAATAAAATAATAAAATTTTACAAATTTGAAGAAAGCAACGGCCATACTGAAGCGTAGGCAACGAATACATTTTTTTCAAAACGATGTCCCTCAAGCTGACGAAAGTAATATAGTCTAATCTAATTAATGTATTAGTGATTTATCGCTAGAAGCAATTGAAAATATTATTTATATTTCCTTAATTAACAACTTACGTGCTGTTCGATTTCGGTTTGTAAGTTTATTACACAAAGCTCTTTCCTTTGTATAGTCTCATGTAAAGAGCCAATTTCAGTGACTAACTGATTATATTTTACCTCAAATTTCTGTCTCTCTGCTTCTAATGTTTCTTTATAATGACTTTCGTATAACTGACTTTGCTGATCAAGAGATGATTTTTCTGCGAGCAAGCTTATCCTTTCTTGCTGTAGAATTTCCTTTGCGGTATTTAAATTCTTGAACTCTATTTCGAGATTCTTCTTCTGAGTGCTTATTATCTGATTCTGTTCTTCAAGTCTTTCCTTCTCTTTGGCCAGATAGTTCAATTCTTCTTCTAGTACCTTTTTAGTTTTAGCATCTTGTTCCATCGATTCTGACGTTTTTTGAACAGATTTTTCATCAAGCAAGCTTATCCTTTCGTGCTGTAGTACTTCCTCTGTGGTATTTAAATTTTTGAATTCCGTTTCGACATCCTCCCTCTCGATGCTTAATAACCGTTTCTTGTCTTCAAGTCCTTCCTTCTCTTTGGCCAGCGACTTCAATTCTTCTTGCAGTACCTGTTTATTTTTCGCATCTTGTTCCATAGATTCTGTCGCTTTTTGAACAGATTCAGTGGTCGTGTTGGCTTTCATCGTATTTTCTACTTTAACTCTCAATGCCGTTTCTAGTTCATATAGAATCGAATTACAATCCAACAAAGTTTTCTGGAATTGATTTTGTGTAACCAGAGCACGTTCGTTGTCCTCAATCAACTTCTGTCGTTCTACAACAATCCTTTTATGGCAACTAGCTAGTTGATCTTTAATGTAATCAAAGTTTGAACTTAAGTGTATTAAGATGTAATCAGAGTTCTGGGTTTGTGGACAACAATCGTTCAATGACTCAGCGGTTTCAAAGGTTTCTATAACTTCTTGTAAACATTTTTCTATAATGGCACAACGATCAATTTGCTTATCGAAATAGACCGTTAATTCTTGCAACTTCTCTTTGCACTCCCCTAGCCTTTGAATGTGTTGTTGACGGTACTTTTTCGGATTTATGGGACTTTTAATACAAAACTGTACAGGAGCGGTGGCCTAAAATATTGTATAATTCAGTACTACATTGAAGAGTACATTGTGTAGATTTCCTGAGCAAACGTGAGACTAGTTAAAGTTACAGTGAGTAATTCGTAGTGGACAAATACGTTGGTAGGTTTCTGACTTCTTTCGACTGTCAGCGTACCGATCATATTGTGCTTACACATTGTATACGCCATCTGTTACGAGTAACGATCATTTGCATACACAGTGCTAACCCAGGATTTCTGCATCTCCGAATGATGATTCGAAGCTCTAACAGAACTTGGCCGTAGGCATCATTCATTATCAGAGACGCAGATATGCTGCACCACAAACACTTTATTTCTTGGTATCTTATTTGTTTTTTCGGCTACTGATCACTCAAGCTGAGTGAATGGATCGAGACTTTCAGAATGTGAAATGTAAGTGGATTCTGACAAATTATTTCAAAGTTATACATTGAACCCACTCGAAGGAATCGAAGAATTCTACACATTGTGAACCATTTCTTCTACTTCGTTTGACTCTACAACAGGCTGAATATCTTCAATCATCAACACTGCCAAAACAATGTTCTGACAGTGTTAAATTAACACGACACGACCTATGTTTCCCTGTCCCTTTTCTCAATTTTGTTTGCGCAGACGCGTTAGAAGCTTCACGTTTGCTCAGTGGAATTATACATATTTGTTCAGACACTTACGTGTTCTAATTTATGTTCAAGTGTAGTAACTGATTCCTTTAACAAATTAATTTCTTTATCTCTTGTTAAATAATTTTCACAATTTGTGCACGTATTTATATTTTTTGAATGCCTAGGAGAATCACTCTTAATGGACTGATTAAAATAATTCGAATCATATGACTTTGACATTGCAGCTTGTACCTCTAACTTTTTTATATTGAGTCTTTGTTCTTGTATTGTAGAAGTGGCTTGTTTCAACTGAGAACTCATTAATATTGATATACTGTGTAATTTATCAACATCGGAGGATAGTTTTTCACACTTCTGTTTAGAATTACTTAACTGCTCTGTTAACGAAGATACTTTTTCCTGAAGGTCTGTTGCAGTAAGAGATGACCCATTTTCTTCCACGCTGCTATTTATTTCATTTGCATTTAGCGCCTGGTTAGCAAATTAATAATGTTAACAAATATGCGAAAAATAAAATATAATGCAGCAGAACATACCTCATACCCCGATTCTATGATATTGCCTCCAACAGAAAGCTTCATTTTTAAATCAGTATTTTCCTTTTTAAGGTAATTCATTAATTCTCTGGTTTCAGTAAATTTTTTCTTATGATTATGATGTACTTTCATCATCTCTTCTTGCCAACTGGCTAAAGTGTTAAACTGTTGCCTCATAGCTACATTATTTTGTTTCAGTGTTTCTTTTAGCTTTCCATTCTCTTGTAACAATTCATTCAACTTCTGGTGTACCTCATTTGAATTCCATGATGCTATCATAGAATTGTAATCCTGCTTGGAAAACAAAGTTCTTAAGAATCTAAACTTAACAGTTTAGTGAGCTAACAGGACTTCCTACTTTAAAGGGTTAAAAGACACATATTTTCTTTTTCTTATATTGTCTTTGAAATCAGCATTATCAGCATCTAAAAACTGTATTACGACATACTGTTTTTCAATTAATGTACACAATATTTCGAAACCTTAAAACCAATTAAGTATTGTATGTATACTTTCAAAATGAGTGGCAATGTCAGAACAGATTGAACCAGATTTTAAGAAATTATTAATTATTTTAAATGTTAAAATGGGAAAACTCCTTATAACTAAGCTAAATAATAGACACGTACAACAGACATGCTCTTTTGCTGAATGTCAACATATGATGCAAGCGATGATGCTTGAATGGAATCCATTGAGTCTTTACCTAGCACCACAAAGGACAATGTTTCATTTGGATCAACAACACTGAAATTTGTTAATGCAGCATTTGAGTACAGGGGCGTGTCATCATCTAATATAAATCTAGCTTTTCCATTATTCATAGTAAAGCCAAGACTCTGTAGATGAGTCTCTGGCTCTACAGATAATTTTGAATTTCCTGATTCTTGTGTTCCTAGGGAAGACTTTCTTTCTTGATTAGATTCCATGTTGTAAAATTCATCTGGGTTTACGTTATCTTAATCTCAGCATTCAATGTCTCTCTGTAACACTAATACCTGCAATTTCAATAGAATAATTATTATGTTTGAAAGTTGACAATATCTATACAATAGATTATGGATGTTTATATAAATTCATGTTTTTGTACACTGGCTTATAAAAATTCAAATTAAATATAAATTTTGATCATTTATTGAGGGTTCCGGTAGTTCAAAAGAAAATAAAAATTTCATTGTACGTTACTAGTTTTGGTTTTATTGTCTTGTGCAAACTCATGTATGATATAAATGTATATAAAATTTGGATTCTTGTGATTAATATATTTTTTCACTAACATTATTATTAAACGGAATAATGAACATAATGTGTACAATCGTACAATCATGATTAATTATTATTATATTAAAATTATACAGTTTACATCATGTCTGAAAATAAATATTATTTGTATGAGCTCAAAACATCACAGCAAACTTACTGTCCGAGACGAAACTGCGTCGGTATATTAAAAAATAAAAAAAAAACTGAATCAATGCATTGCGTATTGCATTTATCAAGTTCGATATGACGCAAGAACATTTACGATACGTTTTATGCGTACTACAGAAATGAATAGAGTCTGCGATTGATACAGGACCATACAGAACTAACAATATGTTTCAATGGAATTTAAACTTACCAAAATCATTCATTGATAAACGTTATACATCATCAACAGAAATGACAGTTCATCACACCACTTTCAATGTGTTCATAATAACATTGCATGTACGTGCATATGATGGCGCTGCTCCAGCACCACTCAGCACCACACTTCCAATTACGAGAATGGGTAAGTACATAGATAGACTGCAAATAGTATTTGGAACACTTTACAACTCTTACTGTAGTCACATTTAGTTTTACGCAGTTTCACGTAACAATTTCTTTGTTAAAGATCTTATACATGATATATCTATACATAATTACATATGTACCAATCATGAGAACCGTAGACTGCAAACTGCGTCAAAACATATCAGATGCTGCCTTACCAACAGAACTTCACACTTGTTATGTATAGATGTATATACCTATAGTTAGCAGCACTATTACATTTCATTGAAAGAGCGAAATTCAAAATGTTACGATGCTTAAACTATATATAAACATATGTTTTAACATAGAAATTTGCAATTTATTATTAGTGTAGTGTAGTTTAATACTTTTTTATTCGTATATAAATATGTAATTTACTCGATACGGAACAAAATATTATATGTATTATCATGGAAATGCAAAAACAAGAAACAGTTTAATTTAATCTTATTATTAACGTGTACACATTTCCTGAACTCTAAAGAATATTAGAATTGTGAATGTATTTAATTTCATTCAGTCAAAAGTTATATTTCAATTTGAATTGTAATTGAATTAAGTTACACAGTTAAATTCAAATTAAGAATAAAACATTTTTATAAATCGGAAAAATAGCTTTTATTTCTGAAAATGGGTTGTAACAAACAGAGCGGAACAGCACAAAAAACGGGATTGGTGACCAGGAACGTGGGGATGCGGTCAGAGAATTTAGAAATGAAATACTACTCGTTATTTGACTTCGAAATTTATTTTCTTTGAATTAAAACCCGGAAATTCTTTAGAAAACTATTTACTGGATAATGAAAACTTACTGAAACTTCGATATACGTCTGATCACTTCGGAGTCCGTAGCAGGAATAATAAAACCCAGTTAACACGTGACGCTTAATGACGCCTTGAAGACGGCTTAAAGGCGCCTTAGATCTAAAACAGCCGTAAAACAAGCGTTTTCGAGGCGTCATGTGCTATCTGGGTACTTATGGCTTCACGAGTATCATATTTATTAAATGTACCTCTCATTGGACCAAGCATGGCTGGCAATTGTATAACAATAACTATGAATACCGAAGCCATCTTCATATGGTACAGCACAAGGCGGATACGCAACACAACACTTTCTAGGGTTTATTTCTGTCACAATTTCCACCAGTTCAGTGCATTCTAGTAAGACGTAAATGTCCCCACCTATCTGTACTGTTGTGTACGCGCCCTAAATATTCTGTGAAGATGGGCGCGAATTTCAAATCAAATTGACCAAGCATTTTTGAGTAGTTAAGAAATTTGTATTGTTTTATTATTAGACTACGTATTGTACATACAATACGTAGTCATATACTATATAGTTATAATCAATGTATTCAAGTAAAACAAAATAAAATGGAAACATTAATAAAGTTTAAGGCAGACTACACAGTGTCTAAATTCCTGTTTTAGTGTACATCCAGAAAAACAGTGTAAGGAGACGGGCCCACTATCACTTGGTCTCAGGAATTATTGAAATTTATGTTATGAAAATAACTATTCCAAGAATGAAATGAAATCTTCAAAAGTAAACGCTTGTGAAAACAAATTACACTATTATTATACGTTTTGCAAAAGTCTTTTATTCATGGAAGATTCGAAATACAGATTCACTCAAAGAAATAGCCACGATTAAAAAACAAGATTAATAGATTCGTATGAAATTAACATTAATAATCTACATTTTCGATAAAAAAAACTCTTTAACCTATTCGAGACTGACGGGACAATACATCCCACGCTAACTTTCATAATGTCTGCGTGGACAAATGCTCCAAAATTCAATCTTAATAAATAAAATTTATAAGGAAACGGATGTATCAGATGTTCAGCAGCCAAGAAAGAAAAGCGGACTAGAATTGCATGTTCCAGCTGCAGAGTTGGACTCTGTATTAATCGTTTTACATCATATCATTCATAATATTATAATTATATTATAACCTTATCCTATCAACCATTTCACTTTGTTAACCATTTTGTAAGATATTTTAATGAATAAAATCATTTCCCTAGTAACAATTTCTTCTGCTACCATCGAGACCTATTTGAGACATACGATCCTATTATAAAGGACTAATCGGGCTATACATCCCGTTTTCAAAACTATGTTTAACCTACTTTTTTCTTAATATTTCAGTGTATTATACACCGTACCATTATTATATTATTGAGTTCATCGTTAAAAAATATCCGCCTCGATACGGTTAAAACTTTGATGAATGGATCAATTCTGTGACCAAAGTTCTTGCTCTTGTCATATCCACCCAATTCTAACCGGATTGGAATTTTAATTGATTCGTTACGGATAAGTTGCCGACAAAATACATCTCACGTTGCGAAAAGTGATCGCGACACCGTGTCCGCGGTTGAGATCCGCCCGAGAAAACGGGCAAGCAATCAGTAGCGTTATTGTTGCAAATTTGCCAATCTAAATGGCGAGATTTATTATTCCTGTCTCGAGCAGAACTGTCGCCCGTTATTATCGTGTGTCTATGGACTAGTTTATTAATAGATATTGCGCAAGGTATATTCATTTTGTCGCGGGCAAGGTGTTGCGTAAAGCTCCGCCGTGTTAGATACTTATATGCACTTCGGGGTTTATCGTTTCAAGGGATCACCTTATGCACACCGACTGTTTCTCTCAACCCTGAGGTAAACAGGAGTCGGACTGGCTCGGCGGTACGAAGGTCGATTTGCGGCGTTATTTCTCAAGTTACAATCGCAATCCCCTGTTTGTGACAATTTCTGGTGCTTGTTACGAACGGCGTTTTTATTAAATCGACCAATCCTACGGACAAATGAAAACGGAAAATTCTCGGTGGAAGTTCTATTCGGGATCCGTTTGTTTCGTAACTTTATTAGCGGCACAGGAGTTGATCGAGAAACCAAGGCTTTCGTATTGTTTACCGCTTACTGATGTCAACTTTTATTTCCCCTTTAGCGACATGGAACACGGGGACATTTCTTTCTTGTTTTATAACCACAGTCTGCATTTGAGTACAGCCGACCCTCCCGTATCCGAACTAATAGGAAGACATAAAGTGTTCGGATAATAGAGCAATACCTTTTCTGATACTAAACTTTCTTTATGTAAATATAGATCAAGAAAGTTGACACTTTGTTTAAACGTTTATGAATCGCATATCTTTTTCGCTGCTAAATTACAGAAAATTTTCAACATAAGTAACTGCGTATAATTCAATCCAACAGACGAAAGTTTAGTGTGTGTAATATACCGTTGTAAATTGTATATTTTCTTACGATTTTTCAATAAAAAACAGTCAAATCATACATATGCGTTATTCATTAATCCCGCAGTATCTCCACTCCCATTGCTAATTTCAATTTACCAAAAACATAATAAAAAACAATAAATAATAGCAAAATTATACATTCCTAACACTTTTAAAAAAGCGCGGAAACTGCAAAAACTGACATGTCGCGCCATCTGGTGGCGACTTTGCAAACTATCGAAAGTTTTGGAATTAGTTCCAATTTTCGCCACCAAAGTGGTGGGGGCGCCACTAAATGTTCCATAAATTCCCAAATGTTTCCGGCACTTTTCTGAATCCAAGATGGCGGAAAAATTGAAGAATTTATGGGACATTTAGTGGCGCCCCCACCACTTTGGTGGCGAAAATTGGAACTAATTCTAAAACTTTTTAAGCAGCGCCATCTAGTGGCGTCTTTCCGAACTATGGAAGAAGTTCTGGGATTAGTTCCAATTTTCGCCACCAAAGTGGTGGGGGCGCCATAATATGTTCCATAAATTCCCAATTTTTCCCGCGCTTTTTCAAATTCAAATTTCACGTTAAATTGAACTTAAAATTTATTTCAATGCAATTTTAAGTGTGTTTACCAATTACTAGTTATTTATTTATGGAAACTATGGGATAGTCGTAGTGATAGGCTTAATAAACAACACATATATACCCATTAACTGTTTTTTATTAAAAGAATCTGATGAAAATACACAATTTACAATAGTACTTGAATACATTTCACAACAATTGCCTTAAATACTACTTATATATATACGAGTTTACAATATATTTGTAACAATATGTGCATAAATTCAGTAAAACATGGCTTAAATGTTATGCAGACTTATAACAATAAAAATAATTCGCGAGCACTGAGTTGCCCATCACTGCTTTACGTTAATACAGTTCATTATGTGTCTCTTTCACAAGTTACTTTTTATGAAGGACAATTGACAAATTTTTACTTTTGTGAAATGGTAAATAAACATTTACATGTCGATTTGAACACTATTTACGAATGTTGTTTACAACATTGTGAATATTTGAATGTTACTCTTTAGAAACAGAATGCTTTTCAAATGACCATTGTGGCAGTCAACGCGTTAATCTCCATCTGTCACTATGTATTTTACGTTACATATTACTATGTAATCGTAACAATTATTAGCAATTCTAAGAATTTTCGTTATTACTGAACTGTACTTATGGTGTACAGAATTGTCATCACACATACAGTATTTATGGATTATTTAACTCAATAGAACGTGATTAAAATGGTGGTACAACCGGAAATTGATGGAACGTAAAAACTAATTGTAAGTAACAGGTGTTGAATAACATTATGTAGTTTCAAACTTTCCTTAATAAAATGTGACTTTGAATATCCTTTCAGTACAAGTGTACTTACACTTGCCCTTATCGTTGCGCGTTGGTCTAATGGAGCTTGTTATGAGCTTCTGCAATTGCTGTTCCTCTTTATCAGATTGGACAATCAAGAAGCACATCGAAACGAAATTGTTCTTTTTGCTATAGAATTATTTTTAGTGACACGAAAGCGTGATTGTGTTCAATATATTATATTTCGTGTAACTCTATTTAAGGGATATTTAAAATAATGTACTGTTATGCATGAAGATCGCAATATGTACAATGAAAAACTGAACCAAACTCTATAATTTCAGTCAATTGTTTAACAGATATTTCATATCAAATGTGTTCTCCACGAGCACAAATATTAGCTTCACACTCATTGCTAGACTGCGTATTTTTATGCAAACATATACTTTTCCCGATAAATTAACAGAAACTGGAATCAAATCGAAATAACTTTACTCTAATAAGGATTCTTTTAGGTTTGAACTAAAATAAAAACATAATTGAATTTCATTAAATTTTTTACTGTACCTACTAAATTGCAGACACTTGAGTATGTTACAAATGGATAAAATGCACAGTCTACTCATTATTTTATATTTTCATTCTGCTACAATTACTCTGTTCAACACGTAAAATACCTCATTGCCGTTAATAGACGTTTCTGATAGGCCTTTATGAGCTGAATACGAACCTGTAATTAATCATAATCTAAGGTGACTGTTGTCATTGAGTACCACTGTTGCCGCCACGTATTTTGCTGAACTATTTCGTTTTTCTACTGAAAACAAAACAGATTTTGTAACTTCTCTTTGACACCTTTCTTAACAGAAATGTCTGTTCTGTCGCATCCTAATGGTGAGATTTTCTTCTAGACCTTTAGTTTTTGAAATGAATTAAAGCATATCAGAAAAAATTGGTGCGTTTTCGACGCCCTTTTCACTCTGATCATTATGTAAACATATATATATGTCTATGATATAATGATAATTTACACCATTTTATTTGGGAGAGTTCCGAGAATTATTTCGTGTCAAAAGGAACTGAATAACTATTACAGTAAAAGAGCAACATAACTCCAAAATAGAAAATTTACAATTTTAAAAAAAATTGATTTTTCCAAAAACTGGACTTGCTGGGAAAGAACGGTTTGCGGATTCGCATTCGGCACATAAAAATCTATCAGAAACGTCTATTAATGGTGATGAGGTAGGAAAAATGTTAAAATTTGTCTAACAGTGTTACTGTCACAGCGATATACTTTCATAAACAAAATATTAAACATGACAATGTTACTGTATATTTTTAATTCGGTTTTCTGCTATTCCTACCAAAGAACAGAGTCAGGTTCCAAAAACTAACCAAACTACACTATTCTACATGATTCTTTAACCGTGTTGTAGGAATGTAATCTCATTCGGGGGTTTCCCCGATTCTCTAAACCGTGTTATAGGAATGCTGTATTACACGGAAGTTGCCTGTAGTAGAACAGAGAAATTAAATTTCACCGTAGTCGGTATTTAAGCAGAAAACGAGTCGAAATTATATCCAGTATACACGAACATCATTTTATTCTAACCTCTAAAGCAACGCACAATTTAGAGTTTCTCATTTCATTTGAATAAAACGGAACCGGAAAGGGTTTAGCGGTCGGATAGGAACTTTTCCAATTAATCGCAGCCGTCCGAAAACCGCAATAAAGTGTAGCAACGGATACCATAACTTGTCCAATACCGTAGGTACCTGCACACGGAAAACACGATATCTATCCGTGTTCTTATCGCGAATAATATACCTACCTCGAGAGCGTGTACGATACACGTTCGTGGGATGCGTTAACAGTTTAAATTCGATGCTTGCAACAGCATCAGCCGGATGGTTTAGTGGGGAAACTTTCGGTAATAACTAACTTGTAAGCGTTATCAACTATCGACCCAGAACTTTCAACAATGCTGCATCGAAAATACAGTTTCGCCACCGGGTTGCAAAGTTCATAATCTTTTACGACTGCAATGTAGTTACGCGAATATAGCATCTATATACCTACCCAGATTATGGTAGTTGAGACGTTTCCCGCGACATGAGTTACGTCGACTATAAAACTCCTAAGTTTATGGTCCTTTATGGCTGTTGATCCACTATGGAGTGATTTCGATGAACTAGTAATCGGGGATAAATTTATCCTTACTCGTGAACAACGAGCTAGAGTATCATTGGCTACCGTTACAGACTTTACTGGAGATATTGGAAACGAAATATCCTTCTTGGAGGAAATTGACACTAACATACACTCTGCCCTTCATAAATATTAGGTCATTTGGTCTGTATGAAGAAAATGTGGTGTTTCGTAAAAGTTATATATTTCAGGACACGTTTATTACTCCATACTAGCATAAGTATTGTCCATTAAGCTTTAATATCCCCTTAAATAATACTTATTTCAAACTTTCAGCAATTTTGTAATACCTTGTAATACATATTTACTGCATATTCGATAAGTGTCCTAATATTTATGAGCGGGTGTGCATGTTGATAATTGACGAGGTCGATCTCTGCTTTTACATAATTTGGCTGTGAATGATTCAATAAAGAGATCTGTTACTTGTAACACATTTCCTGTTTAATTTTAGATCTTATTTTATTAATTGAACATCTGGAAATCTAATACCTCTTAGTCATTTTATACTGATCTTACATGAATATTGCAATCGATAATCTTCATACCTACTTAGTTAATCTATTCGAATTTATATGAAATTAATAAAAAAAAAATTAATTTCTAACGTCAAGTACGTTCTAATTTATCCTGATTTGAATTTTTTTCAGGATATAATACATACTTACAATTACTTATTTTCTCCTCCAAACTAAATGATTTGTCATCAAATCTGTTCTCTTCTCTTTACATTTTAAATGATCTATCACTAAATATATTTTCGTTTCACTAAATAATCTATTATTATTTTTGTCTCTGTATTAAATGATATACATAAATTAATTTTCTTCTCATTAAATGATATATCATCAATCATCAATTAATCTATCCTTTTTATCTTCTTCTTTAAAGGATCTACCACAGAATATATTTTTGCAGTCAAATATGTACAAATTGGGTGTATGTAAAAGAAATGGCTATTTTATCGTCGAAAATCTTTACTAACATTGAATATTTGCTATAGCATGTATTACTTGAAATAGTTTCACTCATTTTCTGCAACTTCTTTCCATTTTTCGGGCAAAAATTGATTTCTCTGTAGATAAAGTGATGTAAAAACACCATAACAGTGTAAATGAGACGATCATTACTTTTACATACACTTATGCATATGTTTAATGATTTTGTTGGAATTAAAAACGTTGTAAAATATTGAATACTCAACTGGGATTTGGTTATTTCAACATGCGTCGTCAGTTCCTTCGTGACGTTTAAGTATAAAGTTACATTCTCTCAATTACACTGGCTTTAACCACTCTGTTATCGATTTATACGCGTCCGAGGAAGCCTGACACTGACGGAAACCAGATCCTAACGCTCGACTTGATTTATTGGTCTTTTCGAGACCCGTCCAACCTCATTGCTAATCTTAGACTGTTTCTTGAACGCATCATCTGCGGTTACAAGAATTTTCTGAAACGGACTTTCAACTTGTACATACATCGCGAATGATTCAAATAATTCGAAAGAATAATATACTGAGTCAGTAGCAACAATTTTGATGGATTTTCTACAGAGAACATGATCGCCATGATTCTGTGGCGACAATAAACGATTGTATTAATATATTACATGTAGATGTCCATGTAAAACAATAAATTGTTTAGAATAAAAGATTTTGGAAAAAAATTTGAGACTGAAAGGAATAAGAATTGCAAAGATCGCAATAAATATTTCTGATCTGCTTGGTGAAGCTGTTTTGTTAATCCCACTCTGTGTTAGTTTTATTAAAATAATTTAATTATATAAATTCAACAAATAATAATATTCAAAAGAATTATTTATTAGAATGAATATGTGTAATGGAAATACATTGTTCCTCTAGTAGTGAATTTCTTTTTAATTTTTGAATGTTCTTTTCTCGAACTTGTAAATGCAATGGATGTCTGGGGGAATGGTTTGGAAAAATTTATAATCCATAGAAACCACTTTCCTGTTACAAAACGTAGTTCGAAATTGAGTTTATTAAAAAGACACGTCTTTCTAACTTCGATTTCACACACCGTGTACATCTCACTTAAATAACACAATCACGATTAATAAACACTCTTATTTGGTTTGAAAATATTAAGATCGTTCATAAAATTAGAAATCACTGTTCAAAGTACATGAAACATACAATGTTTACACTGATTATGTATTGACTACTTACGTTTTACTTCATAATAGATAAATTTACACGGGATTGCACAATTACATAGTCGGCTTTTTTAATTTTTTCATTTTTGTTTCTTCAAAGACACTGTTTATTTACAAAGTAAACACACTTTATTTAACTAAGGTTACTTTTAGTAAACAATTCGTCAAAATTAACGTTAAACTATATATGTAACTGCGTTTTGTACGCGCAACTTCCTTCGACCACCACAATATAATTATGGGGTCATACATTTCTCAGTCCCTAAATATTGCCTTATTGTGGATACTCCGGATGACTTTTCTTACAAAAGGCGTTTTCTCCAAAACACTTTTATTAGGTCTTTTATTTTCCTGAATTTTTCAATATCTATCACTAGTAACTATTTTGTAACAGTATTTTACAATCTCGAAAACAGATTGAGTTGTATTAACCCTTTAATTCCTTACAATTATATTTATTATCGCAATTTTTATTTTTGATGCTTAGAAACTGTTCATGTATGGTGTTTTTTATTTTGTGTATTTTTTTTATTCAAATAATCAGATATTGTTAATAAGTTCTAGCTGTGTTCTGAGTATAAGGGTTCATTGCACTATTTTAGTATATCTGGTACTAAATACAAAGTACCGTCAGGACATGAAGGGTTAAGGCGATCTAACTGAAATCAGATGACATGTACTGCTGTGATGACAACTACAGCTGTTTATGCAGTTATACTGCACTTGAAAGCACAAAGTGCAAAAAAATGGTAACTTTAATAAATGTTTAATAAAGTGATTCTTTTGCTCTTAGCTTGATAGTAATATTAATACAATTTCCGATCGTTCGTTTTATTTCAAGTATTAGTGTAAAAAAAAGTTGAATTTGCATAAATATCTGCAGTCTAGTGGTTAGTAATACGAAGAATAACGTAATTATACATGAATATATGAACAGACTTACAGTATAATTGAAGTAGGAACGTTCATATTGCATGTGCAACTTCACTGTGAAATGAGAAGTTACGATTTCCATTTGCATATGACGAGTGATAATCGTTGTAACATCTTTTCCTTATATTTTTATACCACACACACAGGCAAACAGACGTGTATTTTTTTTTCTCACACAACTCCTATGTTTCTCATCTCTTTTCTACAGCTTCTTCTTTTATTCAACACTTCGTTCCGGAATTCCCCGCTTTACAGGCAGACTTACTTGTTGATTCCAACGCACTCACACACCTGAAACTTTGCTCACCTTTATTTTCTCACAGTAGAGAGTACGAGGTCCAGGTAAAAAGCAAATTTCAGGCGTAAGAGTACTGTCGAGTCTACTTGACTGCTCTTGAATGTTTAACTTATGCTTCTTATAGACAATCTTGGAAAACCGTGTCACTTTGCCCACGCTCGGCCTAACACTTTAAGAACCTAAAACGTTTCACTGAATCTTTTGTGGTTCGTAACACTTAGAATTCTTTCGAAATCAGTACATAGTCATCGTATTGAATGGTTAAATAATACGTAGTTTACCTATATTTTAATATTATAGAACATAATAAAAGTCACGAAATAAATTTTAACATACTATAATAATTAATAAAAATTTCCAGTGGTCTACTTTCGAAGATCATCGGAAAATTTAAATCTATACAAAATGTAGTTTTCACTTAGAAATGTTTTACCTGTTAAATGGATAAAAAATAAATAGTTGTTAGTAACTTAGTCTACTTAAAGAAGTAAGGGACTGTTAAATATTGAATTTATGCAGTATAGACTTGTAAATTTTCAATTTCTTTTGATCACTTTGAGCAGTATAATTAAAAAAAAGGGTTGTTCTACACAGATTCCACCAAGGATCACTATTTCTTTAAATATCCGTGCACTTTTGTCAACGAAAGTATAAATTCAATTAGTATTTCGAAGACATTAATATTTCCGACGTTTTGTTAAGTGCCATTACTTTTTTATGTAACGAGTAGATAACTACAATATATGAAAAATATTTGTCAGCACAATTATTAAATACAATAGTCAATACAATTTGTGACATTTTACAGTCATGTGTGTTTTATAAGTTTTTATAAAAAATTCAAACAATTTAACCAACTTTCCACCGAGAAAAATGTGTAGATTCAACCCCTAAAATCATAACAAATCATTTCTCTACATCTGGTAAAATCAGAACAGGTTTATCTACAACAAGACTATCAATGATATTTTTCTATTAGATTATTCCATGATAAATAGACTGCAGATTTTTATGCAATTATAGAATTTTATGGGCTAGTTTGTACAAACTGTAATCGAACACAAATTCGTGTACTTCATTCAATATTTTGCCATGTCCCAGTTAAAACAAAAAAATTATCAAACTTTAAACATTATCAAATTCTAGACTATACTGAATTCTAGACAGTCGTGTATGCTATAAATGCACAAAATCCACAGTCTAATAATAAATGTCAGTTTTGAACGATTGCGACTTATCTTGAACAGAAAACTCAATCGAAGAAAGTCCCATTTGAATCGACAGATTCTTGCCAACAAAACAGGTTCTTCACAAGATTCTTGATTCCATGTGTAACACTAGAACTACCAATCCCATCAAAATAACGGATTGCAGATTTCTTATTTTACAATTACTTTTCTAGAATTTATTATTGACTTCTGATTTAATATACATTTCATATGACACTCTATTACGCCAGAGTATATCACGTATTATGTATATTACTAAATTTTACAAGTTAACTTACATCAACTGCTGGTAGTTCTAGTGTTAGCAATTCGATGGACGAAGTGAAGCGCTTTAGAAAGCTACATTTATTATGCAACCCTCTAATACATCAAATACCCTGCAATTACCACAACACCTTCCACGTGTCTTCAAAGGACACAATTCCATAAACGCTTTCTCGATGGTATCCATACACTTCCGGTTCGCCAAACTCGACGACGATAGATTGCCACCGACACACCTGAAACTTTGCTCACCCAGAGGAGGAGGTACGGGTAGAGCAAAGAGTCAGGCCCGCCTGTAACGTTCCGACTTTTCTTCGATCGGTGTGTCCTTCAGCTTGAAGCCCCACACCTTGAGGTCTTCCCGATTCAATCACGATCGGCGGTCCTGCGTGTGTCGCTGTGAGGACACTAGAACATAGAACCGCGGGATTTCTTCATTGAGTACAGATCCAATGGAAACGAGTTACCGATAAGACAGGGACCCTCGAGAGGGCCATTAGAACCTCGCAGGAAAATAGGGGTGTCGGGGCGGAGAACCAAGGAAGAAAGAACCGAAGAGGGCCGAGAACTCCCGGGAGCTGCTCTCAGCGATGGCGGCCAAGGAATCAAGACTGTTCACGGTTCATCCTACTTTCGAGTCTTTCACTTCCATTTTTTTTTTCCCTCGAGACGGCACTCGAACCCTCCATTGTTCATGGTCCGTCTGAAACAGAATTGAAAAGACGCGTGATATTTACCGGCGGATTCCGTTCGGACTGCAAATATTGGGCGACCCGAAAAAAGAAGTTTAGTTCGGAATGTATTAGGTTCTACCGTGTGAAATTGTCTGTTTCATAGATCGAAAACGAACATGCTTGTTTTCGGAAGAAATGATTTTTATTCGATCGAAGTATGCAGTGTGATGGTTAATAGAGATTTCTTTGAACGACATATTATTTGATAGATTCTATTTTTATAAAGATTGTGGTTTGAGATTGTAGGAATTCTTCAGCAAATACTGACTGCTGATTAAGGAATGTTTTGTTTTATGGAAGAAGCTCCCGATAACAGAAAAAGTGATCTTTTGTTAGGGAAATATCATGCATAAGTATTGCCCATTGAGCTTTAATATCCCCTTAAATAATACTTATTTCAAACTTTCAGCAATTTTGTAATACCTTGTAATACATATTTACTGCATATTCGATAAGTGTCCTAATGTTTATGAGCGGGTGTGCATGTTGATAATAGAAGAAGTGATCTTTTGTTAGGGAAATATCATTCATAAATTAATTCAGCTAACTTTGTTTTGACCTAATGTAAATTCATATTGAGAAAGTATTCGAAACTATGCTTTGATACCATATTGTGTACCAACGTAGAATAATCCAATAATCTCATTAAAAATTCGATAATCAAAAGAGTTAGAGAAGCATAGTAATGGTGCAATTTCTGACTAGCTCAATAAATAGTGCTGATCGTATTTATTTTTTACAGTATTATTGGAATATCGACAATTTCATGTCGTAGAACCTGATACAATTTATATATGCGTATTTTTATGTGCAAAATATTTTTGTTTAAAAAAGGAAAACATTTCGACAGACTTAGAAAATTCGTTTGGTTCAACTGTACGCTGTTCTAGTTTGTAATTATAAAATAGAAGTAAGTTGTATATACATATAAACACGTTACGAATGTGACAGAGAAATTAAGACTTACACCTAGTTTCCAATAACAATTTTAATGAAAGTATTGTATTTTTATATGCACTAACTTCTAGGATATTCTATGTACTAATTTCTAGAATACTCTGTTTTTATTCAATAGTTACTTATAGAGCTGCTTGTTTATTTCGATGTTTTCTTGTATGAGAATGCAGAACAACCAGTTGTGTAATAAGAGTTGTCTATAGTAAGATTTATGATTTATGTAATAAGATTTCCACCTAATTAAGGGTTGACAGTCCAAAGAATGGTCTAACCCTTTTTAGCCTCTATCATTTCTTGAGTCCTCGTACATACGAAAGTAAAACTTTTTAATAGATCACAGAATGAATAATATTTTATTTACATATTTAAAGAAACATTTCACATGGTTAAAATAAAATATTGCCCAACTGTAGAGTAGGTACAATTTCATTTTCATGAATGTTAGAACAAACGACACTGCATGCAAGCTCCATGATACCTTCGACAAAGGGAATACTTCCTTTGACGAAATTACGTAAAAATCCAGGTATTGCGTTGATCGTGTGTCAGTACTGTGCGTAATCTCATCGTTACATGCACTTTGCTAACTACCTGGTCGACCGTGAGCAGGGGCCACTAAACCGATTACCACAGTTTATGCTACACGCTACCAGCAGGCATCCTATAAGTGCATCTAACAGCGACTTAAACGTAGTATCTGGGATGTTGTATAAGATCTCAGACAGTGAGTTTGTAATTAAACAATGGTTCTTGTTATCCTATGACTTTTTGACGACGATAATACATTGTGTGACGATAATAATATTCGGTTGGTGAGAAAGTATTTTCGTTTTCCGACATTAAAGAGAAAGCAGTCATGTTTATACAATGACAGTTTGTTTAACCAATAATATAATTAATCAATAATATAAGTTCCGTCATTGAAAATTGAAGAAAAGGAATTACTGAAAAACGCTGTCAATTTTACATACGCGAAAAATGAAATTATTTTCCCACCAACCCGTGATTACGTTTGAATTCAGCATACCTCCCAGCCCTTGTGCTGAATAAACATGGCGCCCGATATTGGAGAACAATAAATAATATTTGACGAAGCTGTGTCTTCGTTTTCTTGGAAACAAATATTGAATTTGGGAAAAACTGTACATTATTATTTGGTGAATTTAATGGAACGGTATTTTGCATTATATAGGGTGATCAGAAAATAATGTCGAAAAATTTATGAAATTAAGTTTTATGACTTTATTTCTGTATTCTTGAGCAATACTGAGACACCTTCTCACAATAACCTTACTATTTATATGTCAGCTACTTCAAAAACCTTCTTGTTTTTTAGAAAAAGTAATTTTATTCGAGGAAGATATGCGTAAATTGTTACGTATATTGTGTTATGTAATGTTACATATTTACTAAATATGTAAGAATCGTTCATTATCTTCAAAATCATCATTTTATATGATTTCTTCCTATTCTCAATTAGTTTATCGATATTCCATTCACGAAAATCAGTTACTTAACTGGTGATCAGTAAACGTTCACTGTTTCGTTTAATGAACTTATAAGTTTTTAACATTTCTAATGCTAAAATAATTATCTCCTTTCTGAGTAGCAGTGTAAATTAATTTTTCATAATGTTTATAGTAGCCCATCGGAATGTGTTCCTCCATTAAACTACATGGTACACAGTGCAACAGCTTCAAATTCGTTTTCGACAAAAGAAAGTAACAAATTTTAATTATAAATATCTTCCAATATGGAACTACAACTACAATTCACTGATAAAGATTGTGTAATTCGTATGGTTTAAATTTTTATAATAAGACACAAAGTGGAAAAATATATATGAAATAGTCTCCAATACTTATGAAGAGGATTTATGAATGGATTCCTCTAACATTTCATAGTTAAACTTAATACTCCACCGACACATGAGCCTCTCAGAAACCAAACCGAGCCAACTTAACGAAACAAAAAGCAGGGAAAGTCATTAATATTATACATATACGTTACTGCCTTAAATTTCGTTTAAAATACATGAAGGCACAATATAACATAGTAAATTATTTAAAATACACGTTTAGTATTAAAATAAACTACTTAAAAATATTGAATTAATATATTCATAGAAAATGGAGTTGATCGGTTTAGCTACCGAAAGACTCACCCACCACCAAATACTAAACACTAATGATGTACCAATAAGTAGTCCATTACTTATTATTAAATTTCGTACTTGTTCCGAAATAATTTAAACTCTTCTATTACCTTAACAGTAGTCGTTATTCGTCTTCTTCATTCTCCGACATTTTAATTAAACAGCAGATCAAAAAACTATTTTGAGATTAAACTGTATTATTACTATGTATATTGGAACCATAGTGAATTAGTTATTGCTACACCCAATAGGTCTACCAAAGCAGTCAAAATGGCGGGTTTGCGATTTCTTCTAAAAGTGACTAAAATGTTATAATCGTGCAATTTCACGACATTTTTAACAACTTCCTGTACAATATACAGATAAAGAATTAATTAATTTATAAGTCTGTATCATTTCGTAAAACTGTCGCTTTTATCAATCTGATGGAAATATGTATATGTTAATTGTCGGCAGTTCTAGTATTAACATTTGTGCACTGCTCGTACCTGATTGTTTTAAACGTCTGTAGAATGCACACAATAAGATGTAACATTGAAAATTTTTGTTAACACTTCTCATTGCTGATATACTTCATATTTTTACTATTAGAAATTAATGAAGCACGAATTAGGAGACCTATACGCTACAGGTATGTTTGACTTGCGCACCACATAGCAGTCAATTTCCCTAGATTGTGTCCCCTAATAACAAAATTCTGTAATACTAAAAAACTACTTGTAATTAAGGGGTCATGCTCAGTCAAAAATTTTCAAAAAAACGATTTTTCATTTTCTACATTCTCTTTAAGTACATCTCGAGAATATTCTGTGCAAGTTTCAAGATAATCCAATTAAAAATGACAGAGTTACAGCCGTTAAAGAATGAACATTTTATATAAGTGTAAGCTTGACTTGAAACTTCAAACGCGTTTTTCTCGAAACTACATTTTTCAAATCGATGATCAATATTTCTCGAAAACTACTGTGTCGATTTACATGAAACCTTTTGCGCCTTATTTCAAATCAGAAAAACTTGTCCTTGACCGAAGGATTTTTTTTCGTTTCATACTTTTTTTTTAATTGACCAAAAACGAGTGATTTTTATGTGAAAATCGCACTTTTTCAGGAAAATGTCCGTCATTTTGTTCCTAATCAATATTTCAAAAAACCCTACGTTTAATGACAAGATTGGTTCTCCCGTTAGATAAATTCTTACTGAATGTTTAATTTCAAATAAACCGTTACGAAGGTACAGTGATCACGACAGACCACTTTTTGTGAAGAGATATCCGGGAGATCGCTCACCATTTATTTATTAATAAATATTTTTAAATAAAATAATTACCTTATGATCTAGAAACTGCAAACTTTAAAACACAAGCACATTTTTTGAAAAAGGTCTTATAGTTTTCGAGAAAAAAATTCCCAAAGAACACTCTTTTTTCGGCCTCCTGACTGAGCATGACCCCTTAAAAGCTCTAGAATAATAAAAAAAAACTAGTTGTAATTTATATAGTTATTGTTATTTCAATTTTTTTCGCGATCCCCTAACACCAAGCACGTGCCTCAGGTTGGGCACCGCTGCCACATATCAACACGATCAACCTCCCGATTTTCCAAACCAGAAGGCCCTCTATCATAAGAACACGGGATTTCATAACAGAACAATTAAAAAACTGGGTCAGAACGGCACGGTACACCCACGATTCCCTTGAATCCCGTCCTTTTCTCCGTAGAGATAGGCATCTTCTCCAATTTGGGTACCGCAAGAGCCAGTCGGAGAGGTTCCGCAGGCTCGAGCTGTATCGTGAAAAGAGAGACCGGCGATCTGCAGACGGAGCCTGTCAGAGGGCAAAGTCGGTGTCCAGGAGAAGAGAATATAGCGTAACCGCTGGGATGTCAGTGACCGGAGCATAACCCCAAGATAGTTTCACCATTACCACCGTCCTCCTTCGCCTTGCTCCTTTCCGTTGGACCGTGCGCAGGCGGGTTTGTTCAGGCCGTCTCGCCAGTCCGCAGCAGCGCCAGAGTGTGTCTCCGATTGCAAATGTCCATGTCAACGAGCTTGGTTTCCCTCTACCTCCTCGATCAAACCGATCCATCCGTTTCAGGGAATCTGTATTCCTCGCGGTGGATAGCATCGGTTCCGCTCGTTTCTATTTTTCCAATCTCCTGATCGAGAATCCTCCGATGCGGATCGATCGGCTTCTCTTTTCCCCGACTTTTCCATTTGTGTCGTTTCGGCCGGTCCCGTTTCGCTTTAGTTATTCTCCTTTTTGGTCTTCTACTTTCTTTCTTTTTTCTTTTTTAAGGGAAATCACGGTTCGTTCATCGATCGATTCTGACGTTCGTTGCTTCTAGGGGGATTGATTAATCGCCCCACTTTCGGGGATTTGCTGAATTTCTATGGCGGACGCGTAGGTATGAGTCTAAGAGATTTGTGATTTGGATTGAGCAAATTGAAATGAGATGATGCGATTTTAGGTAGTTTTTGTTGGAGCAGTTTTGCGATTGGTATGGGCGCGGTGAGATATTTATTAGGATACACCTGCGATCACGTATATGTCAGTGGACATTATATATAAAAACGAGTAAATTAAGTTATTAAGATAAGCAAATGATTAAATATTAATCTTTTTCAATTTCTTGTTCAAACATTTTTCGCGCCATTGGTTAGAAATATTCATTTACTTAATATTATTCATTCACTGGTGAGAATTGTACTTTTTTCTTTTTAATTTAATTGATGATATTTTTTCAGTTTTTAGAATTGAAATCGATACGTTATAAATAAATATAGATATTAAAAAATCTAATTTTCATGTGCCAAATATTTATTAATACTATTATCATTTAAAATTCGACTCTAATATAGTTACAAAATCTCTTAAAAGGGTTCATTTATTGATGCATTTACCCTATGAGTGAAATTTTTAGGAGACTATTGGTCCGAAAAATTGGAAACTATTGCATTTGTGATTCATTATAAGGATTAGGTACATCGCTTGCAATGTTTTTTTAAGTATGAAACAGGGCACTGTATATTTTCAGAATAAAATTTTTGTAAATATCAAATATATTGTTCACTATATTTTGATTCCTGTACTTCGTTCTGGATCTGCAGTAGGATTTTTGTAAAAACAAAACCAAGGAGACTATCATGAAATGCATTTTTGTAATTAAATATTGTAATAATATTTAACTATGTTATTTCTCTCTAATGATTCTGTATTAAAGGTAATTTAGATACTTCTGTAATATAACTGATTGCAAACGTAAGGGAATTGATTACGGTTGGGAATACACATCATAATACTGCATTTAACCAAATTATATCATTCCAAACGGGATAGAATACGTAATCAAAGTAATTATATATAATAACATACATAATCAGATGTAACCGAAACAAGTTATGCAATTTATGACGCAAAAACTTCGGCCTGTCCTGTTTCGTATTACAACATGGTAGGAGATTCGACCCAGTCGTACCTCGTATAATTGGCACACTTTATATCATGTTACTTTCATACTATATAATACCGTCTCATGCATACTAATAATGATCGTATAAAGTTACAGTTAATTTAAACCATGTAATTTTAGCGTCAATATGGGAAGGAGGACAAAAGAGGACGTTAACAGATGAAATTTTATTCTAATGATCAAATAACACTGGATTTTAATTTGTCGTTTATATAACTTTCGCATATCTTATTTTTTCCCAAATTGCTTTGTATTTACCCAAAAAATCTTTGTATTTTATTCATTTTATCTATTCCATCTTATTTACTTTGTCTCTCCTTCTTCGAACATAAAAAGTTTTTAAAGCAACCAACTACATAATATGTATTACAAACTATAAAGACGAATAGGTAATGTAAATGTATTTCCGATAGCTCGAACTTTCCAGATTTTGTTTAATATATATTATGTTGACGATACTGATTGAACTAAATCATTCAAAATACTTTCGTAAGATACTGAATACTCATCAAGCTTTCGAAACTAATCAAAACTTTCAAGACTTTGGAAACTATCAAGACTTCTCAGAGTTCCAAGACTTTCATGAACTATCGAATCTTTAAAGATTTAAGACTAATCAAAATTCAAGACTTATCAACACTTCCAAGAATTTTAAGTACGGAATCATATATTCCAACTGATTCTAATTTTTCGCCACATGTAGGGTAAACGCATCTAATATCACCTACCTAAATTCAAATCATTCTCAATCGAAGAGTAACTAATATGTTTGTATTTAATTAGTCTCAGATATAAAAGAAATTGTCTGTTTTATGTACAGATGGTCAGAACTGTTAAAACTCAAAGTGTGTACAAGCATCTCCTACCTGAAAAATATTGATTAATTCATGAAATTATGAAGCTTTAACTTTATATTTATATGTGTTTACTATATTTCACCATATGAATATTTTGGAGGTTTGTTACTAAACTTTTTAAATGGTTAAATATTGATTAATTCATGTACCTATTTATGAGCTTTTCAAGTTATATTTATACGTGTTTACTATATTTCATCATAT
The DNA here is from genome assembly GCF_001272555.1 of Dufourea novaeangliae. Classification (NCBI taxonomy): domain Eukaryota; kingdom Metazoa; phylum Arthropoda; class Insecta; order Hymenoptera; family Halictidae; genus Dufourea; species Dufourea novaeangliae. The sequence continues at coordinate 1,182,520 of NW_015374106.1, read as the reverse complement.
CAATATTTTTGAGGCTTTCTGCCAACGTCTTTTTAAATAGGATTGTGCTTAAAAAGTGTCTTTATTACAAAAATAAAAATGTACAATTTCAAACTGCTTACATTACTACATATTATTTTCTAAAACTATCACGTTTACATGCTGAACAAAGTTCAGCTCTGTAGCTTCACAAATTATGTGTCCCCATCTATAGCAAATACTACAATGAAAAGTAGGCGGTATTGAGTGCACGGTAGCCAAAATATAAAAAAACTGTTTCCGTTAACAACAATGTTGGAACCGATTAAATTGCAGAAACATGTCATTAATTAGATACTTCCAGTAAATATTCATGTATTCATAGAATTTATAATGCCGTAAAATTGCCATGGTTCAATAAATTTCCACACCATCACGATTCACCGAAATACTACGTCGTTCGAGAAGTTGGTACCGTTTTCATGCGTACAATCGTGGTTTATACGATTTTTTTATGTACGAAATGTGTTTTAAAGATATTGCATGGCCACCAGGTCAAAAGATGTTTTATTATCCAGGAAAGAAGGTATACGGCACGAACTTTCCGGACGACCTAATATGTACTTCTCATTCGCTACACGTCGCTCATATGATGTTGCAACCGTAGTATGTCTTCCTACACATGCTTGGCTAATGGTTCACTTTATTACCATCAGATTTTATCACTTTCCGCACAGATAATATGAGTGGCGATATTACATGCTGGGCGATAATTAGATGCAGGTACCCTATACAGGGTGTACCAAAAATGTTGTCCGACCCGGAAATGGGGCACTCGAGGCGTGAATTGGAACAAGTTTTTCCTTAGCAACAATGTAATCTGAGGCTTCGTTACCGAGATATTAACGAAAAACCCTGACCAATCAGAGCGCGAGTTTGCCAGGCGAGTTCCCGCGCTAGCGGTGGCTACGCGCTGCGATTGGTAGGCAGCGTTACCGCGGGAAATCGGTTGGCAAACTCACGCTCTGATTGGTCGGGGTTTTGCGTTAATATCTCAGTAACGAAGCTTCAAATTACATTGTTGTTAAGAAAATACCTGAGTGCTCCATTTCCGGGTCGGACAACATTTTTGTTACACCCTGTATATTCAAAGCGGTTCAAAGTGTTTCAAAGTCCATCACTAACTGTACACCGACGTTTAACACGGAAAAGAATAATTGACAATACAATAGTTCTACCGAACGTGATCCTTGAAAGAACTTCAAGACAAGGTGATAACAATACCGCGACCGAGGCCCAAACACCGAATAGAAAAGGCCATTGAGGGCGAAGAACGGAACGGAATACCGCGAACCGATCATTGCCGCGTCATTACGTCGGAACCGATAGCTCGAGGAAATCGACGTGGATTCCATTGCCAGCAAAATTGACCAGTACGTATACCTCGTGTAAGAGCTTTAGCGAACACGGAAACCCAACTGATGTTAGGGTGCGTCCTCACTATGCCGATCGGCAAAACCGAACATGGGGATGTTTTCGGCACGTGTCAACAGGTCCCGCGGCATATTGGGGACACAAAACAGGCCGATCGGTTTTGCCGATTGGTTTTGCCGATGATGGGAATGGCGTGTAAACATTCAATGCCGAGGAGCCTTCGAACATTAATCGATCATTTACTGTATATAAGAATTACTTTAGTTTTTGAGGTGACAGTTATAGGGACATCGGAATTGCTCGTAGATTTTAATTGCGTGTGAATTAAATTATCATATTTAATGTATAAAACTATTTTCTTTAACCCTCCGAGCACGGTCCCTGGGTCACGCATTCGCGAGAGCGACATGCACACAGTGACAGAGTCAGGAGTGGGGACACGGTCTCGAGAGCGACACGCACGCAGTGACGGAGCTGTCGCGTAAATCGCATAGCGACCGATGTTTGTTTACATGCAAACGACCGGGCCAAGACGCTGCAGAAGTATTGACTAATAAATATAATTTGTTTTATAATTCACGAGATTTTTATTCTAGTTAGTGTAATAAGAACCACGAAAATCCAAATATAATGTGGAACCAGCTAATCATTACATTGTATACATGGTGACGGTAGCTCGAGCTCGAGCTCGAGCAACCGCCACTGCGTAGTAATATCGGTGAGGGTATCGAGCTCGAGCCATACTGGCACTGTGTTAGTACAGTGTCGGTGAGGGCCTCGAGCTCGAGCCTCGCCGTCGCTGTGTAGTAGTAGAATATCGGTGTGGGGTTAGAAAAGACATAGGGATCGGTGACCATATTTTCGTGCTCGGAGGGTTAATGAAAAAGATGTTAAATAATATTATGTTCCAAACTGAGACTATTTTTAGGTTAAACAGCATGTAAGTGGGAACATCTGCCCTAAGTGGGGGTTTGCACGTTGCAACGCCTCCTTTGATCCATCCTATGCGTGAGATGAGGTTATTCTTAAGTTGGACATACTTTAGTTGTAAAATCCGTCGATGTCCGTGTTCACTAAGGCCTACCATCCACTAAAGCGTCTCGTCATAGACGCTTCATAGACATTTGACGATGGCAGGACATTTTCATGTAACGATCAATGTAAAACAAGGGACGTGTGTCCACATACGATTCAGCGTCGCGTTTTCGTCGCTGTATGCGATCGACATGGAGTGCGTCGTCAACGATGTCTGCCGCTATGCGTATTGAAGGACGCAAAATTTTCCTTTGTTTTTGAGCGTGAAATATGTCGGCTGTAAAATTCGTACAGATTGCTGAAAAGTACCCATGTTTGTACACTGAACTGCAAACTCAGCTTCCGCTAGGGGAAAACGTGCCGTAGGAGAGGGACCCCCTACCATGCTCCTACCTGTTGGTATTTGGAATTACTGATATTTATGCCAAATTAAGATTCGATTTAACATTTATTTCAGTACCTGGAATAAATTTACCAAGTGTTAGGAGACTTTTCTTCTTTGCCACTTTTTCCCCTAGCGGAAGCCGAGTATGCTCGCGTGGGTAGACTGACGTGCAAATTGGCTGCCGCTAGGGGAAAAATTGATGTAAGGGAAAGACCTCCTATCACTTGGTCTCAAAGTTATTGAAACTTATGCGGAATTAACATTCGGTTTAACATTTATTTCAGTATTTGAAATAAATTTACCAAGTAGTAGGAGACCCTAACCCCTACATTACTTTTTCCCCTAGTGGAAGCTAGGGGAAAAAGTGGCGTAGGTAAAAGGCCTCCTACCACTTGGTAAATTTATTTCAAGTACCGAAATAAATGTTAAATTGAATGTTAATTTTACATAAATTTCAATAATTCCCGAGACCAAGTGATAGAAGTCCCTTTTCCTGCACTGCTTTTTCCCCTAGCGGAAGTCGAGTTTGCTCGCGAGGGTGCACAGACGTGCAAACTCGGTTTCCTCTAGGGGAAAAAGCAATATAGGGGGTTAGGGCCTCCTACTGCTTGATACATTTATTTCAAACTGAAATAAATGTTAAACCGAATGTTAATTTCGCATAATTTTCAATAACTCCGAGACCAAGTGGTAGGAGGTCTTTTCCTTACATCAGTTTGTCCCCTAGCGGATAGCGAGCTTGCTCGCGAGGGTACGTGGCTAACACAATATGCAATTTTAGTGTCTTGTTTTTGGATTAGCGGAGCTACACAAACGCACTAAATTCTTGCACGTATTTTTATTCAATCTATAGAAAAAATGAAATTCCGTTAATCCTAGCGCAGTAACGAATAGTCCACAATTTATGTTCGTTTCTATGTAACAATGTAACCAATATCTTTCCCGACTTTTATGCCGTCGAATACATATAATTATACTAGGTGATGAACGTACTCTTCGTCGCTCGACATCTTTGCGAATGAGGAAAATAAAGCTTCTGTGTGCTTTCGATACACTTTCAATACGCTCAAGTGGACAGAAACTCAAGCGTAGCGTAATCGTCATGTTGTACGCTACGTTGACGTTCTATGACGAGACCATAGACGGAGCATGAACTGAGCGGGGGAGTAAGATTCGCGGTAAGGGGGTGGTTAGTTATAAATCGGGTAACTTCGTTCCTTTTCGGTGCTATTCGGGTATACAATCACGTTACATATATGTATGCAATGAGAGATGAAAAGAATATACTTATTATACGTTAAAAATTCCGTGTGTCGTGTAGTTTGTACAGATATATGTATTTAACAAAATTAATAAATAGTATAAAGCATTAAATAATAGTAGCACACAGCCCACCAGCCGTTAATAACGAGCCGAATGCATCCGAAGCTAACCGATGTATATCTAACGACCGCTGTCTTTTCCCCTACAATCCTACAGTCCCCTCGCCCAAAATTGTAGCTTATGCTCCGTCTATACAGGGTGAGACGGTGTGCCGAAGTGATAAGAAATAGTACTTAATCCGTGATAAGGAGATTGCAGCATTGCATTGATACCAATGGTAATCATTTTGAACACCTTCTGTAAATGTAAGTTCATTTTACCTTTTTGCCTTAAATGACCTTCGTTGACCTTCAAAGACCTTAATGTTGCACATCATTGGATTCGTCTCGATAGCCGCTATCAGAAAATAAGTACCAAAATATAGCATTCTATCTAGAAAAACAAAGTTGACCTTCAAATCTCTGAAGGGACTCCACCTAGCAACAAAAAACTAACGTCATATAACAGCCCCCGTTGTCCCATGCAACTTTTGTTTCGAAATCTTTTCTATTATTATCATACTTTCGGAGTTATTCTAGGTGGCAATAGTTAGTGCCTCACCCTGTATATGTCTATCGACGAGACACGCCTTAGTGGACAGTAGGCCTAAAGCTTTTCCACCAGTTATACATACCTGACCGCGGCGGATCCAGGAATCAAGTATACACGGAACAACGGCGTAGCGGTCGCTACAAAAGTGCCGCCAGTCAATTGTCATTATTTTTATGCTATCCACCATCACATCCTCCTCCCAAGGAAGTCCCGCAGCACCGAATATCGGTTTAATGAGCGCATCATCGGGTCGTGGTGGGGGGAGGGGTGGGGGGGGGGTTGGTTCGGGTTGCTTTAACTTTAACGACGAGCCGTCGGAATCAAGCCTCCCGGTCGCGGATCAATAGACACCGAATCCTCGAATCCTGTGCATCATAAAGGGGTAAACGACCGCAGGCAGTTTGGCGGGCGTTCGTGAAAGCCGCCTTTCTTCGGGCGTAATGCCGGCCCTGGGATCATGTGATGACGAGACCGATTATGAGCGTGCCAGCGAACGGAGGAAGATAGAGTGGTCTTTCATTTGGTATGCGTGGATGCGTGTTTGCGTGAACGAACGGGACGAAGGGAAGGGGTAGGGAGAGGAAGGTGGAAAAAAAAGAGGCTACAGAATGGAGAGGAGAGAGAATACGAGGTGGAAGAGACAGTAGAGAATCAAGAGAGAAAGAGAGAGGGAGGAAGGGGAGAAGAAAGGCGCGTGGGATGTACAGAAGAAGGAAATGTAAAAAAGTATCGGGTCATTTTGTCGCGGGTCGTGCCAACCCTCGCGAAATGTATTTCACTGGATGAATGGAACGACTGTTGTAACAATTAATCGTGTATTGTATTATTTGTAGTGAGAAACGTTTGATCGATGTATGTAAATGTGTGTGGCAGAAATTACTTTGTTTATAATCAGATTTTAAACTGAAGTATCTTGACGGAAATTCAGACTTTTACAGATCAATTTACGTCTTCAACTGAAATTATGTCAGAGATTTGTTTCCTCTATTAACCCTCATCCGTTTCTCATTTTCCCAACTTAATTTATCCCTTGGTGTCCGATTGACCGAGTGGTAAAAATTAAAACAACCAAGTGATAATTAGTTAAACTTACAACATCTTTAAAGTAAAAATCACTAAGCCAGCTTTTACCTACATATGACAGAATAACGTCATTTCTTCGGAGAAAACTGTGCCAAAAGGGACGATTGAGGGTTAAAGGTCCTTTGGGGTCCAAAGTAAACTTCATACTAATTTTCACATAAATTTTTCTTGCATTGATTTCTGCGCTCTAACATTCACGATAAATTCATAAAATCCGTAATCCACTCATGACACTAATTTAAAATCACCCAGTATTGTCATATGACACCAATGGGACGCAACGCAACGAGGAACTCCAAGAATCAGACACAGACATAGTGGTTGCATCGGAGCCTCGATTTAAATGGCGTCGGGGAAATTGGTTCAGAATGACCTCGAGACTCAACGTCGTCTCTTTATCCAGTCCCTGCCACTGTCATTAACCAGACACCGTGAGGTGCTCGTCCGTATAAAAAGGTGACCCCTTCCCCACACCTCCTTTGGCCGGGAAACCAAAGACAAAGAGAATACCCCGGTGACCGGGGCTAAAAAGGGCGGGAAAGGCGGGGTAGGAAGAAGGGTTTCGGCAAACATTCGTAATTACACGATCATTTAATATGTCCGGGATTTCCACGGACGTTTAAACGTGGATCCGCCCCCAAAAAACGGGGACGATGAACGCGACCGTTAACAAAGGGGTGAACTGTGGCCGACAGCAATTTCGGAACTTCCGGGCACGGCTAAAGAGAAAGAAAGTGGTTTTAAAACCGGCGGAATTAACCGGGACGTGTGAAGCACCGTTGCAGGGGCGCAACGAGATGCAAATTTTACTATTGTGCGTGCGTGATTCCGGCAAATTGCGTTGCTGTAAAGGAAAACTGCGGACTGCGGCCATATTTCGTTCGAGTGTTGAAACATTAATGCGTGGAAGATATTAATGTTTACTAGGAGTTCAATGGATGAATATTAGAGTGTATTGAAATATGTTTAAAAAATAAGTTAAAGATTTATTGTAATGGGGTAGTTAATTTTTGTTCATGGGAATTATGTTTCTTTTATATTTTCGTTTTGATGACCCTTCGGACATCTGAATTGTTCTCTTTGCGTTTAATTGTAACATGCAAGACTGCAGAAAATGTAAAATGGACTTCGTTAACAGAGAATTTGTATAATTATGTTCATAATTTTGGTCTCATTGTAAGTCATTCAAAGAGTTAAATGAAAATTGCATTCTCAATTGTTCGACTGTCTTAAATTGTGTACTATTAAAAATATTTTTGAAATATTCTGTAACAATGAAAGCATAGTAAGAAAAACTGTATAAAGCACAATAAAGTAAAAGCTTAACTCTTAAATGCATGATTTATTTATTTTTTGTGAAAAAAATATATTTGGTAGACATGTACATGCAAGGAAAAATAAAGAAAAATTTTTTTTGTAATTTTGAATGACGTGTTATTAAAAATATACAACATTATGCATGTACCTGACATTAATGTTTACAATTTATCTATGAAAACTTCTGAAACAATTCTTGGCTTTAGTAAGGTAAAAGGCTACTTCACAGATCTCACACCTTGTTTGTGTGTATCCCTTGCACCCAGGCATTTTGCACCTGCTGCGAACACAATCATCAGGCCAGTGACCAACATTATCTGTCCTTATATCCAACAAATTTCTGAGAATCTTCACATTGTCAAAGCAAAAGTGACATTTGACATTCGCGAAAAAAAAGGTGTTACCACTCGATAAAATATAATGATAAATATAAAGTATTTATTACGGGTCAGATAGAACTGTATTCACATTAATTTAATTATTATAAATGTGTAAAATTTTGAGTATAACCGTAAATTATTATATAAAATCTAACCTGGATTGTCTAATTAATAGATAATATTAGACACACCCGTAAGTAATCTACTATTTTTTTTTAAATATGTAACTTCAAAGCATTTTCTCACGAATCTTTCTTGTTAAAATGATAGAGGATGATTCAAAAAGAGGTTGAATATTGCTGGAACAATGTAGGCTTTTAATTTCACAAAAAGTAATTATTAATGTTAACGAAATAGAATGGATTGCTTATTGGTGCGCCTAATATACTACTGGCAGCATCAGAGACTGCTTAACCATCCACGATCTTTGAATGAAAACAAGAATATCAACGAAATATTGGAAATTAGGTTCTAAAAAAATCAATATTAAAAATGTGTTGTACATAAAGCAATTATATACAGTCTATCGTAATTTTCACAAGGAAAAATTTAAGGCAAAGATTATTTGTCCTTCCAAGATAAAATGTCGTCTGTGTTTTTGAAAGATAGAATTAACACCGTTTACTACCAGTATTGAACGTAGAAAAAATCGTAAATTAAATTCTACAATCTATTAATATGGAGAATATATGACATAATTGAAAGTCGATATAAATTCCTACAAGGGCACCTTCACGAATTCAATAATTGTTAAACAAGAAATTCGAGATCTGCCATTTTCTTGGGTTCGGTAGACATTAGTCAGAAAGGGATCTTGTAGCCTGGTCAACCTTTCAAATTAATCGTTACTAAATGAAATTATATAATCCCTTAATATATGTAACATACAACATCATTGAAAGTCAATATAAATTTCTACAGAAGCACCTTCACGAATTCAATAATTGTAAAACAAGAAATCCGTGATCCGCCATTTTCTAATCCATTCTTCACCTAACCCAGACAGCAGCGACGCTGGAGGGGGAGAAAAGGTGAAAGAACTGGAGGAGACAAATGGAGATTTGCTTGGAAAGTTTCAATGAGAATAAACGAAACTGTGCGCCCTTTCATTCGGTCGCGTGAGCATTCGTTCCATTCGTGTGCGTGTACAAGGATGCGAGAGAAAAGACGAGTCCCAGAATGGAGAGACAAAGGGAAACGGAGTACGAATAAGAAGCACTAAATCTAATTGCCCGGCGACGTCGCGGAAAACGTACGCCAAGAGACGTTCTTGTTCCATATTCCTTTCTTTTCCAGGCGTATTGTTTCGATAACTCGTCGAACACTTTAACCCTCGTGCACTGTTCAATAAATTATTGCTTCACTGTTCTTCGAATTAATATTGGGCCTGAATTGAAATCGAATTACGGACATATATTTGTTTATCGCTGGATTATAATATACGTTAGCTACTGATGTTAAATTAATTTACAAGTTTTTAGAAAAAAAATATAATTAAGGATCATACATTGGCTTCGGATCAAATTGACCTAAGCACTGCACAAGGGTTAAGGCTGAAATTATCGATTTGTTATCAGAAGCTGAGGTTTAAGTTGGTATCTTGCATAATACTAAACATGTACACTACCAATTCAACAGTTTGGAATCATTAATAGATTTTTATTAAAAATACATAAATAACTGTAGGTTCAATTCACCTTATGACACAGATTCCTGGATCGATTTTGACCCCATTTTTCAATGACCTCATCTACCTCGTCAGGTTATGTTCATTAATTCAAGCTAGCAGTAGTCTGTATTTTTTTTTCAAATAAAATTATTGACATTTCCCGAATAAGTATGTTTTATAATATTATATAATTAAAAGGAAAGGTACATTAGGGTCCAAACGGACCCGAGCACTGCTGTCTATGCGACCACTAGAAATATCTGCTCTCCGTCGGTTAATGATTCAAACAGCCTTGCAATTTTTTTAGAGCGTCGAGACGAGTGTACATCAAAGATACAAATTAGCTTTGCTTCGCGAGCATTTAATTCGTCAAAGGAACCCGAAGTGTAACAGGCCTTTTTAAACCTCGAGATGTGTGGTGCCTTTGACGATCTTTTGGCAGAATTCTATATTTTTTTACGTTGCAATTATTTATATTTGTGATTATATTTCGCCAGTAGGTACTTTCATCCTCAAAATTCGTTTTCGAACATTTTCGAATTCTAAACACCGTGGACGACCTGGGAGCAACAGAATCTTTTTTATATAGAGTCCAGATAGGTTAAAAAATTTGGGGTCACAAATTATTCGACACAGACATATTTACGTCCTGTAATTTACTATACACAAAAATTCTAGTCTGTCCAAATTTATTTAATATATTTTTGTCCTAGTTTGAAGACTATTTCATAATTTCTTTTTATCGATAAGTAGACTAAAAGATGAATGATATAAATCTGTATCTGCTTTACTTATCTACACACGATTTCAATACAGACCTTCTGGAAATTTCAAATGCATTTAGTATATTAGGTCAGTATTAAATTTATCAGGACATTCGATGTTAGTAGAAATCAGCAAATATTTCCAACCTTTTGGTCAGCGGTGTACGTACACTGACATGAATGCCGATTGGTAATTAAATTTGAATAAAATAAAAAGCGATGTATGCATAAGCATCTACAGTCTACTAACTACCATTAATATTAAGCTGACTCTGTCCGTCGTCAAATAGATTTTTCACCGTCCACAACGAACACTCTGAATCCCTCGGAAATGCCGTTTACATTCGCGCGACGACCAGCTTGGGGTGAAAAAGAAAAAAAAGAAAATCGAATCGTTCGATCAATTAACTCCGGTGTAATCGGTTGCATAAGATCGTGGACGACGCGGGGGCCATTTAAGAGATTGAGAATCTCCGACGAGTGGCGGAGAAGGCATCTACGGGGTCAGGCAGGAGGAAAATTAAATGCAGACGAGATTCGATGGACACGGAGGGAATCACGCAGAAGGCACGCGTGACTTCTGTTGGCAGCCTGCTGAGCCAACCAATAGGAACAAGTTTTAATTCCCCGCGTCCGGGGCTCATGACCCCGGGGGAACTACCAGATACCTTTTTTTTTTCTTCTTCTTCTTCTTCGTGGCCCATGATCGAAGTGGGTCAAGCCCACTTCCGCCTACTAGCAACGTGCTCGTGTCTCTACCATCATCGTCTGCATCTCTGTCACGATCAACGTTACACTCTCGTCATCGAAGCTGCTGGCAACAGTCCCCATGTGTCATTTGGGGGAGCTGGGGCTACATTGCTAACTGCGTCACGGGTGATCATCTGTTCGTGACTGAACCCAGAACTGGTTTGACTGTATAATCATTTCACTTGGGTGAAATGTACATACATATATATGTATATTCTATTGTATAGATCACTGCCGATAGATATTCTGTCATCCTCAGTTAAAACGTTCTGTCCAACGAATTATCGTTTTTCAAGATTTTTCGAAGTATTTGGAGCACCACGTGTTTTTCAGTTTTAGGTTAAAGTTAGGATACCCTGCGTATTTTCGATTTCAATCATTTGTGGTGGCTTACGTAATATCTAGTAAGTTAGATAGTCCGGAGTTATCACTTGAAATGCAGATTGAAATTGGAACCAATCATGTCAGCAAAGTGGTTTTCCTTTTTTGTGGGAATTTTCTTCCTTCCTTGGGTGATGGAGATTAGAGATTTTGCATGAATGGATAGGATACGAAATTGGAACTGATTTGTCGTTGATTTCTCACAAACCCAATATTTTTGACACTTCATTTACGTAATTTAATGTTGATGTGAAGATCTGTCTATACTGTAATTGTACCTATAATTCTATATGGAAGAATCAGTCAAAACCACAAAATAAAATTTTTTTCGAAGTCTGAATTTCGTTTGAATAAAATTCTATTGTTGGTTAGTTAGAAAACAATGTAAGCTTTTAAAGTAATCGTGGTTAGGTCGACCGTCAAAAAAAAAATGTCAATAATCTATTGAAGATAAATTATGCCAAAAATATAAACTAAGGCAATTTTTGTAATGCATACAATGGCAATTGACATCAAAATGTGAAAGATAATTGTCAAATAAAAATCTTCTCAAGCCTAACTGTATTAAAATTAATCACTTAGTATTCGGATTCATCAAAAAGCTAATCACTTAGCATCATTTTCATTTAAAATATACACTATTGAAAATATATGATCAATTTTTAAAACTAAATATTATTGATTACTATTAATAGCAAGTGATTCTAAACTTCTCATAGGTATTGTACTTTTCGCCTGCCTTAAAGAGACTAAGTGAATATAACTCTAAAATCATACATGAATATAAAGATTATATATTTCTTTTAAAAAGAGTTTCAAACGTCACGTTTGTAGAAACATTATTTGCAAGTTGCATAATACACGTAACATAGGGACAATTTTAGTAACAATTTGATCGTGTATTTTCACATAATTAATCACCACCGTTGAAATGCACAGTTAGGATGGAACACCTCGTCGATACGAACAAAGCGTTATACTATATCGATTTCAAGACCAAAACCATGTGTTATATTATCTTGTAAACGCCATTATTCTACGCAACGGTGAAGTCCAACGTGCATCGTTTGATCAGCGTTATTGGCCCGATCGTATCATAACGCAGTGATTTTGAATTTAATTGAGCGTTTGATTTGATTAGCGTTCAAGATATTTTCGAACGGGATACAGTAACAGCGATATAAATTCCATCACGTTCAATTATCTCCCCGAAGCAAATTGCATCGACGAACACGTACCGAATAATGTCTACGCTTTAATTTTCAACAGAGAGGGAACTAATTACATAGGCTCTCGTACATATAAAAGAATAATAATTTGTTAAATTTTCTATTTTAAACTGAAAATTCATACAAAAATGTTCATATACTCTCGTTGCTATTTGTTATGCTAATTTGTGTTAAATTAATTCGAACATTATGCATTTAATAGCAGATATATTACAATACTTTTTTGGACAAAATATCTTCGAAATATTTAACTTCGGCATAATATTAAAACTCAGAAGGTTAAGTAAAAAATGACGATGAAGATTCTATTTGCAAAGAAGCTTGCATATTTCATGGTTTAAAATCATGGTAAAAAGACTAAAGTCATTGGAATTACAAATAAATCGAACACATGAATCTACGTACACATAAATAAAAAATTTGTATTTTCCGAATGAATGGGTAATATTTATAAAAAAAGTGTAGGAAATAAACTGTTCTTTAATGTATAAAGAAAATAATAAAAGAAAGACAAATAGAGAGTGTGATATTCTTTTGTGAGTTCCACTTACCTTTTTATAAATAAAAAATATACAGGGTGTCCCAAAATAGCTTCGACTCCCAGAAATGAGGGCTCCTTGGAAGGACTTGGAACAACTTTTTCCTTTGCGAAAATGTTATCCGAGGCTTTGTTCACGAGATATTAACGATAAGCCCTGACCAATCAGAGCGTGAGTCTGGTGGTCGAGCTCTGATTGGTCGGGGTTTTTCGTTAATATCTCGTTATCATAACCACCGATAATATTTACGCTAAGGAAAAAGTTGTTTCAAATCATCTTAGATACCCCTCGTTTACGGAAGTCGAAGCTATTTTGGGGCACCCTGTATATCTTCTGAATATACGGGTAATATTTATGCAAAAATGTAAAAGGAAAATTGGTGTTCAGTATATAAAGAAACTAATAAAAGGAGGACAAATAGAGAGAGTAATATTCATTTGTCAATGTCCATTTTTTTAAACAATATTTTATTCCTGTTTATAGCAATCTTCTTGAACTAGGAAGTCGCGAATAAAACTGTCAAACAGAAACAGCTAAGTTTCAGTTCCCTGTTCTCTAGAGGAAACATATTATGGCCTTACGAATGGAAGATCGTTCAATTACGTTGTTCTTCTTTCGTCTCCACTTTTATAGCACTTACACAATGCCACGTACGGACCTGTCCTTTTTGTAAGATCGTGAATGCCACGGGAAATACATTCTCGATAAGACTAAATGAAACTATCAGTCGTTACTGTATCCCAAGGAGAATAACGTTACTACCGGTACTACAAACAAGTTTCTTCAGAGGGTGTAGCGAAAATTTTCTCGTTTGGCCACCGACGATTTATGTCCACTCAGTTGAATTGAATTTCTAATACATTGCACGGACATAAAATTATTTGCAGATGTTTCAGATAAGCAGACTGTGGATCTTATACATTTATAAAGCTCAGTATACCAAGGAGTTTAATAAAATCTAATAAGATTGTTATTCTATTTGGAACTTGATAAAACCCTTAATTGAGTCAACAAATTTCTGCCTAATACCAGTTTTTATAAACTAGCCCATGGAAATCTATATTTGCATAAACAAACATAGTCTGCTGATAAGATTTCTGTGGGAATAAATGTTTTCTTATAAAATTCAAACATTTTTGTTTCTAGTTTCATAGAAATAAATCCTACCTACTATGTACTTAACTAATCGTATCTACCCAATGCTACTAGGTACCTAATTCCATATTAATACGTGTTGTTTAAAATGCAATTGTTTGAGTAATTCTACAGTTATTGAAATTCTATTAACAGTGTAATTTAATTTTGTTTATCAATTACCTGATTTATCGTTCAGTCATGAAGTTTACAAGCATCCTTGGCTTTCTCAGAAGGTTGAGTTCGTATTAGATAAAGCTAGACGGTGTCCAGATCGCTGAAACAAACAGAGAAACATTGTTAATCAGTATAAAAATATAAAATTTACTATGGTAAAAAATCGTTGAGTAGGTGATTAAACTATCTGTCATGTCTTTTTTTTCTCCTTATCATACGCTGTGTATAGTGTTACGATGTTCTTTCTTAATAATTTTAAAAATATCCAATCGTTGTTTTTAAATTTTATAAAATGTAGCAACTGCGGTTATCACAGAAGAAGTGTATGATGACTGTAAAGCAATGGCAGGTTCGAAAGTGGTTATGTCCGAATTTCTTGTTACAACGAATGAGGAACGCCTGAAGGCGCTATTCGCGATCACAGGGTTAATATTGACGATTATTCCCGATAATAATTTGTTTATTTTTAGTAACATACATATATATACAGGAAGTTTCAGAAGTATTGCTCCAACTCTTAAGTGCACTGTGGTACATTATCAATTGCAATATACAACATATAAAATTCATAAACTGATCAAAAGAATTAGGGAATCGCCAATGTAGGCGGCCCTGTTGCACCCACTAAGCGAAGGAAACAAAACAACTGCTACAGGTTTGCCAAAATTTATATCTTTTTCGTATACGAATAACACTATGAACACCTACGTAACTATATTTGTTTAAAAAGCTTTTCAAAGATTAATTGTTCAGAGCAGGGTAGACGCAGGAAACTGAAAAATACCTAAAAAACGGTGAAGATAAAAAAGAAAAGCAAAAATAGTTATAAACGACAATGAAAGCCTGTAAGCTTTACAGAACCTAAAGAATGATGTTCGACAAGAAGTAAGATACTATTGAGAACCGAGCCCAGAAAAATCCACAAACACTCTCGAAGAAAAACCCAACAAATGCGGACCTCTCGATCCTATCGAAGAATAATACCCATTTGATGAAACATCCTGACTATCTGTTTCATCCGGATGATCAAAATTGTCTCGTGTCGACCGTAAATCACCGCGTAACACGACGGCTGAATGTTCGCCGCGGGCACAATGCACACTGAAAGTGATGGTTTCTGATTTTTCTAACCGAGTTTCGTGTTCTTGCCACACCGCCGAAGCCATCCGTTATCCGTGCGCCGGCAGGGAATCGCGGAACGCAACAACACGCGTTTTACCGTTCGCGAAAAGGCAAGAAACGCCGTCCATTATTTTCCGTTCAGATGCGCGGCCCGGAACAGATAAGAAGACAGCGGGACAAAACGAAAACGGAGGGGGGACGACGTGTAAATTTTAAGCACTTCCCACCCCCCTCCCTCTTCCCTCCAGCCACCCCCAAAAGTGGATTCTCTGCTGAATTTCCATTTTCGCCTTCTGCCGTCCGTACACGGTGAAGGGAACCGGCGAGGAAAATATCGGAGACGTTTACCGGGGAAAGTTCCGCGGAAACGTCGTTCCGATTGCAGGGAATCGTCATCTTAACACTAAACCTCCCACGACCGGTCAAAATGACCGGTTTTGGCGTACTAATTTCTACCACTCTGAAGGGTTCGGTAGGTTTAAGGTTAAAATAAGGGATCGTGTTTAGAGTGTTGCTATCTTGGATTTTTGAAAATGCGTAGAGAAGGGCTCAGAATTCCGTAGAATTCCATAGACCCATCTAGGAAAATCTGTGAATCGGATCTTTTTTTATGAATGTCAGTCACAAGGTCCAAACCTGCTAGTTCACTTCATTTAAGATTTAATACTCACAATTCTCATCGCAAGATCTCTAATTCCTTGTTTTATTTCAACAAATACTGTTACACATGTGCTGCTGACCGTGTGTAGGCGTACTCGCCACGCGTGTTCAGGCAATTAATTATGTAAATCCGGAAAGAACTAAACTATTGTCTGTTTAAATTAATGATATAATATTAACAAATATCTACAAAATATATACACTACAATATGTAAGATTTGCAAACTATAACACCCCTGATAATCAGTTGTGTACAAGTTTCGAGCAAATTGCAGGCAATAAATGTCTAATGTTATATACAGTGGGTGTGAAAAGTATTCGTACACCCTTTAAAACGGAACAACTCTTTTAAAATTGGTCCAAGTGACTTGAGTTTTTATTGTGAAGTTAGAGACATTAATTTACTAAATGATATGAAAAAAAAATTTGAAGAAGTTGCAATTCGTTCGAATCGCGAAGAAAATATTAAAGGTCGTGTTTTACAACTTTTTAATCTGAGGCTATAATGAAAATTTAATAAATACATATCAAAGATTTATTTTAGTTATATACATGTTGAAAATTTTATCAAAATCGGTTAACGTTGCTACGAGATACAAACGATTAAAGATGTTGAAAATCGCAGTTTTTCCCGACTTTCGATCTACAACTGTAGTAAATCTAACAATTCTCACATCTTTTGATGTCTGTCGCTCGGTTCTGTATTAACCGATTTCAATGAAAGTTTCAGTATGTACATAACTAACATAAATCTTCGATACGTATTTATTAAATTTTCATTATAGCCTCAGATTAAAAAGTTGTAAAACACGACCTTTAATATTTTCTTCGCGATTCGGACCAATTGCAACTTCATCAAATTTTTTTTTCACATCATTTAGTAAATTAATGTCTCTAACTTCACAAAAAAAACTCAAGTCATTTGGAGCAATTTTAAAAGAGTTATTATTAGATTTATTATCTAGATAAAGAGTTTCGAATGACGAATAAAACATAAAAAGTACTTCCTCGTTTTTAATCGTTCAAACATGGAAATTACATTTTTTATAATAAAATAATACTTCTTCTTGAATGAGTCGATATTTGGCAAACAATTATTTAATCTAATTAAGTGTTTAAAGCTCAGGATGACGCCCTTAGATGCTGCTTTTCACTCTGTACCTATTATTCGAATAAATTTGTGCTCAAATCTGATTCATAGTAACAATAAGTAGACACAGAGTGCAACGAACAGACACTGTCAGCTCAATCCTATTCACTTGCAGATTTTCAAATTCGTTTTTTTTCAAAAACGAAGTATCGCACGAAAAAATGTTATTTCACAATTTGGACTTATTTTTCCATGTAGAATAACATCATTTCGGGTAGTACCACCATTACAAAAACACCTTGTATTTGTCATTGCTCATTGACTTCATATTTATTACCATTAGATGTCACTTATACACATTAATTATAAAGAAACTGATGCACAATTTAGCAAACCGCTATACTACAGGCGCAACTCTCCCGTATACAGTATCCACACTTGGGATTTCACTGTGTGTGAAATTTCATACCGTCTTGAAAGCACTTCGCCATTTTTTATCTTTTGTTCGCGTCAAAATGTATCATATTTATGTCAAACTCATCTGTAAAACTGTCTTGCGTAGTACATTTGCTCTCAGAAAATAAAAGCAACCACCATTGTTTTTTAGGTCGTTGAAATTTGATCTTTTAATTTATCTCTTCCTCTTCCTCACCCCCAGTTTTCCCATATAACGCCACATTCAAAAAAAAAATTTGCTTCACCGGCTCTGTCCGTCGGCGGTTCCGTCTGTCTCGAAATCTCCTCCGGAACTTCCGTTTTATTGCCTCTTGCGCAACTCTATTCGTCCGAGCAGTTACTCGCGAATGTTACCTTCTCTCGGGGGTGCGTTGGGAAATTTTGCAATGACAAACGAGGCGTTAGAGAAGCATACGGATTTAAATTGCTCCGGCAGTTCGTCACTGTTGCCCCGTGAAAATTCTTCCTTGGCAATGTTGAAGGGGGTGGGGGGAGAGGGGACACGAGAGAAGGTGTGTGGAAGAGAGCAAAGGAGAGCCTGGAGAAGTTTTTCGCATAACTTAATTCTAATTTAAACGAGAACCGGCTTAAGAGAAAATAATTCACCGGATATTTTCGAATAAATTTCCCGCACGCAATGGGACCAAGGCGCCAGGGTGGGGGGTGGGCCACACGACGGCGAAAAAAAAAAGGGCGTTAAGCAGCACGCCGCCGGTTTTCCACGGGGGTGTAAATTACACTCTCCTTACAGCCGGCTACGCGCCAGTTTTCACTCTATCCGAACCCGACCGCCCCGGGTATTTATGTTACGAGTTATTAAGAGAAAGTTTCAGGTTTTATACGCCGAGTAACGTCCCACGCGATGCGTCCTCCGGCGTTCCGCGGGCAGAAACACCGTCACCGTCGTCGTCGTCTTAGAATGATATTAAAGCCGAGGAAAATTTCAGTCGAGCGATGGATAACGTGGTAAGGATACCGACGGCAGTAACGACCTTTTCGTGAACCATAAATATCGTTTTAGTGGGATATTTCCTTTGTTCATGCATTTATATTTTATTTCGTGGAAAGAAGGTATGGCAAAATTGTGAGTGTTTTGTAATTAGACGACGGATATTTCTGCAAATAAAGAAAAACTCTGTTTAGTAGGTGATACTGGTTACTTCGCGATAGTTTTTCATTCAGCCCTAAAGGCTCGTTTACACGTTTAAATAATTTGCGCGAACTTGATTTATGTATTCACATTTGTTCAAGCAATACATTGCGTTTAAATTGAAGCTAACGTCAGTTGTAAATAATTACCCTAACTTTTCTTATTGTTTAATTTGTATGAAATGGGTCACTCCTGAGGTGATTTAGAACAAGTTTTTCATTAGCGAAAATGTTATCCGAGGCTTTGTTAACGAGATATTAACGAGAAACCCCGACCAATCAAAGCGCCAGCCGAGCTATTACGGTAGTACCAACCGCAGTGCGTAGCCAACGCTACGACGGGAGCTCGGCCGGGCGCTCGACCGGCAGACTCACGCTCGGATTGGTCGGAGTTTTTTGATTAATATCTCGTTAATAAAGCCTCGGATAACATTTTTTCTAAGGAAAAACTTGTCCCAAATCACCTCATGAATGACCCATGTCGGGGACCTACAATACTTTTAATACACCCTGTATGTATAACTGTTTAATAACTGTACAAGTTGACTGAACGCATAATGCATAGGTCAGTTTATGCAAATTATTTGAACGTGTAAAGGGGCATCAAATAGAATATGACGATTCAGTTCATTTCCGCAAATGTGCCAGCACAAGTCAGTTTGCGCAAATTATTATTTGAACGTATAAGTGGGCCGTTAGACCTTTTAAATCAAACTGTAGTATAATAGGAGGAAAAAAATGGACAGAGTGCAGAAAAATGATGGGCCAAAGAATCCTGGATTCGGGGGAAGAACTCGGGGGAAGAACCATGTCACATTTCTCTAATGGAAGAATGATTAAAGTCCAACTCCACAGATCAAAGTCCGGAGTGCAAGAAAAAAACAAATTTTACCTCGATAAAATTTATGATCGAAGATTTTAAAAACATTCAATATTTTTAAATAGTTTAAGAAACCTTTTATAAAAAAAGATGAATTTTGGATTATTTGTAGTGAGGAGGAGTTCATAAAGTGTTTTTTCTAAATACCACAAATTTTACTTTTTTTCACTATAATTCTTTCCGTGGACTGTTTACTTATCTTCGATCAGGTACGTGGAGCCGAGAAGGGTAAGGAAACGAAAGAAAAAAATGACGAGGACATCGTTTTCTGGCCGAGTGCAGTTAAAAAACGGAAATAAGAGACAAAGGAAGGGGTTGACGACGGTGGTAAGAACGCAGAGGCAAGGGACCGTCAAAACCGCACGCTCGTGCGATTTGATAGTCGTTACCATCCGGAAATGTTTTGAAGCCGGATGTTGGCCCCCTATTTCCTTTCTGACCGAATGTTCCAAGCGGAATTTCTTTATTTACTGCCGTTACCTTTCTAATAGTACTTCTTTAGAAATGGTACAAGTCCAATGATTTTATTTTAATCACTGAAAATTTATGGAAAATGATGAACCATTGTTGAATGTTGGAAACAAAAACTGGTACAAGTCCAATGATTTTATTTTAATCACTGAAAATTTATGGAAAATGATGAACCATTGTTGGGTATACATGTATGAACGTTTATCTGGGTTAGCATAATCGTATTTCAATTGGAGCAGCATTGTAAAATCAACGGCATTGTTGATACATAAAAACTAGAACTATTTTTCCAAATATCTCAAAATGTGGTTTTTCGACCTGTACTGTTCTTTAACTCACCGATTCAAATATTTACGTAATTTAATTATTACGCATGAATATCATTATTTATACTTGAATATTTATATACGCATTCTTTGTAAACAAAAATATGTTCGGAATAATTAAATCTTATTTGCCTTTGGAGTTCGTACAGTATAATTTATTCATTAATTTAACGATTAATGTAAATACAACATAATGGAATACAATGTGAGTGTTTGAAAATATTACTAATAGATATAGATTATTCCTTTCTTTTCTTTTAGTACTTAATTTAAAAAGAATATGTTTAATAAGGTATGTACGTTGAAGCATTCGTAATTGATAAATGAGAAGTAAACATTGTTGGATAATGAAACATAAAATACAATATTGTTAAAAGAAAAAGAATATTGTGAGTACGTTTGTACATAACGTTTTTTGTGTATTTTCATGAATTCTTTTCTTGAAAAACAGTAAACACTACAAGAACAATATTTCTCTTTTAACAATGATGTATACTGTCTTTTGTGATGTCACTTGTTTAACAATATACAATGCATTATAAATAAAACAATGGTATTGGATTCATGCATACTTAATAGGAATTGCTCGATATGACAACAAAACTTTTCATTTAAACATGAAAGCAATTTATTTAATGAACTATGTATTTATGAACTTCGATATGACAACAAAACTTTTCATTTAAACATGAAAGCAATTTATTTAATGAACTATGTATTTTCCATTATGTGTCGTATAATGTATCACTCCAACAATATGATTTGTTTATTGCACATAGTGGTGACAGTAATACAAAAACATCGCTTTGAGAATTCCTGTTACTTCTCCATCAAACCAATATCATAAATAATATGTTAAATAAAGCCACTATTGTTTTTATAATAAAAAACGAGTTTTCACAATCCAATAAAGATGAATGAGTTTGTAATTTTTGGTCTGAAATTTGTTCACGTATTACATTGGACAATAAATATTCCACTATTTCTTGTCATAAATCGATAACCCGATCTTTCTATCCCTATCTTTTATAAAATTGCGGAGGATATTGAAGAACGATGCTAAATATTATCGAAACAGCAGAAGCATTTAATATCCATAAAACATCGAATTAAATATTAAATTTTTTACTTTGGAATTACAATGTACTACCTAACGATTATAGTTATTAATCAATTCATTTGCATGACAAACATTTAATAAAATTATAAAAGCTACAATTAAGTGTTCACTAAGTACTGATAATACAATCGTGTCACAAATTTCACCTAAATTTTCCAATACCAACAACAGACTTGTACTGAAAAACCAATTAATCGATTAAATTATTAAATGACGTTAACATCACTAACGGAATAATCCTACACTTTCTTCTCGACGCACGTTTACTTAAGCGGAGTTGTTCCACCCTTAACTTTTCACCCCTTCCAGAGAGTTCCGTTTGCACATAGGGCTTCTTGCGTATCGTTCGATCATTGTTATCGGCAACGACGGAGGCGCAAAAGAATCCAGAGGTCGAGCACCGACGCGTTCGCGGTATTTCCTTTACGATCCTTCCACCCTTTAATCCTATCAGCCGAGAGATCGATCGATTTCAGAGAACGCAAGGGGAAGAAGGGGGTGGTTGAACGAAAGGGCTGAGTCACTCGAAGACATTCGGTATCGGTTACAGAGGGATGTCGGGATGATTCTGAAACGAGGTTCTCGAAGTGGTTGGCTCGATGAACTGCCTTCTAGTACGAATTTTCTTTCGTTTATCTTTCTTACCCCCGGTTTCTTTGCTCCTGGCCCGATCGAAATTTAAAGCGATTCAACGACTCCATTTTCATGCGAAACCAAAGTTTTTTCACGAATTTCAATCACCGTTGTAAACGATCGTGAAAGCTACTTTTTAAGGAAATTCTTCGGGAACTGTACCAATTAATTATTAAAGATTATCGAAATTTAAAGCGATTCCATGGACGCCACTTTAATACGAAACCAAAGTTTTTTTACGAATTCTAATGTCGATGGTAAAGGATCGTGTAAGATACTGTTTAAGGAACATTTTCGCCGACTGTAAAAATCAATTATCACGGATAATCAAAATTTAAAACGGTTTCACGACTTAACCCCTTTTGCTTGTGTGATTCCGTTTAGAATCATTAACTTCCTTGACGTTTGTAACTATACTACAGAGTTTTATGCAAAATAAACGTTTCTAAAGTAATTGATAAAGACAGGAGCAATTTTAGATTTTCCCTCTTAAGCATCTTATTGGGTTCAGAATAAAATAAAAAACTCGTTGGATCCAATGAAAGATTTGCTTTTTATTGCATTTCACAGAGCCCTATAGGCTGTAAATGCGGTAATACGGAATCAATCTGGTTAATACGGAACCAAAGTTTTTTGACAAATTCTAATCTCGATGGTAAATGATCGTGTGAGCTGCCTTTTACAGAAACTTTTCGTGTACTGTAAAGATTAATATTTATGGGTCCTGAGATTTTTTTATTCCGGATGATTGTGTTTTACTGATTTAGAAAAGCAATCTCGAGACCATCCCGATCAAGGAAATAAGATTTCCGTAAGGCAAACGAATTCTGAACGTGCTAAATCCTACGCACGAGTTTGTAAATGTATTTGATGGATCTAATTTAGGGCGCTATTCTTGATTGAATCCACTACATCCTTGGAGAAGGGCACATTCCTGCGGAAGAAAGGGAAAACTAAGCGAAAAATAAGAAAATTCAATTTTCTCCATCGAATTGCATAAACTTTTACTTAGATTTTTAATCGATTAAAATTTTAGTCTGATGTAAGAAGTTATTTTTAAGTGTATTAATATTTTTTGTTCCTGAATATCTATTTATACTGATAATTAATACAAGTAAGAGAGATTATTTCTTGAGAGATTGAATTTCAAATATTCATAAATAATATTGTCCTTGAACGAAGGATTTTTTTTCGTTTCATACTTTTTTTTTAATTGACCATAAACGAGTGATTTTTAGGTGAAAATCGCACTTTTTCAGGAAAATGTCCGCCATTTTGTGCCTAATCAATATTTCGAAAACCCCACGTTCAAGGACAAGATTGGTTCTTCCATTACATAAATCTTACTGAACTTTTAATTTCAGATGAACCGTTACGAAGTTACAGTGATCATGGCAGACCACTTCTTGTGAAGAGACATCTGGGAGATCGCTCACCATTTAGTTACTAATAAATATTTTTAAATCAAAAAATTACCTTATAATCTATAAACTGCAATCTTTGAAACACAATCACATATTTTTAAAAAGGTCGTATAGTTTTCGAGAACAAAATTCCCAAAGAACACTCTTTTTTCGGCCTCCTGACTGAGCATGACCCCTTAAGCAGTACTCAAGAGGGGGGATCGAATCCGAAATTTTCCAAGTCACTTTCAACCTCGGCTCGGCTTTCAAAGACTTTACATTGCCAATGGGGGCCCGGCGACTCCGATTCCATTAGCATCCGAAAAGTCTGAATTCAGCCAAGATCGTCGAGGAAGATGAAAGGTGGGCCTGCCTGCTGCTGCTGCCTGGTTCCCGGGCATAAAGGAAAGAATTCCGTGATCGTCATTTGTCATGCCGGTCATGATAACCCTGGTGTTTTCCCTTCGAGCCGTACCGGTCATGCTACGACTACCCGAAATCTCAGCCGTACGATCGTTGGTTCCCTTTCCTCTAGGTTCAACGCTCCGGGACCGTGGCGTTCTATCTGGCCATCTTTTGTTTTGTAAGGAGAAGCTGCTCGACGATATTTCGTACGACGGTTGCATTTTAATTAAAAACTGATGCCATCTCCGGTGTGTTTCGGGTTTCGAAGGAAGGGAACGAGAGAATAAAAAAAGAAGGAATAAAAGTTCACGGAGCTAAGACCCGGGCCGGAAGGAAACTTTGTTTTGCGTGAACAAGTTACAGGGCCCGTCCAAGTCATACGCAGATACTCGAACTTATTTTTCCTGTCAGGAAATTGTTTCGTAAACCGTGAAACTTTTACTCGCGACGATTCTGTCGCTGAGATCTCGCTTAACAAATTAGCGGATGACTTTCTTTTGTTTAATTAACCTTCCTGTGGATGATGCATTATTTCTTCCTGTTTGCCTTCATTTTGTTTCTGTTTCATTTTTTCGCTTTTCGAAGGTAAATACATTTGGATCATTAACGTATTGCATTGATATTGATGAAGGGATTGCAGGTAATGTGCGAGTAGCTACACGTTTTGTAAAGAAAAATTCTATTATTAAACCTAGAACGACATTATGGAGTCACTGGCAAACACGCCAAATAAAGAAATCGTGTCGAACGATGATCCATTTTAGTATCTAGCTTAAAATAATATGTTGCAGTTGGATGATCTATCACCTGACTCACTGAAGGACCTAACTGATAAATGCGACCAAGCTGCTGTGTCCAAAAACAAACGAATCAGGAAGAGCAACTTACTCGTGCAGTGGCTAAGGGCAAGCCCGCATGTTTTAATATTTTTTGTGGCCGAGGGCTATCAAAATTTCCGGGGTCCGCTTGCTTGAAAAACAGGGGCAGGGAGGGATGTTTTGTAATACAACACAACAAAATACATAAATATTCAATATTGAAATTTATTTTAAATAAAATTAAATAACATTTAATCCAAACGAAATGGAAGGTTCAGAACTGGCCCCCCCTGGAACGTGGGGACCGGAGCTGCAGCCACCCCCTCCTAGACCCCCCTTGATCCGGCGCTGGCTAAGGTCATCATTAGATTGCGAATGTTTATGCATTTATACAGTTCCTTAGCTAGGAAAATGTAATAAAATGAAAATTGTTGTAAAGTTTAATACGATTTATGTATTACTGTTAATGCAGTGAAGCTTCTTGTGCAGAATTCAAAATGGTGTTCCATTTTTATTTTTAGATATTAGTGTCGGAAATTGTGAATTTACATAAACTTCCGCAGTCTAGTCATCACCTCCCCACCAAACACGATGTACCTATATGCAAGTACCCCACCTAAGACCGAACACCTAAATATCTTCTTCATTTTTAATAATATAAAAAATGTTTCGAACACGGTTTGAATGGTTTAATTTCATTAATGGTTAATGGAAGAATGAAATGAACAATGAAAAAAGAAAACATTTATCAACTGCACCCACCATTCCGCAAGACAAGAAGAATCGAATAATTATAGCTTGTGCGGCTGTTACGTCAGAAGAAATAGAAACAGCATTAGCAATCTGTGATCATCATTATTATCAGCATCACCATCTGATTCTTCTCTTGAAACCATTTAAATTACGTAAAGAATATTTCTCGTATGATCACGTATAGGGAAGAAATTTCGATGGCCTATTTCAAGCGGAACGCCCTGTATATAATTATTATTCCTCTGTAAAGATCCTACTATACGCAATAGACCGTAAAACATCTCGTACAAACTATTCTCCAGCAAAACCACGGGAATTCAACCAGTCTCAGCGAACGCAGACTCAGAAATGCATAAAATTCTCAGTCTAGTACTAAATATTGGGTTGGCCAATAAGAAATGTCGTATATTCCCAGTAGATGGTATTGTTTGTGTTTTCATGATAAAGCAGTTTTCCTAACCTCTAAAATACGACCGTATGCTAATTGTTGACTCTTCAGTAAGTTGCGTAAAAAAAATATTACATTTAAATTGAAGTTTCTTGAAGTAATCTAATTGTAACAATGACTGATGAAAAGACATATTATTGAGCAATTATGCTGTTTTATTTCCGAAAAGGGAAAAACGCTACACAAACGACGAAAAAGATTTGTACCGTGCATGGTGATGGTGCTGTAAGTGTAAGAATGGTGCAAAGGTGGTTTATGAAATTTAGTAATGCAGATTTCACTTTAAGTGACGGTCTGGTAGATCTGTCGAGATGGATAATGATCAAATCTCGACTCTAATTGAAATTAATCCATACTATATAACCAGGGAGATTACCGAGATATTAAGAATATCGAAATCTAGCGTGGAGAGTCACTTACATCAACTTGGAATGGTTTCCAGGTACGATGTTTAGGTTCCGCACAATTTGTCTGAAAGAAATTTAATAGACAGAATTTCGGCTTGTGATTCACTATTGAAACGTTACGAAAACGAACGATTTTTAAAGCGAATTGTCACAGGTGATGAGAAATGGATCACCTATAATAATGTACGAAAAAGACGTTGGGCTAAGTCAGGATCAATTGCATTAACAACTTTCAAGGCAGGTTTACACCCTAAAAAGACCATGCTGTGTGTATAGTGGGATTGGAAGGGAATAGTGTACTATGAGCTACTGAAACAAAATGAGACTATAAATTCTACGAAATATTGCGATCAATTGGACCGACTGAAAGCGAATATCGAGAAAAAACGGCCAGAACTAGTGAATAGAAAAGGGGTCATTTTTCATCATGACAATGCGAGACCACACGTCTCGTTGCAAACTAGACACAAATTGAAGGAATTCAATTGGGATGTTCTTATCCACCCACCATACTCCGCTGACATAGCACCCTCAGATTACCATTTATTTAGATCTCTGCAAAATTCGCTCAATGGTAAAAATTTTGATCATTTTTTGCAAAGAAAGATTCTAACTTTTGGAAGAACGGAATTCTGCAGTTGCCCATACGATGGCAAAAAGTCATAGAGCCAGATGGACATTATATTATCGAATAAAGTTTTGTTCTATTAAAAAAAACTGACTATTTCATTATACCAAATATACGACATTACTTACTGGCCAACCAATACATTCGTTATTCCTCTCTAAAGATCCTACTGCACGCGACAGCACGTAAAACATCTTGTTCAACCTATTCTCCATCGAAACCACAGGAGTTTCACCAGTCTCAGCGATCTAACAGTCAGAAAATTGCCTCCCGAATATACCCCCGGTCGCGATCCACTGAAAGCGTCCTCTTCACGGCGAAGACCGCGGAACTGAGATTGTTGAATCGAATCGGGAACGAACACGAGACAGGGAGGTGCAGGGGGGCGAAGCCTCGTTACCGAGTCGCAATTAAAAGAATCGGCTCCTATCCCTTCTTTAAAAGTCAATGGCAGAGCAAATCCCGCGCGTAAAGAAACCTTTCGGTTCGAGAAGCCTCTTCACGGCGAACGGTTGATCCTCGAGCGTTATTCTTGTGCCACCGGTGCTTTCATAAATGACAAATTTCCTCGAGGCCCGCATAAAGGTGCCTCCTACCCCTTCTCCCTTCCCGCGCACATTATCAGCGTCTCTGCGTCGTTTACGGGCCACGAAGAGGAAAAAGAGTGCTCCTCGACGTGGAAAAGACAGAGGCGTCTAGTGTGTGTTAGTAGAAGGTGAAGGGGAGAAGGGGAAGGAAAAGTAAACGAACTGCAGAGCCAGAAGAAGAATCCTAAACTCGAAAAATTTCCCTGGGTTCTGCTGGCACACGGGGCTCCGTGAGTGGTCTACTCGACGCTCAATTTCACGTGAACATACGGTAGAACGGTTTTTCAGCGATAAACAGATCCGGTGGTATCGTAATCGTACTTGAGAAAGTACGCCAGAGTGGTTGCTGAAAGAGGGAGGGAGAGAGAGAGTTAGCCGGATGAAACCGAGTCGGGACGAGTCACGCCTGGTTCGGATTTTTCCTGCGGAGGAGTTAGTCAGTTTCGAACTGAAACTAATACCGATGACGACGGTAGTTGCGGAGAAAAGGGACAAGCTACGATGAACGGGATAGACGGAGAAACGAGCCGCGGCGGATCTAAAGTGGCGGTCGTGAAGGAGAAAGAGGAAGGCTACGACCCCGACCACCCGTATATACGGGGTGTCCCGAATGGAGCGGAACTCTCCAATCTTCACAACTTTCTCGAAACTTGGACTAATTATGATTACTCAATTTTTTGGATTCATTCACGGATAAAACTTCAATACATGTAAAACAATGGAGACATGAATTTAATTCATAATTAACACTGGAGACATCGAATTCATCGGAATGAAGGAATTCAAATTTCTTATTTTACAATTACTGGAAAAATCGTAGGGGTTCGTTTGTCAGAATTTATTTTGACTCTTGATTTGTTATGTATTTTACATTATAGTGTATTATGTTACATTGTATTGTATATGGTGACTCATAAATGTGTGTCAATACTTCAATCTATACACAGATATAAGTACAAAATGTCACATGAACATGTATGTCTCTTATACCTTAGTTTTCGAATTATGGATGATTAAAGAAAATGTTCGAAGTGCACGTTCTTAATCCATTAGACTAAAAATTTAGAATATTTCACTTTTCGGACCATTTAAAATCTATTCGAAAGGATATAAAATTCATGTGACTATTCACAGAATACCTGGTATTTTCGAGCAAATGCGGAACTCAATGCTGCGGCGTGCAGTAGTGATTTTTCGATGAATGCGACACGAACAACGGTGTTCTTCCCACCACTGAGGGGCCCTCTTCTGGAACCAATCAAAACAGAGTAACCAGAACCTAAGCAGAGGCTTGGTTATAAGAGGCTGAAAATCTATCCGCCTTGCCACGAATGCTCCGAAACGGACCTAAGTCTGTCGCACTTATCGAGACATTACGGTACAGTGTGTTAAAGCACGAGGCGGGTTTTTCGAAAATTTTCTTTAATCATCCATAACTCGAAAACTAAAGTATATAGAACATGTGTTCATATGATGTTTTTTACCTATATTAATGTGTAGATTTACTCTGTGAAGTATTGACATGTTATGAATCACCCTGTATATAACACATATCAATGTATTAGACAACTACAATAAATCTTATGGCTATAAAATCATCTTGAAATTTTGATTCGCGCATTTTGGGCTTAAGATTGAATTAAATCGAGTATACTTATCGTGTATTGCAGCGTATCAAAAAGCAGTATTTTACCTCTAAGAGAAACTCTATATATTTGTGCACATGAAAGTTTTGTTATAGTTACGCAGTCAAGGCATATAAGACTAGAAGCTTCAGACGGTTTTATAGTTCTGAAACGCAGCGTATTGTCTTTTAATTTTTTGTGTTCATTTCGTAAAATACTTTTCTGAATGTTGAAGAGAAGTAAAGAATACGTGTTACTACTATGTGTGTTTTCTGTTTCTCGACATTGTCTTAAATGTATAATTAAACTGACGCAACAGTAGTAATAAGAGTAATTTTGAAGTGTGAATAATAGTTTGGGAAATAGATCGGAGATTTATTTTCTTCCTGTTTGATTAGAGACGAGACCTTCGGTATCTGATGAATAAGAAATAACAGCTTATTTTATATTTAACTGATGAAATCACTTGAGATATTCCGGGCTTAGTCTGAATTAAATATGACTATTCTTGTGGTGGCTGAAACCTTCAGTAAATTTGTACGAAATTGAACAAATAAAAATAGTGTGTTTAATAGTTGATTAACGAAGAGCTTGAATCAATTCTGGGTTAAGTTTGAATAAATTATTAGCATTTTGATTGGCGTTGAAAGTCCTCTTTAGGAATAACATGGACACAAATATGTGCGTGACAATTGTATGAAATTAATATAGTTTCGAACGATAGTTAGTATGTACGAATAATTACAGAATGATTTAAAATTATTTACACATTTCTTATATAAGATATTGCACAGGTCATTTAGTCGATTGTTGGGTTGTATAATCTCTGTTCTGTTTGAAAAATCGTTTCTAATTTATTTTGAAAGCAGTTCTCATGTTAAACTGATGGAATTTCTTAACAAAAACATGTATTATTATAATAATACATGTTTCTTAATTATTTACATACAACTATGTATATTTTTGTATTACTTTTAATATACAAGTTATCCAATAACTGTCTTGAAATATTACAAAAGCAGATGTCCCAATTTTCATTTAATTCCACAACTTAGGAGAATATCAAAGTTAACCAACAAATCATAGAGCATCTGATACATAATTCGGGAAATCCTTCGAAAATAATTTCATTCGGAGATAAAGAACATTAAACACCCCAAACTACAAGTCCCACTACCCAATCAAAAAATAATCTGGACATATTCACCACGAAAATGAAAAAAAAACTATCTTAGAAAGTTCCTCAAACCACAGAGATTAAATTGCGAACGAAATTAAAAGTACAAAACCAATCCCCATAATACACGAGGAAAATCTCAAAGTATTCATCCTAAAAACAACGTATCTCGAAAGCCTCCCACTGCCCTTTCACAAATTCCACGGACCAAGCAACGGAAAACAGAGTAGCCACGTGCACACGCATATAAAAAAAACGTAAAAAGCTCCACAAAACTGCAGCCCTATGCGAGGAACAAGAGCAGAGAGGACGAACGTTCTGAATTGAACACGAATACAGGAGAATAGACGAAACAAGTTCGCCAATGGGGAGGAGTAGAGATTCCAAAAAAAAACCACCATTTTGGAAACGAGCGAGAATTGGATAAGGGTCGTTAGATAGGACACCCTGTATACCTACGTAATACCGCAGAAAGTCTGTATCGTGTATAAAGCCCCGGCCCGGGAGAAAGAGAGGAAGAGGAGAGATGAAAAGAGATCCGTGGAGTAGGGGGCGAAGAGGGTAGGTAGAGAAAGAGGTGAGAAAAAGGGAGAGAGAGTCGGCTCGTAGTGGTGGGGGGAAGCAGAACTTGGGACGTAGAAGGGGAAGAGGGCAAAAGGAGGAAAAGAGAGAAGGAGATAGAGCAGACTATGCCCGATAAAAAGCCCTGATTCCCACGAGCGTGGATAGCCTACGATGAAAACCTCTCAGCTCGCCGACCACGGCACGGCATTAGAACGTCCACGAAGTACCATGTCGGATTTTTCGTCCGTAGACACTATACCTAGCCAGGCAGCAGAGTAGACGAGCCCCGGCAGGCATCTCCACCGTAACGATTCGTTCTCGTTGCACGTGTTTACTAGGCTATGATTATGTAATCACCGGGAGCTCCTACGATCTTGAACCCCCCCCCCCCCACCCGTTTTCCTCTATGCTGCGACTCTAGACTTGCCCTGTGGAATTGGCTATTCGCGGAATTGATCGCGTATAAACGATCAAGGGGATTTCGTGGATCATTCTGGGGGATCTTGGAGATGCTTACGGTGATACAAGCGATTGTATGTTAACAAGCAAAATGATACGTAGTGTAAAGCATGATGTTCTACAATTGAATTTAGACTTTACACTTTAGATGTGCTAGGGGATGAATCATTCATCTGGAAAGGTGTAAAGATTGTTTTCATGTGCATTTTATCCAAGATGAATATCCAAAGTGAACATCCAACGTGGACATTTAAAGTGAACATCCAAAGTGGACATCCAAAGTGGACATCCAAAGGGTAGATCCAAAATGTCCAGTGAACAAAGTAGAGTCAGCCTCTACTATCGACGAATTAAATGGATTGTGAATGAATCATCCGCGATGCACATCCAAAGTGTAAAAGTGTACATTCGCCTTAACACAAGAACTACCAGCACTGAATGTATACTAAATTAAATTGTATAATATAGTAATATACTTAAATAGTACAATTTAACGTAATATAATATAACATAAAATGTGTAGTAAATTAGAAACCAATCTCCTAAAACACTATAATAATTTTAGTAATCCTAAAATAAGAAACCCGCAATCCGTCATTTTGTCGGGTTTGGTAGGTCTAGTGTTAAGAGAGTCTATTCTGATTTTTAAACAGTTAATGAGGTTAAATCATTGTCGAGTGCCCACTCGTTCAAGAAGTACAGTAAAGGCTTTATGAAAGTCTGAAACTCGAGACCGCTTCAAAACTTTCACGGTGCACCGCGAATCGTTCAACACCTCACAAATCTATTTTTTGCCCTTCGTCAGAGTCCCGGCAATAAAAACAGGGGCGGGGGGGGAGGATAAATTATGTGCTTGATATAACCCCTTCCAGTGGTGGGGATGAAGTAGAAACTCTCACGAGGAATTTTCTATCCAACTCTCATGAATCCTTAACTATATTGGCTTATTACAAACATTGGAATTTCTACGTTTAAATAATTAAAACTGGCGAAGTACCCATTTCACCTTTTATTAGTGATTCGAAACTCTTTATCCAGATAATGCTGATGACAAGCTGTGGATAAACGTTGTATCAAGTATTTGCTTAAACATAGGAACTCGCCGCTATAGCGGCTGACAAATAGTTTTATTGGTTATGAAAAATATTGTAAAATGTATTTTCAAGAAAAGTTGTGAAGTAGAGGATTAAATGTTATAGTTAACTATTATGTAAGTTATTGTGTATGGAATCTAAACATTGTGTAGGATTAGTGAGATATAATTTGTAGAGCTACGTCAATTTATACGTTAAATAAAAAACAATCTATACGTTATAAAAACATTTATTCTTATTTAAAATTCGACTTTAATAGTTAGAAAATCTTAAGTGTTCATTCACTGGTGCGTTTATCCTAACAAACCGATGTTCCGTCGATCAATTCAGAGTCCTCCGAAGTTCGAAAACCTAATATGACATCAAACGCTCAAAATACTTTTCCAAAAGTCAACTCGATCTTTCTATAAGAAAAGAGCACTACGAAGGAAAGAAACAACTATACGCTCCCTCGATTTGAATATCAATTGCATCGAGTGAACTTTGAATTGAACGCAACGGATTAAACGAACCGAGAAGTCAGGTGAAAGGTTGAAATACAAATGGATGCGTTTGAGAACGGCCGACAAGCCTGAAAGGGCCCCGGCGTGATTGCTCGTATGCCGCCGAGAGAAAGAATCGAGAAACAGTTTATTCTCGGTTCGCACACATTTTCTTTTTTTTTTCTTTTCGGATCGAAGAGCAACGTGGCGCGCGCGCGCGTTCTCTTGAGAAATGCATTATTTCTCATTGGAACGCGGATCGATAATGGTTCCGTCTTCCCGTTTCTGTACAGTTCTGTTGCGAAGAACAGAGTCGTTCGTTCTCGTTGAATATTGCGGCGATACAACGCGTCGACGACTGATTGTCCTTCGGTCGGCTGAAAAGCCTTTGTCACCGTCAGGCTCTTTGCTCGGATGCACCAGCATTTTCGTAAAGTGAAATCTCAGTCGCGGTAAACCGAAAACGGACAAGTAATCGATGGCTGTGTGTTTTACACAGCCATTTTTAGCGCTTCGATAAACGGTTTAATTGTCCACGACGAACATTGACATGTACACTCGCGAGCAGACTCGGCTTCCACTGGGGGAAAAAGTAGTGTTGGGAAAGGGCCTCCTACCATGCTTGTACCACTTGGTATTTGGAATTACTGAAATTTATGCCAAATTAACATTCGATTTAACATTTATTTTAGTACCGTGAGTTAAGTGGAATAAATTTACTAAGTAGTAGAAGGCCCTTCTCTTACGTCACTTTTTCCCCTAGGGGAAGCCGAGTTTGCTCGTGGGTGTACACTGTCGTTCATAAGCATTCGATCAGTATTTCTCAACCTTTTCCTGACCGTGGGCCCGTTTCGACCTTGTTTCTTTTCTCTGGCCCTCCAGTTCTAGTGGTAAAAAGGTAGCCATTTTAATGTTTTGTTTGTGAATAGAATGTGTTTTACTATAATTTTTATGAATTATACAAAATACAATAATTGGAAACTAGGAATATTCTCAGGGCCCCTGGGGGTCATATAGCCCCGTGTGATGAACCCTTGCATTGCATCACCTGGCCCTAATAGAAATTGTGGGGTCCAGTGTAAGAGGGAAAATGAATTTTTTATACATTCTGGCACCTCTTGGTGTCTAGTTATTACATAAAATCATCGATGAGTGTTCGAAGGCTCCTTAGTACTGACAAGGAGTAGTCCCCAGATATAACGCTCACTTTTTAATGAGGTTTAGCACAGTGATAGAGCATGGAATTAAATATTTCATAAACAAATGGCCATCTGCGACTGAAACAAATATCATTGGCTTCAGAATTACAAGCTTTATCACTGTGCTAAACCTCATTAAAAAGTCAGCGTTACACTTGCGGATCTCTCTATGCCAGTGCGGAGGGTCCTTCGAGCACTCATTAGGAATTTACTGTAAGTACACATCTGTTTTGATGTAGATAAATTTACTTGTAGCTATACAAGACGTATAAGTATTCTCTACAGTGCCCCAATGGTGGGCATTGGATTGAAAGAGCTTGGGAACTATGGTTCCCAAACAGCCACCAGATTCGCCCATGTTGGGAGCTACAGTTCCCACCCGTATCGAAAGTATTAATTTATAACTACGTGGCAAAATTCCTGCCTGCACTGTGATTGCATAGGTATAACAAGGTGGCCACCTAAATATCTCCTTCAGTTGTGATTATATAAAAAAATATGTTGCATGCAATTTGAATGGTGTCAAAGGACAAACACGCTACAAAGAATATTTTTATGCCTAAGTCCTTTTTCGGAGTTTTCAAGGTCACCGATCTTTTTCCTTGATACATTGTAGTTGACATTAAAACGCATTCAGAGATGTTAATGACATGACCTTGAAGTGACCTTTAACTCTCCAATTAAAATTACATATGAAATTCATTTCCATAGATACCACCGACCTCAGTAGCGACGGGTAAGAACCTACGAATAGTAAACATATTTATTACTCCACAAGTATCTCCAGAGTCCTCTGACACAGTTCAAATTGCATACAATATATTTTTTATATACTCACAACTAAAGGAGACATTTAGATGACTACCTTTCGATGGACCATCCTCTACAGTGCAGACGCAGCTGAAGGGGTCATGCTCAATCAGGAGGCCGAAAAAAGAGTGTTCTTTGGGAATTTTTTTCTCGAAAACTATAAGACCTTTTTCAAAAAATGTATTTGTGTCTGAAAGATTGCAGTTTCTAGATTATAAGGTAATTGTTTTATTTAAAAATATTTATTAGTAAAGAAATGGTGAGCGATCTTCTGGATGTCTCTTCACAAAAAGTGGTCTGCCGTGATCACTGTAACTTCGTAACGGTTCATTTGAAATAAAAAATTCAGTAAGATTTATGTGATGGAAGAACTAATCTTTTCCTTGAACGTAGGGTTTCTCGAAATATTGATTAGGAACAAAATAGCGGACGTTTTCCTGAAAAAGTGCGATTTTCACCTAAAAAACCACTCTGATTTGAAATAAGGCGCAAAAGGCTTCATGTAAATCGACACAGTAGTTTTCGAGAAATATTGATCACCGATTTGAAAAAAGTAGTTTCGAGAAAAACGCGTTTAAAGTTTCAAGTCAAGCTTACACTTATATAAAATGTTCATTTTTTAACGCCTGTAACTCTGTCATTTTTAATTGGAGTACCTTGAAACTTGCGCAGAATATTCTCGAGATGTACTTAAAGAAAATGTAAAAAGTAAAAAATTTTACTAGTAAAAGATTTTTTGAAAATTTCTGACTGAGCATGACCTCTTAATCCGCTAGAAAAAAAGTGTCAAACCAAAAGGACTAGAAAAATTACGTTTCCGTAGTCGTGTCCACGTTATACAAACTCGCAATCGCTCTCAAAAACCAAGAACTGTAATAGGATCAGAGCTCCACTGACCAGGACAAGCCGGTGGCCCGAGGGTACCCTAACCGGTGTCACGGATTAAAGGTCCAACGGAAAACAATCGATCGCTACGGTTTTGCGGGAGTAGTCGCAAAAAAAGGAAGACGATGTTCGAGTTCCGGGCACCCGAAAGAAATCCGTTGTGCGCGCCCACCGTGATTACCGGCAGACACGATCGAGGAATTGGAATCACGCTCGAACACGGCGTGGGTCCGTTTCTTTCTATAGGAAATCTGCCGGCGTTTGCCCTATTTAACCCATTCCATCAAACTTTTTCATATTTCACGTACGTACGTCGAATTCGGAGACGTCTGCCACGCGTCATGCTGGAGGACAGCGCGAGGGCGCACCGGAAAATTCAGGAAAATCCTCGACACGCTACTCTACCCTTCGAATCTCCTCCATCCGGTGCTCTTTCACGTTTCGCACGGAGAGAGCTGTATTTATGATTCGACGTAACTTTGGTTTTAGAGTTCGCGTCAGTTGGATCGTTGAAATTTGAAGCGATTTTAGTAATTGTGAAATTGAAATAGTAGGAATTGGTCAGAATGAATTATTTCGTTGAGCTGTACTAGACTGACAAGGATACTTCGGTAGCCTGAAAAGGTTCTTTTTTTAACTTTGTAGGTTTGTAGGGAATTTCAGTAGAAGTATCAGGCCTTCTGCCGGAACGTAAAATACCGGTATTATTTCGGTTTATACAGGTATTATTTGGTTATTCGGTATTATACCGGTATTTTCGGTTGTACCTTCGCCAGATATACCTAACCCTATACAAGAAGCCATACCCTTATAGAAACCGAAAAAATACCGGCATTTATTTTGGTTTTCGATAATATATCGGTTTCGGTACAGCTTTGATGGCATAATACCGGTATCAAAATCATCCTGGTATCAGGCAATTTCCCTGTTTTGCTATTTCTTGATTCTTTAGGAGGAAAACACGCCTTAAAAGGTTAATGTGTCTTTTCCTATTTTTTTGTATACCTTGAAAAATATGGTAGACAAAAACATTGTTAGATGAAATTAGAATGGCCCTTATGCTCTATGAAACTGTGCAATGATGTTGTTACACATTTGTTTACTTATTGATTTGCTTGTTTAAGCACCGTATCATAGAGCATAAGAAACTATTAAATTTTCATTCGAACAATTTTTTACATGTACTATAGTTTGCAAGACAAAGAAAACGGGGAAACAAATATTAACCTTTAAGGGGTGCTTTTATTTCTGATGAACCAAAAAGTAGCGAAACAAATGCCTGAGAATTCTATTGAGGTCCTCTGGAAACCTATTTTTTGTAGTGATACATTTTTAAATTTTGGACAAAATATTCCAGGAAATCAACAAGTTCCAGATTTTAGATAAGGTTCTACAGCGTCTAAATTGTATATAGGATGATACGAGTAATTAAATATTAAACCGTATCTCCTACGAAATCCCTGCCTGATGGAAACAAACTGATTGCATATATTAATTTTGCATAAAAAATACTATTAAAACCT
This sequence comes from Dufourea novaeangliae, assembly GCF_001272555.1. Classification (NCBI taxonomy): domain Eukaryota; kingdom Metazoa; phylum Arthropoda; class Insecta; order Hymenoptera; family Halictidae; genus Dufourea; species Dufourea novaeangliae. The sequence goes on along the minus strand of NW_015374106.1, from coordinate 1,145,197 downwards.
CATGAGTAGACTGCGAATGTTTATGCAAACTCACAACTTCCGATATTAATATCTGACAATTAAAATGGGACAGATTTTTGAATTCTGTACATTACTACATTAATAACACATAAACACTTTAAAGATTATGAAACCTTTTATTTCATTGCATTTTCCAAGATAAGAAACGCTATAAATGCATAAACATCTCCAGTCTACTCATATGACAAAAAAGTACAATTTCGCAGACTACTATTATCGGGAAGTGTTTGAAAAAGTGTGGCGACAGTTAAGATAATCACCCTGTACACCTACAAGCTTCGTACTCGAGGTGTTTACGACGTGTGGATACCATGTAATTTCACGCTCGCAATTCAAAAGACCCGATCATTATCGCATAAAGCGTTCGGCATCTACGCTTTTTACACTATTAGAAAATTATCAAAGCATGTACAGATGGCGGGAAAGGCATTTCTCGCGGGGCAAAAAAAAACGCGCTGGTGCCCGATACCGCTTTAGCCTAGCCGGGGGATTAAGGGAAACAGAAGAAGAAGGAATAAAACAAAAAGAAGCGGACGATGGGAATAAAGAATATCATTTCTCGAGCGTTATTCCAATTCCTCGAGTGCGTCTGCCCGGTAATCACTGCGCCGGATTTTCTTTTGTGAATTTCTTTCTGTCGAGGAACATCCGAGAGGAAGATACCCGGCTGGGCTCTTCTTCTTCTTCTCTTCTTCTTCTTCTTCTTCGTCCTTTTATACCCGTCCCGTTCCTATCGCGTTACAATCAATCGCTTTGTCTCGTCGAGTTGTAGTCCCTTTAAGCAGATACTCGAGTAACAATATACTCGCGCGCAAAATGCTCCGTGAAATCGATGCACGACAGTTACCTGGCTTCGACGGATAAAATAAAGGACCCGCCGCGGCGAGTTCGAAAAAGCCTTCGGATAATGGGTAACGGGGCGACGCGGAGCGGCATTAAACTGGAAAACTCCCCGGCGAGAAAATGTGTTCCGACCGACGAATGGGGAAAATTTACGTGATAAGTGCAAGATTTACGGGAAATTGTGCGTGAAGTGTCGGTTTTAAACGATTTCGAGACGATTCTTCTCTACGCTCCTTATAAAGGCTGATTCGATAAGAGGTTATATTATAATCTACAGGGTGTGCTAAAATTGCTTCGACTCCCGGAAATATGGGGTTCCTGGGATGATTTGAGACAACTTTTTCCTTAGCGAAAATGTTGTCCGAGGCTTCGTTAACGAAATATTAACGAGAAACCCCGACCAATCAGAGCGCGCGTCTGCCGGCCGAGTTCCCGCGGAAACGTGGACTGCCAATCACGGCGCGTAGGTAAAGCTACCGCGGGAGCTCGGCCAGAAGACTCGCGCTCTGATTGATCGAGGTTTTTCGTTAATATCTCGTTAACGAAGCCTCGGACAACATTTTCGTTAAGGAAAAAGTTATTGCAAATCATCCCAGGAACCCCTCATTTCTGGGAGTCGGAGCTATTTTGGGACACACTGTATGTACAAGGCTTAGGTGATTCACTCATCAATCCCCAGTCCAAACCGCTGTACCTAGAGACGTGAAATTTGCACAGTATGCTTCCTAAATGACGTATGCCAGGGATAATAAAGGATTATTGGAAATACGAACCCTAATGATGTAAAACTGGGATCAAGCTTTTTTGAAAGAATACCAATATCCCACGAGTTGCTAAAGTTGGTGACGTGATATTCAGTATATAAACTCATCATTAAAAATAAATAAGGGGTATAAGGGGTGAAAAGGGGTTACGTTGTTTGCTCATAGGATAATCGTATCTCTAAATCCACGAAAGTCGGAGATCTGAAATTTAGAAACTAGGCCAGAAGTTTGTATAAGACGAAGAATTACACGAAGTTAAATACTCATTTTGGATTCAATTGGTGGGTGCAATGTACGAGGGTCAAATGTAACTGTACCTGGAAGCTCGATCCCCATCGTTAGAGGAATCTCTGGGCAAAGAGTAAGAGACCGACGGGGTCTCGTCTAGGTGATTTTAATATCAAATTTGATAAGTGAATCGCAAAGGGCCCCGTGTACCTCAGGAGGCGACTTCTCCTCGGAGACTCAAAGTAAACCGACTCTGAATCCAGGGGTAAAAGACAATGACCTCTTCTCCCCAAAGGCTCTGGCCGAAGTCGATTGTTCGAATCTCACTTCGTCGAGGAAAATCCAAGAATTATGTTAACTTTAAGTGGAATTATCTTCCAATGAATTTATAGAGAGGCGGGCTTAATTCCCAGCGTCAGCTTAACTCGTGGCGACGGGAAAATTAGATAGAAGAAGACAGCTCTCTTCCATAATTTAATGCGAGGAACCGCGTTTACTCCTGCGATGCTTTAATTTAAACCACTCGGGCTCGCTACGGGAAAAGGAGAATTGAGGCACGTCGAGAAATCGAGATTACCGGCCATCCGTTTGCACAAGTGGAACTTTGGGCATCGTTAATTATTTATTAAACAAACATGGGAAAAGTGTTATTCGAATTATTAGTATATGTTAGAGCACAATATTATATTATATTACAATACATTTATATTACTTTCTTTTATATTCAATATATTGTTCATTGTATACGAGTATAAACTGGAGTGTAATCAATAAAAAATTTTTAAAAAAAAGGAACAATCAGATGTATTACTCTGTCTCATATTTTTCAATTCCTTAATTTTTCCTCTATGTTTTTTATTCTGTCCATTGTCAATTATATGGAACGAAAAAACTCGTTAACCCATTTTTTCCCAAGGTAAATTCACTACAAGGAAAGTGGCAGATTTAAGTAATATTCAAAAAATGATAAAACAAATAGCAAGAATAAATATATAGCGGAAAACATATTGATGTACATCAGAAAACATTCTGTAATAAGGCTAGGGGAGCCGTTTTTATTGGGAAGAAATAGGTTAATTATTATTAAAAGATATATGAAGTAAGTGTACTTAATATTGCTTATCAAATACTAATCGTTTTCAATTGAAGGGTAATTGATATTTTTGTATGCAATTAGTCTCACATAAACAAGAAATTGTGTGTTTCGTGTAGAACAGACTAGAACTGTTAAAAAATAAAGATTTTCATTCAAGCAAAAAACAGTATCATGAAAAAGTGTAAATAAGATCGCTTATCTGAAAAATATTAATTATTTCATGTATTTATGATCTATTAAAGTTATATTTGTATGTGTGTTTCTAATTCTTAACCATATTGATATTGTTTAGACTTTTCTCAAACTTTTTTTTAATGAGATTACGTTTAAAGAATGCCTTTGTTATAATAATAAAGAAATACAGTTTCAAAATATTTATATTATTACGTATTATTTTTTTCAGACGATTACGTTTACATACTGGACAAACGTATTGTTCTGTACCTTTGCAAATTTCCTGCCTCCATTTGTAGCAAATAATACACTGAAGGGTAGATGGTATTAAATGCACGTTGACCAAGACACAAAAAAAACTGTTCCCATTAATAAAAATGTTGGAACCGATTAAATTGTTAAAGCATGTCATTAATTAGATGTTTTCGTTAATATTCATGCGTTCATCAAATTTTGAAACGTGACGTAAAATTCTGACGGTTTAATAAATATTTCCACTATTAACATTCACTGAAATATTGCGTACAACATTTAGGTCTATGTTTTTTCGAACTTTCGAATACTTAATTCACTATAGATTTCACACACTTGAATATTACATTTAGAATCACTAAGGAACGGATAACATTGTCGTCTACCGTAAAATTCACTAAAATACTTCTCATTTGCAACACGTTGCTCATATGAACGTCGCAACCATAGTATGTTTTCCTACGCATGTTAGGCCACTAGTTCAGTTCATTAACAACAGATTTTAGCGCTGTCTTCAGCGAGCTTCGACGAGTGACGATATTACGTGCTAGATGATATTACACGCAGTTACCCCCGATTATACCGTTACATAATAGATATCTATATTAATAAATTATTTACTATAAGAATTAATTACATGAAGTACGAATATATTTTTTCTTTCTAAATTTATTCCACCAAATTATGTTTAATTCAACATCCTTTCATGCGTACAGTTTACATTCACCATGAACCGAATACTTTAACCCTTTAACTTCCAGTGTTGCATCGGTGTAACACTCATTTTAAAAATGGGTCAAATTTTGTCATCGATTAATATCTAACTTTTGTTAGCGAGGATCCGTAGTTTTATTGATGTGAAGTAAATCTCCACGCTTTTAGTTGAGAAATTCAGGTATGACCTCCAAAAAGAAATAGAAAAAGAAAAAATGAAAAAATATGTGTCTGTTTAATATCGATATTTTTGACTTCAAATTAACATGATATTAACATATACAAGGTGTTTCGCTTAAAACAGGCCACTTAAATATCTTCTCTATCTGTGATCATACGAGAAATATTTTTTACGTACTTTAAATAGTTTGAAGAGACGAATCAGATGGTTGAAAAAATTATATAATTAAATTCAAAATTTGTAGAGTTAAAGGTTATTTCAAGGTCGTATTATTATACATGTATAAATGCATAAGAATGTTGGCTACAACATACAACAGGAAAAATGATGTACATATTCGTAAAAAAACATGAGTGACCTTGAAAAAAACCATTAAAAAATGACACTTATAAACAAATTTTGCCGCCATGCGATTCGTCTCTTGAAACCATTTAAAGTACGTGAAAAATATTTCTCGTATGATCACAGATAATGAAGATATTTAGGTGGCCTGTTTTAAGCGGAACACCCTGTATATCAGTCTCATAATTTTGAAATAACGATTTAAGGGTCCGGGCATTAAAGGGTTAACTGGAAAAACAAACTGTAAATAAATAAACAGAAGTAAAAATATCAACAGGTTAATCGAAACTAGAGGAAGGAAGTGTGTATCCTTGTAACGGGGTTTCCCAGAGACAAGCAAGAAATACCTCGATACCCGGAGATAAATACGTCGAGTAGGTACTTTGCACGTGTCGCAACCACGCCGTGCTTCACAGAGAATTATCCTGGGGTCTTTTTCCGGTGACGCAATCTCGGTTAAGTTTCGAAACTAGATAAACTGCACACTTTCAGCGAGCATTAAACGATCCGAGAATTTATTTTTAACCGCTCGCGGGTGTACGCGAAGGAAACGAAATAAGAACGTCCCAGTCGTGTCGATTCTAGCTGCGCGATCGCTTTACCCGCGGCTCATTATAAGATGAATTTAAAATACAATTCAATTTTAATCCGCTCAGGTACCTACTCCTTCAATATTCGCCTTCTCCATTTTTCTGTTCTTTTTTTTTTCGGTCGGTCGAGGATAATCTGATTAAAATGGCTTTTTGGGGATAAGGTACCGACTCGGTATAATTCGCGTATTAATAAATTTGCATTAATTACGCGGACGAATTTATCATCAAAAATGCGACACTGCTATAAATACGGAAATCCCGGCTAGAGGGAGAAGCATTATTGCTTAAAAAACAGAAAAAAAGGAGAGTAAGAAATAAATTAAGCTGGTTGAACGCGGAACGACATTTGCGCTTTCACAACAATTTAGCGAAATGGGTATTTATAACGGTCGTAAATTTCCATTTGGAAACAAGCGTTTTTTTTTCTGAATAATGGCGAAAATATATCGGGCGACGATTGTTTTGGATTTTTTCCAGTTTTCCCACTGTTTATAACGTTGTTCAGCCGTGGAAAAATAATTCTCGCGGATGCGGCCTGAGTGCTACGTGTTGGGCAATAAACAACGTGACTCGCGTGGTTCAATTTGTCAAATTTCGGTATTAATGGCTTTTAAAATGAAATAATTTTTACCGTTGGTTTAACCGCTGAGGATTGATGCATAGATATTGATTTACCAGGGTCAGGTTCCAGTTTCGACCGCAATTCCGCAAACGTTGTTTTCTTATCTGAAACAAAAAAAGAATATTTTATAAGAAACTGTTCTTATAATGTGTTTTTTTTGTTTAAAATTTGAAAAGTTTATAAAATACTATGCGTTCGATGTGTGTACTCTATGTAGTTCTAGTTCATCAGTTTCACGTTCTCTTGAGATAAAAGTATCAGATGTGTTTGAAATTTTACTGTGATATATATAAAAAATTACTTACGAATGCTATAATTTCGCTTATTTTGTTACAATTTACAGTATAAAAATTGTCTAGGAACTACGATATAATTTACCTATTAGTGAATTAAATTTGAAATGCCAATTAGTGAATTACATTTATATTGAGTTTGTCGAATTTATTTTCCTGTGTACTTATTTCTAATTAGTATGTAAAGTAGTGTGAAATAAAAATTTAAATGAAGTCAAATTACTGCTTTTATTTTATTGTTAGTTTAACAAAATTTTTAGTGGTGGTACAATCAACTACTTTCCGTAAAAATATACAAGTAAAATCTCCATCTAAAAAATGCAAAATCTGCATTTATAAAAATCTGAAATGGAAAATCCTCGTCCATAAAAATTTCGAATATAAAATGTATATGTTTAAATCTTAAATGTGCAGTCCAACGTCTAAAATCTCAATCTAAGAATTAATTAATACAGGCATTTGTAATCTAATACATACTTTTTACATGTAATTCAGTTTCTTCAATCACCATTAACAAAAACAGAACAGTTGTTGCACCTTCATCACAACAGTGATTGAATAACATGATACACTTGCACGGAAATCTAACTTCACTATAACTATCGCGAAACAGAACTCCGACCTTCACAACTCAGTGGCTGAAGTAATACTGACGATTTTCGCAACTTCTAGGATATATGTAGGTATACATTAATCTTTCCTCATTGGTTGACGGGGGGTCGTGGGAGGTAGTAAGGTTTGTCCTTCCCGATTTCAGACTCTTTCTGTTCTTCAGGTAGATAATTTATGACAATTTATGACATTGGAATGTTCCAAATTCCGTCCACAATCCTTACTTTCCCTTGGTCTGTCTATTATTACTTTTTATTGTAGGAGAAATTTGTAAATATTCAAAAAGAATATTGGGAATTAAGAATTAATAATAAACTTAAGGACTTAAGGATTTGTATAATACAATATTCTAAGAATTCTCAAGAGGCGTTCTTAAAGAACCCTGCATTTATTAAAAGATATGCCAAATTTTTCAGAAGATTTAATCACCTTCACAATAAGGATAATACGGAAAGTCAAATTCGTGACCATTTATTGAAAATTCCTAGAGTGAAATGTACAGTCCCTGGCCAAGAAATTAGGGCCACAATAATACAGGGTTGTTGCAAACGTTCCATCCGGTTTCAAACATCTGTATTACACATAAAATAGTTAATGTTACATAAAAACAAATGGAAATTGTCCACGTATTAGTCATAACATTACAAGTATTCTATGTGGACTCCCCTCGTCACATGACCCACGTCTATGCGGTAGTCGATTTCGGCCCACACACGTTGTACCATTTCCCCATTGATGGTCATCGCGTACAGACAGTCGAAAGGTAAAGACAAACAGAGAATGAGATAAATACAAACGCACTATACATGTCGTAAACAAACAACAGCAAACGGGCCACTACCTCAGGTCTCTTCATTCAAAATGCAAAGTATAATCCACAGGGTTCCCGCACCATTTATCCCTTTGTTTGCTCCTTCAATCAGTCGACCAGGTGAAAAGAGCCAAGAGCACTCCATGAAAACAAGATAAAACGATTAACCATATTATCCGATCGTAATTGCAAGCAGCACGATTAGCGGATATTATAATAGGAAACAGACCCTGGGAGGATATTACTCGATTGTTTATACTTTATACGATTCCAGGATCCGTTAACGAGCCTCGAGCGATATTCACGATACTCTACATTTAAATCATTCCACGTGGCCATGGAAATTTATGACTGCCTCATAAATGTCGAGAGCTTGCTGAAATCACGACGCGACGGTCCGCCATTATAGGCACTCCCGCGAGCTTCGTCGAGCAGTTTCATAGATTTTATTAAATATCCCCTCGCGAAACGGCACGGAATCCGAGCATTCAGCGGGAAGGACCGATTGATTGAACGTCAAAAGTATTTCGTCGGATTCAAGAAACACCGACGGAAAATGTAATCTATCCTCTCGATTTATTCTATTTTCGTTCTGCGAGACCGAGCACACCGAGCTCGATTGCGATGAAAAGGGATACCTCGGTCGGTAATTCAGACTCGTTCGCGACGAAAAGGATACTCTGTCGGTAATACGGGCTCGTTCCCCTCGTAATGTATACGTGTATTTCACGTTCTTTTCTTTCTTTCTTTCACCATAATGCCACCAAGAACATTTTTCAACGCGACCCGACAAATCGCGAGATAAGGTTTATGCAAGCAAACGCAACGGCGTAAAGGATGAACGATTCCTATCCGAAGGAATTCCATCGAACGGGGTCTGATACAGATGATTAATAGCACGAACGTATCTCCCGATCTGCAAACAATCCGTGATGCTGCTAGCGGCGTCTTTCTCGGTGCTTTGTCGGGAATTTCAAAATGACGGTTGATGACTAATAAGAAATATTTGTCATATCTGTCATGAGCAAACTGCGGATTTCATGCGTTTATTGGACTCTGGGAAGTACAGGAAAAGATAGAATTGTCAGCAGATGCAACGAGTTTTTTTATTTTATTCTTAACACAATAAGATATGTACTTAAGGGAAATCAGAAATTCCTACTTTTGCTCTTGTCTTTATGAATTATTTTATAAAATGTCATTTCCCATAAAAATCCACAATCTAAATAGTCATGAGTTTGGAATGCATTGGTATATTATTGATACTTTCGGGAATACAAATCAGAGAACGTGTTTGGATATACAGATTAGTACTCCCACTGGTAGAAAGTATTCAACCAAATGGGTTAACATAATCGCTATAAGAATTTAAGTTTATTTTCTCGTCACTATTTTACTTAAGCAGGGAAGACTGTTTCATCCTTCTTTCATTATTCGCAAAAACGTTTTTTATGTTCAATATATAAATAACTTTTACAACAGGTTTATCAAGGACAAATAGTGAACAATACTAAGGAGCAAAATAAGTAGAAATATTACTTCACTAACAGTTTTGTTACTTATTTTTTTAATTTTTAAACAAATTTTTAATTATTTTAAGTAATTAATTTAAAAAATTCTTTAAATTAATTTAAGTATATCAAGTACATGTAACTAAATTAATTATAAGAATTTTTAACATGTTGTAATATACACAAAAAAATATAACATTATTTTATTCCTATATCAGAATCAATTTTCTATTGTAGTAGAGATTCCTTATATGCTCAGTATTTCATTAATGAGCATTTAACAAATCTATACTACACACATAAAATGTATAAGTATACACATAAATGTAAAAGTACAGTATGCACTGTATAAATTCTTTTTGTAATTAACTAAATTCTACATCACGTTCCCTTAAAATAATATTAAACTGTACAGAGATTTTATAATATAATTAGGTAATTATATAACATAAATAGGGTAATGTTAAAATGAACCTACAATTGGTACGCATTATACATGTAATATCTCCCCGAAATCATTAAATTATACATTAATTTTTCATAAAATAACATTAAACTGTACATAATCAGTTCCTGTTTAATCTAAGAATTTTAAACCATATTTTCTTGTTTAATGTAACGTTTGAGATGCCGAAGAAACATATCGAAAATACTGTATACAGTTTCTCTCGAATGTGACGCACATATTTGCATACGTAGTTTGTACAGACAACCGGATGTTTGATTCGATAGACCGTTTCTAATCAGGAAATTTCATTATATATTATGTAAATCGTCTTCCCAGAGTTGATTGGACCAGACCGTCATAATGCACACATATGCGGATATCTTGGATCATCTTCGAATTGGCCCGGCAGCAGCAGCCTCAGCGATCGCTACAGAGTACAATCATTTCCGTTCGACGTTCACATGGAACGTGAAGCCATACGATCAAATAGCAGAAATTATAACAGCTGATCTTTATAATTATTAGCAAACATCATTCAGATAAAACATTTAAATCCGTAATTAAAGAAGTTGAATGTAGAGTCTATAATAAAGTCTCGTAGAAAATGGATCAGGAAGTAATTTCAGTTTAACCATTTTTCAAACTTCAATCTCGATTGGATGAAGCGATATTAAACTTTTCTACTGAACTCCCGAGTATGGATTAATTCCGCACTATAGCGTCAGAAATTCGATGAAATAGTATGGGATTATATGTATTAGATTATCATAATCTTCGTAACATTCTGCGAAGAAATATTTAATTAATTTACAATGCGACTCTAGTCCACGTTACTAATTTTAATTTTTTTGTTCCTTAGGAATGTGAGAGCATTAAACGTAGGTTTATACCATTTGATTTTTTCTTTATTTTTACCATATCCTAGTTTCTATTGATTATTAATCAAACGGATTAACAAGATCACTACAGGAATTAATTACGTAAACATTAAAGATAGGAAACATTTTTGTAAACAAATGAAGTAAATATTATTATTCACCGGAATCCATAAATTACTGGTAACAATACAAGCAGTAGCACAAAGTGTTAAAAGATTTTTAATTCTCCGCATAGAAGATACAGAACAGCAGAATAATAGAAGTTACCGGAAACTTTCTTTAACGCCTGGAGATGATGGATCGTTTCCATCGATCACTGTTTCACTTTACCGTTGTGTATTTTTCAAACAATTAAACACACACATTTTTACATTAATATTTTGCTCAAGTTGTATAACTACTTCTCACCGTTGAATTCGTTCAATCAAAATATTTTCTACCAATGATACGAAAAGAGTATTAGCAAAATCGGAATTACCCTTAAGGGGGTTGGTTCTATCTATCTAAAGACTAAAAAAAAGGTATTTCCTTTAAGAATTTATTCTAGAAAAACTACTCGATAAATTGATTTGCTTTCTGTTTTATTAAAAAGAGGATACGCTGTAGATTATTTAAAAAAACAATCGTCAAAATTGTATATAAACAAATATGTCCAACAAATTAATTTCCGAACATGCGTGCAGCGCGAACACAGCTGCACTGCCTGCATTATTCAAGTTCCCATAATGGCCCGATTTGAAAACGGATGAAATTTCAATACATTTTATTCTATTGTCTATGACCTGTCGCAAGAAAAAAAAATTAATAATAAATAATAAACAATAAATTCTGGAAAACGACGAAATTACGCAATTTCAGAGGAAAAAATGACATTTCACGTGACGCTACCTTCACCCGGGATGGTACGTTCACCTTACGGGGAATAAGAATTTCAAAGTGCAGTTCTCTAATTGCAGAATGTACACTCACAGTAACGGGCAAAGGGGGCGATTTTACTTTGTAATATTACAAATTGCACGACATATCGGGCGGAATAAAGCGGTTCTCCAGTGAATTATTCAAAATCATCGGAAAACTACCGCGCCAGCAGCGGATATGGTCGATACAGAATTATTCCTCGCAGAAGACATTCTCTTTGTTCCCTCCGCTTTGTTTTTCGTCCGGCCAAGGGAAATTCGATTTTATCATAACCTGCTGTGCTTCCCATCTCTCCTCCTCCACTACCGTTTCGACCTCCGTTGGGTTTTCCGAATTGTTTCTTTTCCTTTTCCTCTTTGCTGTCGCCCCTAGTGCGCTCTGTTACGCCCCGTAAATAATAAGGGACGGGAACGTATGAAATTCCGAAAAGGCCATGTGCGTCCAACGATTTCGTCTCCGAGCGTTGCGTGCCATTATATATGGTTTTGTTTAACATAAGAAACCAATAAGGCACCCGCCATGCTTGTTCCGTCTACGGGGCTTCTTGCGGCCGTTCACATGCAGAATTCCGTGCCACGCATTATGGAACGGGGGGGTGGAATATCTCGTGCTTGCGTCGCCGATTTTTTTTTATATTTTTTTTTTCGTCGAAATTTCGTTACGTTTGGGAAAGCAAGGATATACCATGGAAATGGCCACCTTGGAATTAGATCGCCTCTGCTGCTATGTGAACGCACTTGGAAGTAATGAAATTTTCTATCGATGATCGTATAAATGTTGATAGAAAATTCTTTTCGGGTAGATTGTAGTTTTCCCTAGTACGATTTCACGACTGAATGTTATTTTGTGTTATATAATCTCTTGTAAAAAAATGTTGATGTTTCTGTAGATAGATACTGGGATGATTTTGTATTTTCAGTTAGCTATGAGCTTGTAAAATTTTTCTGGATTCTGTCTTATTTTTATTATTTTTGACGAAAAAGGATTATTTTTCAAGGAATTTTTATTTCACAAGTTTTTCTAAAACTAAGCCAAATTTGTGTGTGTTTGATGATTTTCTGTAGTACCACAGAGTATGGAAATTTGTACTATATTTACTTGATTTAATAAACATTGAAAAATAATTACGTAAATCTATTTTTTTTTACATTTACAAGTTCTTTCTGTTAATTATTGATTGCTTGATATATTTATCATGTATACCGATGCGTAATTTACTATTACTTTCAAAATTGAATATTTGCTTCATTTTAATGAAGTACAAGCATAGGAATATGTATTAAATTTGCACTGTATTACTATCTCATTAAAAAAATATTGAATTATTTACCAGTACACCCAATGAAACGTGATACTAATATAACACAACAAATTTCTGTTTTCAGACAAAATGTTTATGCAAATAAATTCTTTAAGTTTCTTTTGTTAATACTGTGGGAAATAGCGCTGCATATTATTATTAAATTATATTGTTATACTGTTTACGTTGACTAACTCAATATCAGTTGGTGAAACAGTTCATTACATACCGAATAAGAATAAGTGAAAAATAATTAGATATTTGTGACGACCTATGTAACATTTTCTTATTCCACTGTTGTAAATAAACCAATGATATGCTGCCAACAATAATTTCCTGTTACATTACTCTCCTTCTGGATGTATATCAAATAAATTCAGAAATACGTGTAGAAAAAAAGTTTCCCAATTCACTGAAAATCATCCCATCTTGAAGTAATTGCAAATCAATTCTGTCACAGTACAGTAAATAATAACAATTCTCAATCACATACCATAATTAAAACTTGTCAAGCAAATATATTAAGTCCTTCGATTTTTACATCATAATTACTTCCTTCTTGCACATTCAAATCCTCGATGTTCTGGATCACTCGTGTGTTAACTGAATGCGTTCGTTCATCAGAATTAATTATGTTAATACTCGTTATGATATTTAAATTATATTCCCTGTCCCCACAGCTGTGCGTATTGTCTTACATCGCCGTTGGACGAGGCGGATGCAGACAAGATTAAAACATCGTCCACCAGGGGACAGGAATACGTATTTTTCTCGTATTAACCGTAAAGGATGGCCGACGCAAACGTGTCCGTTCCAGTCGTAATTCATTTTAGATTTCCTCTGTTTCCGGTTAACCACCACACACCGCACACGCGCGAGCCCGGTCCTGGGCTAATATCGCGACATGAAACATGCATTCGTGCTCGTGACTCGCAAAAGCGTAACCGAATTTCCTGCGGTCCTCAGTTTTTTTCCCTTTTTCCCCGAACAATCTCACAGAACCGCAATACTTTGCGGATACGTCCCAACTCTCTATTTCCGGTTGGGCGAAGTCAGCTTTTCCCTGGTTGGCTCTGGGAGGTATTTTTTGGTGATGGAATTGTTAGTGAACGTTCACGTGGAAGTTAATTGGCGTTTGTTTCTATAAGGTTTTTGGGAATGACTGGTTGAAAGTTATTTTTGCTTTTGTGCATTCGAAAAATGGGTATTATTTATAAATAGTGATAAACAGAAAATTCAGAATATTTAGAAAATGTAGAAAATTCAGAAACTCCCGTAGTCAGGCCGTGTAAAAAATTAGAAAGAGTTAGCTGCTGTGGTCACTAATCTGTCTTTTACTAACGACGCGTGGTACGATAGAGAAGTTTTCGTTGCCTGGGAAACAGAGAAGTAGAGGGATTCAAAAAGGAATGAATTTCAGGCAAAGCCAGAATGGTGACCTGATGCATGCTATGTATCTCTTTCTAATATTTGACGGCCTATCGACTAAATGCGCGGTCTAGGTATATCTATGTATGTATACTATAATCCGTATATCGCGCATTTCGCCGATGGGCCGTTAAATATTAGAAACAGAGAAGTAGTATGTTTTAGGTCACCATTCTGCGACTATGTACCCTCATGAGCAAATTCGGCTTTAGGGGAGAAAGTGGCGAAGGGGAAGGTTCTCCCACCACTTGATAAATTGATTCCAACTACTGAAATAAATGTTAAATCGAATGTTATTTTGGCATACATTTCAGTAATTCCAAATACCAAGTGGTAGGAGGCCTTTCTCTTACGCCACTTTTTCCCCTAGTGAAAGAAAAGTCTTCTACCACTTGGTAAATTTATTCCAGGTAGTGAAATAAATGTTAAATCGAATGTTAATTTGGCATACATTTCAGTAATTCCAAATACCAAGTGATAGGAGGCCTTTCTCTTACGCCACTTTTTCCCCTAGTGAAAGAAAAGTCTTCTACCACTTGGTAAATTTATTCCAGGTAGTGAAATAAATGTTAAATCGAATGTTAATTTGGCATACATTTCAGTAATTCCAAATACCAAGTG
>NW_015374106.1:1082854-1130429 GCF_001272555.1 Dufourea novaeangliae | reverse complement strand
CCCCTACGTTACATTTTCCCCTAGCGGAAGTCGAGTTTGCTCGTGGGTGTACACTGACGAAGAAAGTCGGCTTCCGCTAGGGGAAAATGTGAGTTAGGCCAAGGGCCTCCTACCATTTAATTTTGGGAGTTACTGAAATTTATACCAAATTAATATTCGTTTTAATACTTATTTCCGTACTTGAAATAAATGTAGTAAGTGGTAGGAGACTTTTCTCCTGCGCCATTTTTTTCCCTAGCGAAAGCCAAGTTTGCAACCTTCTGCAACTGTCTCACATTTTCATCAACGTCCTGTAACAACGTCGAATCGTCGATTCCGCGTTCACGGGCTCGTAGATTTTCCAGGATTTCGTAACCCAACGGCGCGAACCGCCGCGCCGCCATGACGCAATCACCGAGCGTAGGATGTGCCTGGTGTTCGCTCGCTCGCGTTGCGTGTTTCACCGCAAGCACGGGGCGACGTGCACGCGTGTGTATTCACGTATTTCCGCCCGCATCCACGCGCGCGCAAACTGAAACGAGGTGTGCCCCGAATAACGGGGCCGCTACATATACACACACGCGCGTCTGAAAACACGCGCGCGCGGATATAAATAAGTTTTATGACGTCATCTCGAACAGCGGAGAGACTCGAATCCGTTCCATCCGTTGTTCCAGTTCCTTTCCCGTTTCTCCCTCACTTCCTATTCTTTGTTCCGTCACGTTCGCCGACGTCGCGTCGCGCGCTGACTTCCGGTTTCGTCGGAATATTCCGGAACAGGCGTTTTAATTCTGCCACCGACATCCACGGAACAAGACGTGGGGGGCCGTCTTGTTGTCTCCTTAGTATTCCTGTCTCGCGAAAAATTGATTTCGTGCCTGGTGATTCCTTATTCGTCGACGGAGGCCCGTGTGCAGATTTTGTTCCGGACTGATGTGTCTTTCGATGGGATCCAAGCATGTAATCGGTTTATCCGTACTCTCGAACGTTTCTGGGGAATTGTGGATACGGTATACACCTTAGCTCACAAGTATTAGGACACTTATCGAATGTGCAATAAATGGTAGAAGGCATTACAAAAATTGTTGAAGGTCTGAAAGAAATATTTAGGGCAGGGTTTCTCAACCTGGGGCCATATAGTCCCAGAAGGCTCCTTGATATTCCTGGTTCTCAGTTATTGTATTCTGTATAAATAATAAAACATGTTCTATTTACAAGAAAAATATTTAATTCGCCGTAGGCAAACATATTTTTTCACACTTCGTAGGGAAACTGGGTTATTTATATCTAGGATTAATTTTTCTACTGTTTTAGGTTATCAAAAAATCTGCGACAATTCTGTGATACTTATCAACGTCCCGACTACATTACAGAATCATTTCTTAAGCCAAATGTTTAAAACTTCTGTGAATAAAAATAGAAATTCGTCAACGACCCACATTTCCTACAGAGCGTTAAAATAGCTACCGTTCTACCGGTAGAATTGGGGGCCCACAAAAAAGAAACAAGGTCGGAAGGGGGGTACAGTCTGAATAAGATTTAGAAACACTGGTTTAGGGGCTACTAAAACTCGATGGACTACATAGACTTATGTTACTGCAAAATAATAAACTTGGCTTAGAATATATTTTGTACATCAAATTTTCTTCGTACAGACCAAGTATCTACATAGGTTATGAGCGTTAGTGTATATTCTGTATATGGTTTATATTAGATGGTTCGAGAATCGTATTTACTTTATAGGACGCTTTGGTTCACGAGAAAATATGTACAGTGGGTGTAAAAAGTATTCGTACACCCTTTAAAACGGAACAACTCTTTTAAAATTGGTCCAAATGACTTGAGTTTTTTTGTGAAGTTAGAGACATTAATTTACTAAATGATGTGAAAAAAAAGTTTGAAAAAGTTGCAATTGGTACGAATCGCGAAGAAAATATTGAAGGTCGTGTTTTACAACTTTTTAATCTGAGGCTATAATGAAAATTTAATAAATACATATCGAAGATTTATGTTAGTTATATACATGTTGAAAATTTCATCAAAATGGGTTAACGTTGCTACGAGATACAAACGATTAAAAATGTTGAAAATCGCAGTTTTTCCCGACTTCGATCTACAACTGTAGTAAATCTAACAGTTCTCACATCTTTTGATGCCTGTCGCTCGTTTCTGTATTAACCGATTTCAATGAAAGTTTCAGTATGTACATAACTAACATAAATCTTCGATATGTATTTATTAAATTTTCATTATAACCTCAGATTAAAAAGTTGTAAAACACGACCTTTAATATTTTCTTCGCGATTCGGACCAATTACAACTTCTTCAAAGTTTTTTTTCACAACATTTAGTAAATTAATGTCTCTAACTTCACAAAAAAACTCAAGTCATTTGGATCAATTTTGAAAGAGTTGTTCCGTTGTAAAGGGTGTACGAATATTTTTTACACTCACTGTAGGTACATTGCTAGGAAAAATTAGGGGATCGCTAATGTGGACATTGTCTTTTGCACCCACTAAACGGAAGAAGCAAAGCAAGTGCTACAGATTTGCTACATTCATTTCTTCTCTGTGTAGTACTAACACTATTGGCACCTAATTAGACATTTGTGTAAAAAGCTGGTGACATACATCGTACTGACAAGTAGAGCGAATGCGATACATGATCCTCTAAACGTTTTGAGCAGTGGCACTTGTTGCTTCACACATAAAACAAAACGGAACCTGAACTGTGTCCTTGGTACTGGTATATGTATAAAATATGCTTCTAGCCTTCTTTTCTTTGTGATACTTGATTTTGGACTAGTCTACCTGGAAGAAGGTATTTTTTACATAAAATGAGAGGGATGAACTAGAGATGGCGTGAAAAATCACTAACGGTGATTTATCACAGTGATCACCGAATCACGATCACGGTCGTGATTTAACTTCATTACGACCGTGATTGCGATTTTTTTATCTCGAGTGAATTTGCTCACTGCGATCGTAAGTCCTTGATCTTTAAACAGAAAAACGTATTCAATATGATTTTACGATGAATTACATTACTATTTCTGTTTGTAAAAATCAGTAAAAAAACAAGAAATTCTAATAGAATTATTTGCTAGGTAATTCTTCGTTGTTTCTAATTATTCCTTCACTTTATACGATATAACTTGACTTTTTGTTTTGATGTCGTTAATATAAAATATACAGACTATGTGTCGCGTGTAAAGAACTGTTAGGTTTCTCCACCAATCAGAAACGATCACGAGAAATCAGGAATCACTGTGAAAAATCACCGTGATTGGGAACGAACGTGATCGAATCACGAGTGATTCATAAGTAGCAGTTCCCGCCATCTCTAGTGTTAACGTTGAAGGTGTCAAAAGCTATTTTCTTGTCACATAATTTTAGTTTCCCGAAAGTTGCACTATGAATTTTTAGAAATACTAGAAATATCCTTATATATTTTGATGTTATAATAGTTTTCTCAAAATTGCATGTCTGTCTAGGCTACCCAGAAGAAGGTATTTTTTCAAATAAAATGAGAGAAGTACATATTAATTTTTGAGGTACGAAAAGACATTTTCCCCTGAACAGTTCAAATCACAATTGATCTAAGGATAATTGCATATACGAACATTACCCATAAGCAATCGGTGTGAAATTGTGATTGTTATTTTTTACCATTTCCTATTTCCACTTATTCGACGCAATTACATGGAATCTAATTTCCTACCAACTCGACGCTCACGGTTTATTCGCGCGAGTGAAACTAGTTCCATTCGGTAAAAAGTGCCCGTGGATTATTAAGGGAGGGAGGAAAGGTAGCTGATACGGAAGCGATAAAAATTTCGATAGAGCGTGGACAATCCAGCGGCTAGTTACCACCGAGATAAACTCTTAATTAATATCGTAATTAAGATTAAAAATTTTTAACTACATCGCAAGGAAACAGCCAGTCTTTTGCAAACTTTATCGCATTCTGGCGACTCGCAGATTTCTTAATTTATTTAATATTAGATGGATGCAAAACTAACATAAAGTTAATAACTAATTAACAATTAGTACTGCATCTGTTATTTGAAATGGCTTCCATCATTTTCAACAAAGTTGAATTCTACATCGATAAAATGAAACTAAGTTACGATGCAACCTTACAAAGACAGCCGTTAATTTTGCATATACAAGGTGTCCCAAAATAGTTTCGACTCCTGGAAATGAGGGGTTCCTGAGATGATTTGAAACATCTTTTCCCTTATCAGAAATGTTATCCGAGGCTTTGTTAATTTGATATTAACGAAAAACTCCGATCAATCAGATCTCCGCCGGCAGACTCGCGCTCTGATTGGTCGGGGTTTTCCGTTAATATCTCGTTAACAAGCCTCGGATAATATTTCCGCTAAGGAAAAAGTTGTTTCAAATCATCGCAGGAACTCCTCACTTCCGGTAGTCGAGGCTATTTTGGGGCACTCTGTATTTATAATTTTATAATGTAAAATAGTATGAAATTAGGTCGTTAATAAATAAGTTTATCGGACCATTCGTAAGTGATGATATGGTGTACTGAGTTTATATTTTATGCTGATTTTCTGTTGTTTTTCAAAAATTCAAAATTTTTGCTTTAACAAAATATGCCAGAAAGTTCAATCCTGTAGCCAGAAACATTTGTTAATATTGATCTAAAGGATTAATTGAACAAGTCTATGGTACTGGTGTTGTATCTGCAGACATATGTGAGAAGTGGTTTCAACGATTGAAAAATGACGATAAAAGAAAAAACGCGTTGGTTGACCAGTAGTAATGGAAACCAATGATTTTGAACTGTTGATAAAAGATTCGGTCCAATCGATTAGCAAACTTGTAAAGCAGCTTGGAGTTGCAAAATTAAATCTGGATTTACAACAATTATAACGGTACTATTTGAATAAATATTTTCTGGTAAAAAAATCCGCAGAATTTAGTTAACGATGTAATAATTAATTATTTATTTCTCAGAGGTCTGAATGACGTCGGTAACTCCATTCCACAGGCACCCACGCAAGTGCAAATAAGATATGATCCGATTCAAGCGTGTCGATCGAGGGGGTCATCATCGATTCATAATTAAGAGACGACATGAATAAAGCAAGGATCTCTTGCTAACTTATCTAAACGCGTGAAATGTTATTCAGACAGATGATGTTAGCCAAGGCCACAAAACACGTAACTGTGTGACAATAATATGAAGCACATGGCGAGGCTAAATTATTAATGGCCGCACGCGTTGATCGCGGGAGGACGTAAGATATGATTTGCGTTCTGGCAGATGTAATCGGCGCGTACGGTTGGGTAACGTGTTAAAACGTTAATTAGCAAGCAGCTTCCTTCGCACTTGAAGTGAATTAATACAGAATTTTTTAATATCAATCGTTTCATACCTCCACTTCCATGAAACAGAATGATTTTTTGCAAGATATTAATGTAATTCTTTTGGTCAAGATTTAATATCGGTGATGATTTTTTTTAATTGTTATACTACAAACATCGATGTCAAACGAAAATTTATTTCAGCGACTGAATAAGGGTTTGACAAATTCTTTTCTTATAACTGTGTTTTAGAGACTTGTATATTCCATACATTTATATAACTTAGTCTACACCTAGTTACAATCCAGATAGAACATGATGCCTTGAAGACGGCTTAAAGGCACCTCAGACTTAAATAGCCGTAAAATGGAGGTCTTAAATAAATGTTTTCATCTATTACTTACTCGATGGTAAAATATCTTAGATTTTCGGGGAATCTCAGGTCTTTATAAGAGAATATTAGTGAACAAACTTTACAAAGTTAACACTTATTGCTTTTGTTCAACATTATTTTCGATATAAGAATTGCTCTCAAGTCATTCGAGAAATCATTTTATAGTTATGGCTCATTGTAGAGATGTTAATTTTGTTAAAATAAAGCAAGATTGGAGAACTTCGATATCAACTTATTCGAAACAAATAAAAAATTGTAATTATTTTTTAACAAAATTTTAACATCTTTAGGTTAAAATTTTCATTCACGAGCATTTACGCTTCTGCATAGTTTTAACCCTGCTGTTTTCGAGTCCACATGACCCGAAATTAAGATTATATTTCGATAGGTATTACATTTTTGAATATTTGTTTTTAGTCTCCAACGTATTTAAATTTCACCTTAACTTTTTCTGTATTTTCTATTTTTTAAGAACAAATCCTTTCAAAACAAATAATTTTGTCAACGGGATACAAACGTGACGAATAAATAAGGAGAACAGCAGGGTTAAAATTATGAACTTTTTTCATTGTCATTATGTTCATGTTGTAAGTTCATCTATTTTTTATAAGTATAAAAATTTTTCTACGATTTAATAAACTTTTTATTGCATCTTCATACAATATTGCAATATAGATTGCGATAAAGTCTATAGTATGATTTATGATTCATAGATCAAAAACATAAGTACCTTGGAGCACCACGCCACGACGGAATTGAACGAACAGCCGTGTAGAAAATGGTGAACGCGATGAGTCTGAAAGTATCCCTGTTAGTACGGTGATTCACGGGCATTGAATTCACGGAATTCGAGCACAGAGCCTCTGTTTATTAGAGGAATATTCCGGCTGCTTGTGTACGTTACTTAACACAAGGCTGTTTGGCACTTAAGAATAATTTACGGCGCTGCCCTCTCGTACGCACAGCATCTGGCCCTCCCCGATTTGGCTGTTACAGAAAAAGCTGCGCGGCAAGAAACTCCAGGAAAAAATATTACTGCTTCGTTCGTTGAATAGAAATCGGATTATCACGGAAGAAATTCTTTACGGAAAAATTTATGCGAACTACATACTAGGAAGACACAAGTGTTCGGATAAACGAATTTTTAGATAATAAAACAATTACTTTTTCTAATACTAAACTTCATTGATTTAAATAAAGATTAAGAAGGTTGACACTTTGTTTGAATATTTATGGATCCCGTATTTTCTTACCTGTGAAATTACAGAAATTTTTCGACATGAGTGACTCCCAAGAATTCGATCGAACAGAAGAAAGTATACATTGGATGTGAGCATTACATACTTGCAACAGGAAATGCCATCTGTTGCTGCGAAACACTCTGTTCGGATAATAGAACGTTTGAATAATAGAACATTCGGATAACAGAACGTATGAATAATAGAACATTCGGATAGTAAAATGTTCGCATAGTAGAATGTTCGGATAACAGAGCGTTCGGATACTAGAACGTTCAAATATTAAGATATGTATGCGGATAATAGGTGTTTGGATACGGGAGGCTGTATTTTTTTGAAAGTTTCACAGTTACCTATCGTTTGCGAATAAATTGTTTATAAAAATACAATGTCGTTGAAGAAATAAAAAAATCGTTAAAATGAAGTAAAATTTTCATATAAGGAGCTTCGGTTAAGTGAAAGTTCTGATTCTAGTAGTACTTATGTACCCACTCTTTACTCGTGGTTACATAAAACTTTACTTGAGTGCACGTGAACCTGGCTGATATTCCAACTCCATTTCTTTGGGAACACCCTGTTTTACGAGAAAATCTGATTTTACTTTACGGATTTGTTTTTTCATATTGAACCCTTCGAACTTTATTACTAGCCTCGAAATTAAAATAAAAATCATTATTGACATCGAAATTATTTTATTTTGGTACAAATAATACACTGATACCTAATTAGATAAAAACCAAGCAACTTCACCTTCACTCCAATACTTCAATCTGAACCCACTCGATCCAATCCAAATCCAATCAAAGGTTCAATCTAAATCTACAATATTCGAAGAAATCAGGGCGTATGTAGTCAGTAGACTGCGGATTTTGAAGCAGATTGAAATTTCGTCGTGTAATCTGTAATAGTAGAAATTAAAACAGAAATTTCTTTCTCCTCGTAAAGATTTTATTAGATTCAGAATCAGATTGAAAAGTTTTATCAAACCTAAGTAATGTTTTGTTTGTTTTTTGAATTTCACGTATTACTATCATGCTATAAATGCATAAAATCCTCGGTCTAGTAATCACATTACACGATGAAAAAATATCGTTCGAAAGTGTTTTAAATTCATTAAATAAAATACATTACAGGTTTCGCTCGACAGGAACAGAAAAAATTGAATTTACCGACAGACAACCGTGAGCCGCTCACGTTTTTATGGAATTGTTAATCCCGCGACAGCGTAAATATTTTGTTTACGTGTCAGTTCCGCGTATTTTTTCACGCTGGGTGGAAGAAACACCCATAAAACTTCGTATCGTGGATCAGTTTCCATTCCATCTCCGTTGAACCCGGTGGGGGGGGGATTACGATCTGGTTAACGATCAACGGTTTACGCGCTCTACAGTCGAGATTACCGTCGTTTATGGGAAGCGTAACCGGTCGCCGATCCTCCATGGCCATCAATTACAATGTACGCCATAAGAAATTATTACTTAAGAAAACGCTCTTGTTGCTACCAGTTATATTAGGGAATTAGGGAGCAGCTTTTAATTTCGATGCTTGGGAATTGTTAAATTCAATTTAGTGATTATTTATCTTCACCAACGTATCGAAAATGACGAAATTAATTTTATGTAATCGTGCAATTTCATGTAATTCGACTTTGATCTTTTTAAAGTATAGTGAGTGGAATGTGATGGTAGCATTACCACTGAGTAAAAGATTCATCTGGTAATTTTCTTTCTAGGGGTATTCTATAAATTTCTTTTTCATTATTCAACAGTTAAATCTGATGCAAGGTTTGTTTTCTATTGCATTTCACATACTCCTGTATGCAATAAATGCATAAAATCCACAGTCTACTTATCAATTACTGTATATTCCACAATACCAGAACACCTATATTATAGAATACCAGAATCCATATTCATACGCTGACAAACATCAAATAAATCTTAGTGCACACTAACCACCATCTAAATAAGAATCCCCAAAGCAAATGTTTCGGACGACCATACTCAACTTAGTGGCAAGCCACAGACCATCCAACAGCCAGAGCAACATTACACTCACCCTGTAGCGCGAACATCCTCCGAATCGTTACTTAGCCCTGCGATCTCTTTGAGCATCGTGTATTCACCGCGACATAAACCCACCCTACGCAAACCGCGCGAATAAACATGTCACATTTACTCGGAACAACTCTGCCGTAAGTCACCGACAGTAAATCCAGATAAATCTCGGTTTGAGGGTCGAAGATTCCCTCCAAGCGAACGGGAAGATAAAAAAAAAATGCAAATTCAGCCTGGCCCGATCTCTCCAGATCGTCGTCGTTTCCATCGCCGCGAACGATTGAAGTCAGCTAGCTGCGATTCGTAGCAAGACGGAAGAACCGTGTTTCGCGATGGTCCTGGACAACAACGATGACGACGACGTACGACCACGATGACGGTGATAGGGATGTTCCCGTCATACGTAGGCGGCTCGTCAGTGTTTCCTCGACAAAGGGAATACGCGGTGTTGGCGGTTGACGGGTGATCGATTCGGCCGATCGGTGCTCGATCCTGATTTACGCGCTCATAAATAATGGGGAGGGAGTTGGGAGCCTTTGCACCTAGGTGCAATCCTGTCACGGGAATCCATGCAACGCCCGGTACCGATCGCGTCGATCGACAGTGCGCCGGGTCATCGATCCGTCAAACTGTCGATTTCTCGCCCCGGGGCTGGGGTAACGCTATCGACACTGGAGGGGAAGGAACGTGTCATAACTAACACTGTCCCCTGGTAAAACGTCACGTGTGACGTTATTTAACCCTGTCATTAGTTTTCGAACTGGGACAATGTGAATAACTATCGAGAACACCTTTTTCTGCTACCATCTCTGAACCGTGTTAGTGACCTGGACTCTTTTGTGAATGGTGGAGACTGGAGGAGTAGTTAGAGTCCAGTGTGACCAGATTGGATGCTTTATCGCAAATTGGGTGATTCGTAGAGTTAAGGGGTCATGCTCAGTCAGAAATTTTCAAAAAATTGATTTTTCACTTTCTACAGACCTATACGCTATAGGTATCGCCTACATCAATGGTTTCCCTACATTGTATCCCCTAATAACAAAATTCTGTAATACTAAAAAACTAGTTGTAATTAAGGGGTCATGCACAGTCAGAAATTTTCAAAAAATCGATTTTTCATTTTCTACATTTTCTTTAAATAGATCTCGGGAATAGTCTGTGCAAGTTTCAAGGTAATCCAATTAAAACTGACAGAGTTACAGGAGTTAAAAAATGAACATTTTATATAAGTGTAAGCTTAACTTGAAACTTTAAATGCGTTTCTCTCGAAACTACATTTTTCAGACCGGTGATCAATATTTCTCGAAAACTACTATGTCGATTTACATGAAACCTTTTGCGCCTTATTTCAAATCAGAAAAACATGTCCTTGAACGAAGGATTCTTTTGTTCGTTCCATACTTTTTTTTTAATTGCCAAAAAACGAGTGATTTTTAGGTGAAAATTGCACTTTTTCAGGAAAATGTCCGTCATTTTGTTCCTAATCAATATTTCGATAAACCCCACATTCAAGGACAAGATTGGTTCTTCCATTACATTGGTCGTTACAGTGGTCACGGCAGACCACTTTTTGTGGAGATACATCCGGGAGATCGCTCACCATTTATTTACTAATAAATATTTTTAAATGAAGAAATTACCTTATAATCAATAAACTGCAATCTTTGAAACACAAACACATTTTTTGAAGAAGGTCGTATATTTTTTGAGAAAAAAATTCCCAAAGAACACTCTTTTTTTTGGCCTCCTGACTGAGCATGACCCTTTAAGCCCCTGTCCCATTTTGTGGTTCGAAGAAAAGGTGACTTAGGACTTTTTTTGTAAAGAATGCAAAGAAGATATATTAAAAAACTTCCTAGCCTCTATTTATTATATATTCAAGTAAATAAAAAAGAAAATTTGTTTCAAGGTTCGTGCGGTGTCGGAAATTGTAGGTGCTGTTAATCGTGGTGATAAAAAATTACACTGCATAAACGGTGCCCATGATATTTCGATGTATATATGTAGAGTAAATGTTCGAAATTAAAATTTCAAGGAATGTTTGTCCAGCGTCTATTGCACGACCTATCATGAAGTCGAAAAAATAAAATAGCCACATTTGGTATGAGCTTTAACAGACATCTAAAAAGGGAGGATAATTTACGTATATTATTGTGAATAACAAAAGCATTTATGCTTGACAATTTTCAGTAGTAGGTCGTGCGATAGCAGATTCGATCACAAAAAGAATGCTACAAGAATTTTTAAAATCGGTTAATTACTTGTTATGTCATGATGGGCACAGTTTGTATACAGTGCAATTTCGAATCGATACGATTAGTGCCACCTACAATGCAGGAATATTGAAAGAACATTTTTTTGGGGGCTTTATGAATAAATCATGCATTATTAACCTTAACAATAATTACATGAGATCAGCTTCCATCAAAAGAATTGAAAATATATTAATCAGTAATTACTGACTAAAAGTTGTTTATTCTTATTAACGTATATACCTAAAGTGTCGTATATAACTATTGTATTGTAAAATTCTCTGTTTCATTTTCAAGAATTAGTTTTATAATGAAAATGGTAATTATAAAGTACTACACTTATTAGTTTTCCTGAATCAGGCAATACTTTACCAAAAACTACAGTATTGCAATTTGACTATAAAGAACAAATAAAAAATACTACCTAATTCCAATATAAGTTCTAGTAATATGTATATGTAAAATATATTAATCAGTAATTACTGACTAAAAGTTGTTTATTCTTATTAACGTATGTACCTAAAGTGTTGCATTACTTATGAAATGACCTTATTATAATATCGGCCATAAATTTCGGACTTCCTGTTGTATAGTACGGTCTTCCATAAGGTTAAGTCATTTGGTTGTTAAAATAAGATATTGTCGGGCAGGTGATACAACTGTGCGATCGTTTTCATTGGTTGGCGGCTCGATTCTGTTTTGGCCTATCTACTGTTGGCTAATGCCATACGGATGACGATAGCAAGCAGTTTTATAAAGGAAATGTTGTATTATTTTACAGTAAAACCGTCCTTGCTCAATCGAGATAACGTATTAGCACACTTGGTGCACCATTTGTCTAACTGTACAAACACTAGAACACCTTTCCATGTCGACTCAATGACCAGAATTATGTCTTGTAATAGAAAAAAAAACTTAGATATATTGAATACAAAGACTTTTTTTACATACAAGTTTTTTATTGTAAAATATCGAATATAATAATAAATATAGAGTGATAAAAAGATATATTATTTGATGGTTAAATAAAGATGGAGTTACGTTACTGAAATTTTGACACTTTGAGTCTGGAAACTACTTTTGCAAAGGTAGATGAATGCAAATATGTACTCTTTTTTATCTACTAAACATTGAACACATTAAAAAATGATACTTTGTTTTAAACAATTTTTCAGTTTAAATTTCATTCTTCAACTACCATTTGCAAACGCGTGAGAACAAATATCCAATTAATTACAGTGACTTACAAGCTTGTTCACTGGTGACTGTCACTTCTAGTTGATCGAATTATTAACCAAAATACGAATTTTATTTGAAGATTACGAAAAATTACGATAAAAGTAACGATAACAATATAAATAGAAATTACACAAAAGCTTTTACGCCTGTTATTTCAGCAGTCTGCGAACGAATACGTGAGTCACTGCACATTGTTCAATGCACACGCGCGTTTAACGTTCAATTTCCAACGAAACGAAGCTAGGCAGAAGAATGTTCATTGTCCGTTCGAAACTATTGCATCGACCCTCGACTGGCGTAATCGAAAGAAAAACGGTTAAAATAAATGCCTGAAATGCTAATGCATCTTTACGAGCGTGATATACGAGCCGCGGGCGCGTTAAGTGATACTGGTAAATAAAAAAAAAAAAAAAAAAAAGAAGAAACGGTTCGTATTGAAGCGAATTGATATTTATTAGGGTTACCGTATCGAGGAAACGTTTAATTGAGTTAGCCAGCGCGCCCGTAGTTAATCGCGATTCAACGGCGGATAATGACGTAATAATTTTGTACAGTGTGCACCGCGATCGATCGTCCCCGGTGACCATTACAACCGGTTGCAAACTGTAATAAACGGGACGCCCAGCGCCACGCAGAGGGTACGTAAACCTTGGTGAGATCGTTAACTCGTCTTCAGGGCAAAACTAAATGAGAACGATGCGGACAGCTTTTTTTTTTATGACCGGTTCCTGCGTTCCAGTTACTGTACCGATGAACATTTAAATCACGCTTTTACGCCGACATGAACGCGAACACGCGTAATATTGACGACTACATCGTGTTTTTGCACACACTTGCTCCTTCTTTTTGTCTTCGTAAAACGATGTATGTACTGGCTAATCGGTAATGATTGTTGCGATATTTCAAGGATTTCTGTAATTGAAGATACGTAATATGGTAATTGGCGATCATATTCTTTAGAGATTTCTGTTTGTTTTGCGAAGATTGTCGGTGTTGAATAAACGATTGCGAAATAAGCGATTATTGTAAAGGATATTCGGTCTGTGGAGAATTTTTTTTAATGCACGGTGTGAAAATATTATTTAACTGTACAATATGTAGTTAAATTTCAATTTCCATAAAATTAAATGTAAGTGTTATCAATTTTATAGAATTCTTATGTAAATAAATTTTATAGTTTCCCGAAAAGTCAAGAATTGTCTCCAAACCGTGAAAACTAGTAAAAATAATACGGTTAGTCTTTACGTTCAGAGTAATAAACCAAAGAAATGAAAAGAAACCATCGAAATCTTGTCTGTCATTACTTATATTTAGACTGCGGATGTTTATGGATTTATAATAAATATCGCAGTAGAATAGAATATTTAATAATATTCAATAGCACTTATAAGTTATTATTAACATAATACAACATCTAGTACCGAAAACAACTATCCGTGTAATTTTTGCTTTTATAAAATTGTGACTAAAATTGTGAATTTACATACACATCTGCCATGTAGGTAGGTACTTACGTTTTACTATTTCTATTTATTTTAGGAAACATATTCACACTCGTAGACTAATTTTTTCGTTTACAGAGGACAGACGTACCTCTCAGAGTTCACCATAAAAAATATATGTACACTGTAATTAATACAAATTTAGAGTTCCAAGATCAATATTACATAGCTATTTACCAATATAAATTTAAAGTAGTAAAAAAAAGAAAAACCATTAGTTACTCAATTTAATAATTAAAGTATAAGATGACAAATAAGGGTAGATTAAATTGGATTATGAATTTTTCACAATCTTATTCCGATCGTTTCTAATTGTCGAAAAAAAGAAGTCACCAGAGACACACGGGCAACAATTTTCTGGATTTTACCTCGCTCTAACAGAAAATCACCTCGTTAAAAGTATCATTGTAACCCGTCCGCTACTTCAGCTTTACGTACCACGTCACAGTACGACCGCCCTTACATAGTCATCATCGCCAGACGCTGAGACAGCGAACTCCAATTTTATCCGGCCATCTTAATCGCCTTCGAAAACATTAATCAGTCTCCATTCTACAGCGCGAAATTTTATTCCCTCGTTTAAACGCCATTTTATTACGTCCGAAATGTCGTCGGATCAACGGACAAAACGTGCCTACAGCGTGTACCACAACGTGTGGAACCGACTTCAGAACAATAGAAAATGTTTGTACAAATGTGACCCTATTCGACTTTGTTTCTGGGTTATAGTCAATTTTTACTTCACCAATGTGTAGCTGATTACGTGTAAAATGAAAGAAATTAAGGAATGTTGAAGTGATTTTATTGAGATCGCACTGGATGTGAATTGTGAATAATGTTTAGAGCTCTCCATTGTGCACAAACTATTTAGTCGAATCAGCCGTACTAATTAAAATTGTATTAAGCTGAGAATTAAGAAAATTCATAAATACTGATGGGGCTTTATTTTATTTGGAACCCGATAGAACCTTTAATATCATAGATGACATTTTTTTTCGTTAGATTACTAGGAAATAAATTGTCGTTTGAAAATCTTAATGTCATTTGTGTCCCAATTATAATGTACAAATATGTAGAATGTTTTTAAATGTTATTATTCGGCGACGAAGCTTAGACATTGAAGATTAAAATTGTTTTGTTCCATTCATGCAAATTACAAGCAATTATAACCAGATTGCGGCAGTCTATGCATGTTTTCTTGTTTATTTTACAAGAAGTGGTATCAAACAAAAATTTCCTTACTTTATTATTGTTTCTATTAGGTTCCAAATGCAATGCATACTTCGTCAAACTTCGTTAAATATTTTTGTGTACAGACAATTTTAAACACTCATACACGCTACAAAAGCGTAAAATCCGTAGTCTAAATATAACACTACAAGTACAAAAAAGCTACCAGCCATTCATTCATCAGCAATCTAATAGTTCCCGTAAATTCTTCCACAAAATTCCATGTTTGCACAAACATATTCTGGTCAGCAATCATTAAAAATTACTGAAGTACAAATATTGTCATAATCGACAAACAAGGACAAATAGAACATTGAATTTTATTTTATATGAATTTTTTTCAATCCTTACAGTGACACACATATTCGTTCACAAGTTTCTAAAGTATCAATTAGGTGTAAAAACTTGTACACAATTCTATTTATATATTCTCCTTATAGCTACTTTTATCATCGCTTCGTTATAAATTTTTCATACTCTTAAAATAAAATTCACATTTGGTAAATAATTTTGTCAACTAGAAGGAACAACCTTCTGTGAACAAACTTGTGAGATATTGTATGTGTCTATGTCTAATTGCTGAAGTGGAGTCTACGTATTGTGGGACACCCTGTATATTCGTCCCACTTTTTTCTAGCCCGATTAAACTGTTCAACGGTACAGCTGGTCGGATTTCGACCTCAGTCGCTGCTTCCTCAATAAAACCCGCCTCAGGTTCTTCCGGTCCTAACGCCAGGATACGCACACCAACGTCATTTCCCCCTAGCTTGCACCTGTCCCTAACAGGTGACGAGTCTGATTCCATCGTTGCCCAATCCACGTGCCCTCACGGAACCGTTCTAGTCCCGGGACACCTTTTTTTAAGTTATCGTCGAATGGGAATCAGCGATTGGGCCGGAGAAAGGTAAAACATGGGACACGTGGTTAACGATCGCTTCTTTTTTTGGGAGGGGAGTGTCTTTGGTAATTACAGTGTGCTTTGTAATTACGAATAATTTGTGGTTGTTAAAGAGGAAATATGTACTTTTTTAAGGGTAGATTTTGCTCGAGATTGTCGTAAGATGAATACAGCAGATTTTGAGAGATTCTTGGAAATATTATATTGTAAAATACTATGTTTAATTTTGAAGAACTGGTTTTATAATGATAACTATACTTTAAAATGTAATTATTGTATAAATCGTAGTAATATGTATATGTGTATGTTATAATTTTTATGTCAATTGTTGATAAAGTATTCCACGTAATTGAATAATCGTGTTCAGAGTATAAAAACACAACTTTATTAGTTGATACACTTTAAATGGGTATGATTCATATTCCATTGAATAGTAGACTAATAAGGGTATTACCACAATTTTTGTATATATTTTTGCTCTATGCAAATAATTAATGTTACGTAGAAAAATTCCATTATATGTGTTATAATGAACGTTAAATATTTCATAAACTAAACGCCATATACGACTGAAACAAATATTATTGGCTTCGAAAGTCCAAGCTCTGTCACTGCGCTAAACTTCGTTAAAAAGTTAGAGTTACGCCTGAAGACCTCCCCTTGTCAGTACCGAGCAGCCTTCGATACCCATCGAAGATTTACTGCAATACTTTCTACATCTCTATTACACAAATACTGCAATTCATACATTAAGTTTTACGAGAGAATATAAGTATAATATCAGAAATAAAAATTCTTTTCTCCACAGTATCGACATATTCGTGATTTACACGGGAATTAAAAGAACAAACCACTAATAAACCAGACAAATTCGCAGAAACATTCGATCTATACAGGGTGTCCCAAAATAGCGTCGCCTCCCTGAAATGAAGGGTTCCCGGCATGATTTGAAACAACTTTTTCCTTAGCAAAAATGTTACGCCAGGCATGGTTAACGAGATATTAACGAAAAACCCCGACCAATCAGAGCGCGATTTTACCGGCCGACTTCCCGCAGTACCGTTGGCTAAGCGCTGCGATTGGTAGTCGACGGTACCGCGGGAACTCGGCCAGCAGACTCGACCTTTGATTGTTCGAGGTTTTTCGTTAATATCTCATTAACAAAGCCCCGGATATCATTTTCGCTAAGGAAAAAGTTATTTCAAATCAACCCAGGAACCCCCCATTTTCGGGAGTCGAAGCTATTTTGAGACACCCTGTATATGTACGTACATAATTGCTTCGTTTACTAGTTCACCTTTTTTCTATTTCCTCGATATTCCATTGTCACAATTTTTCTGTCATACCCCAAGAGGAAAGAATCAGTATAATATTCAGAAGCTTTTCCAAGACACTACCGAGTGAACTGTAATTACCCGTAACTCGAATAAAACGGTAAACCGAGCGAAATCAGGACGGGGACTTAGCCAGCCGGAGAGACGTCGCTGTAGGTAAATGTCGCAGGTATGAAAAAGAGAAAAAAGTGAACTGCGCATTAAAGCGGGGCATCGCGTCGTGCAGAAGGAAGCTAATAAAAATGTATAAGACATCGGGCGCTGAGCGTAAGTGTTAGCGACGCGACGTGGGTGTTGTCTGCAAGGACACACAAACGCGCGCCATCGTGTAATTCCACTCTCGGGCCACGAAGCGGTGGAACACGGAGGAGACGAGAAAGAAATGGTATCTCGTATCGGGATATCTCGAGCGGAGGCGGAGTACGTGAGGAGGCAGGAACTTCTGGATCTCGATTTACGGATCCTTAAAACACACCCACGAGTATAGTGTTCTCGGGGCATTACGGGGAAACTTTTGCTATCGATTATGAACGACCTTGCTCCTTCACCAGGCTGTGTTATCCGGACACGAACGTGCAATTTTTATTCAATTAGCGTTTAGAATAATTCGCTACCGACCGTGACGTGGTGAAATCACGATCGTTTGAACAATATTTCATCGTAGTTTGAGAATGTTTTCTTTTATTAACAATCTATTATAAAATAACAATAAATAAATGCTATTAAATGGGGAAGAAGTCTTGTATATTATGTAGGAGATAAAATGCCCATTGGCACATCTCTTTTGTAGAAATATTGTATTGTAAAATTCTATGTTTGACTTTCAAGATCTAGTTTTATAATGACAATGGATATCATAAAGTACTACACTTACTGGTTTTCCTGAACCAGACAAAACTTTACCAAAAACTGTAGTATTGCAATTTAACTATAAAGAACGAATAAAAAATACTACCTAATTCTAATATAAGTTCTAGTAATATGTATATGTGTATGTTATACTTGTGTTTTAATTATTGATAAATTATTCAACGTAATTGAATGATAACGTTCATAATGTTAAATATAAATCAACTTTGTTACATGATATACTCTAAATAGGTATACTTTATATGTAACAATATGGCTCATATCGTTTGTAGTTTTTTTATACAACAGTTACACTAGTTTATTTTTTTTTGTATTTCACTAGTATAGTTTTATTTTTTTTATTTTATAACATCAACTTAAAACTTTAGTACGTGTTTAATATATAATATTTTGATAGAGAATTAGAAGCTGTATAAAATCCAGTATATTATCGTTTTAAGTTGATGTTTAGAAATAATAAAAATAAAAAAAATTATAAATGTGGTAACTTTTTTGTCTGTTGCTGTATATTGCTTCTGTTCGTAATGTGTCATTGGATATATAAATCATTTGTAATGGTACGTAGGATATTTTATTGAAATCGTTCTAAAATTTCAATGTTGGTGGTGGATGCCGAACCTCGTAGTTCTATACCGTATGTCTATATTGGTGACTTCCATTTTTTTAAATACCACACACTTTACATTAATTCTACAGAAAATTTAGAGTATAATCCAATAAAAAAATTAAACAATATGAAAACGTCACTTTTTAAATCTTATATCGTAATATGAGCAGGGGTAATAATAAAGGGTTAATACTTTCAGCTTGATAGTAGCATTTATTAACAAAAAAATACTTATTAGCTTCTAGGCAGAAGCAGCAAACTATAAATAAACAGTAACAAGTCCAACCAAACACTAGGAGACATAATTAAAATGTTTTCCTTAAAAAAACGATTTCATAAATTTTAAGTGGGTATTTATCATTAACACATAATATAACGAGAAGTAAGGTCCTATATTTGTAACACGAATCTAAAGTCACATAAGAAATAATTTCTTTCATAACTTCATCACACCACAAATCGTTAAATCTAAAATTTTCACTGATTCCTTATTAACAGCTAAATATTAGTTTATTTACCACTACTTTGTGACGTTAATTATTCATTTATTTATTTACTTCTTCAAACCAGACGTGGTTTATATAGCAAATCCAGTAATTGTATACCCATATTTTTACATCCACACAGATTCAACATTTCAAAAAAGTAGCACTCCATCATCAAACGAGGAAATGGATTCAACGACCTGGATCGGTTCTCTTCGAATAAAGTTCCACGGCGTTTAGATCCTGAATAATTATTTGCCCGAGAATTATCTCCAGTTATAGGAAGTGGTATAACCACGCTAATCCTCAGTCAATATCGCGAACTCTGTTTAACTTCGGTGTTACTTGCACCTCGGCGAGATCGGCCACTACAAAACGATTAAGCCACCAAAAGCGGTCACCTAATGAGAATAGTTAACGCGTTCAACTAGTTACCCCCCCCCCTCTTGGCTGTTTCATTAAACACTCGAAAATGGGTCTGTTTAACACCTGTTAAGCCCTATTCCGGGGATTAACTGTATCGGTGTTTAACGTAATTGCCCGCCGCGACCCGTGCCCGCGTCTCGGAATTGCTCTCGAAACTTCCGCGGACCTTAATTCCTCAATCAGGATTTCCTCTTGGTTTCGGGCAACCGCTGAATGAAGCCTTGCGTATTGCAGTGTCTATAGGTTAAATGAATTCTAATTTGTATCAAGGAAAATGAATTAAAATAATGGGAAATGTTTGTTAATTACGATATCTGGACTGCGGAAGTTTGTGCAAAAATACAGATTTGTATGAAGTAATTTATGGAAAAGGAAGTTAAATAGGATTGTACTTATCTTATTAAGGATTCTTCTATCGGATTCCATGTTTACATATGTAAACTTGATTATAATTTGGTAAACTTGTTGGTACAGTGAGTATTTAAAAAAGGTAAATACATAAAATCCAATGTTTAATAATAATAATTAAATAAGTCGTTACCTCCGCGTCACAGGAGAAAATAGAACTCTATTTGTTGTAAAATTCCCGAAATAAGATCTTTTTGTCCATTAATTTTTATTGTATATTCCTCAACTTCAAATATCAAATATGTATACAGTACAGGATAAAAAAGTTATCACTTTTCTAATGTCTGTTTTTTTTGTTATTTCTTAACATCAACTTAAGACCTTAATATTGGGTCTTATACAGCTTTCAATTCTATGTGTATCAGAATATGTATTGGACATATATTCAAATTTTAAGTTGACGTTAGAAAATAATAAAAATACAAGAAATCGAAAAAGTGGTAACTTTGTGTCCGCTACTTTAATCTCAAAATATGCATTAAATACATAATATTTATTTTTATTAGGTATACCAATTAGTAATGAATTTTTCTTTTGTTAAATTCCATAATTACTTATAAAGAAATTGAACGCCTGTGATATTCTAATAACTAGTTTTTCATAACTCGTCGCCATTTTAAAAGAAGCAGTACTGGTAAATATTCTGAATCTAAACTGTTTTAAACTTTTAACTGTTTTAACTGTTTGAATTTATTAAACTGAATTTAAACTGTTTTAAACTATATTTAAATTCAGGGATTTTATTGAAATCCCCGTAGTTTAAATATGTAGCTGCAGTTGTAACAATTTTAGTAATTATGAGATTTCTTATGGGTAGACCTAATATTTTATGGCTTATTAAATAAAACAGTAATTCTGTACATAATTCTTTTTATAGTAGTTTTACTATTATATTAAATATAATATGAGCACTGCCCAAAATTTTACAAAATTGAAAATTGTTTCAAAGAAAATCAAAAATATATACTGCCTTAGTAATAAAAAATCGTCTTTGTTCTCCTACATCCTAGGCCGTTGTTACCAACTACAAGATCACGATAATAATTGCATTCAAATAATATTACCATCTTATTAAGAAGAGTATTGATTACTCAATAATACATTTAATAACACTTTAATTTCCCTTAATCACTTATTATACAGAAAAATTATTGTAAACCATCAACGTATACAGACATCTTCCATTTTGTGAATAAAATGATAATTATTATAAATTGAGTTTACTCTCCCAATCACGCCACATTGAAATTAATAAAACCTCGTATTTTTATCGACTACAGTTTTGCAGGGATTCACCATTGCACGTGGGTAGTGGTCAAACATTTTATTGAGTTAATTGAAAAATCATGACCAAAAAGCAGTCGCAAACATCTGTATTTAAATTCCAAAATAGCGATAACAAAGTTTTTGTCACGAGATTAAAATCGATATTTATGAAATTATCAAAGTACCATTCCAGTCACATGTTTAATTCAGATAAAGGGAAATAACCGTTTTTTTCCAATTGGCAAAAAAAGAGTTGTCACACAGAGACAGCAGCAAATTGTTCCCAGATGAAAGGAGGCAATTTCGAAACGTGAATTTCAATCGGTTCGAGGCGAATTACACGACGAAAAGGAAAATCGGGTACGCAGTTCGAGGTAATACGCAATTACCTGCAACACTTACCCGCAGCTTAATTAACGCGAAGTTTGCGAAAGGGAAAAATGAAGTAGAGCGGCACAATGGAGAAAACATTAAAGATAAGCACGCGAAAGTGCAAGGGAAGGAATTATTCGCGAAATGCCCTGTTTGTTATGCAAACAAGGCTTAGGTCGCTAAAAATATTACCGCTTTTAATAATGCCCCCGCGGCGAAATTGTAAGTGGGCTTAAGATGAAGTTGTAATTATTACTTTGCTATTATTTTTCCAGGTTTTCGAGCGGAACCTCTGCGTTCATACAAACGCAAATAATTACGATATTGTACTTTTGTGTTGCTGAAATGTTTTATGTTTCGATATTACAGGAACTTTGCAATGAAAAAGAAGAAACGATAATAATTTTCTTTCACAAAAATAACGTCAAATATCAGATAGAATTGGCTATTTTATGTGTAATAATCTAATAATTCGGTCAAACAAATAAGTTGGTTATTTTGAGAATTGTATAACTCTAATGTGGAAAAAGTCGATAACATAATAAATACAAGTAAGTTAGAGGCATGTAAGAAAAGGTTGATTTACATCACTTTCACAAGTAAACGACTCATATAACGCTCAAGTAGATTAATATTAAAAGAAAACACGTGTAGGTGTGAATGATTAAAAAGTATGGTAAACTCTATATTAGAATATTGCCATAGGTAACGTGTCAGTCGATTATCGATGTAATTCTGTTACGTTTTCTGGGTTGGTCGCATCGTAATATTCGTAAAAGTTTGCCGTGAATTTATGGTATATTTGTAAATAATTCAATTTCTTGATTATATTAAATTAGAAACCTGATTAGAAACCTTCACTCTCAAGAATTACTTTATCGTTAATATTTTCCTAGCTACAGAAGAAATTCTATTCTTATGGCAAGTGTTACACTTATTCTAAATCTTAAATGTTAATACCACCGGAACAGTATT
The DNA here is from genome assembly GCF_001272555.1 of Dufourea novaeangliae. Lineage (NCBI taxonomy): Eukaryota > Metazoa > Arthropoda > Insecta > Hymenoptera > Halictidae > Dufourea > Dufourea novaeangliae. The sequence goes on along the minus strand of NW_015374106.1, from coordinate 1,107,567 downwards.
TCACGTCGACTCAAAGAAAATCAATAATATACGTGTTTACTAAATTCAATTTGAAATCGTTATCACGTGTCTGACTCGATGTTGCAAGGTAAGGGGTTAAAATTATCGAGTATGTACATCTAATATTTCACACATATCATTAGGAACCTGTATACTATCATCTTACAAAACACCGTTAAAATCAAAGTCGGCTAGTTGGGGTCCTTCTATTGTAAGTGGTCCTGTGAAATGAGTTGAATCATAGTTCCTGCTTCCCCTTTGTGATTCGAATCATTTACACTCAAACAGACTCGATTTTTTAAAAAATATTTGTATTAAACAAATTTTAATCGCAATAGGTACCATTTTGTATGGCCATATTCCATCTTTCTGACACACATATCACTGCACATCATGTAAAAACAATCAGTACCTATCCTTATAAAATCCACGAAAATTGTCACAATATTCCGACAACACCTATCTACAGTGGGTCCAAAAAGTATTCGTACACCCTTTAAAACATAACTCTTTCAAAATTGGATCAAGTGACGTTGAGTTTCTTTGTGAAGTAGAAGGATTAGTGTACTAAATGACGCGTTAACAAAATGTTGAAAAAGTTGCAATTTGTCGGAATCGCATTTGTATGGCCATATTCCATCTTTCTGACACACATATCACTGCACATCATGTAAAAACAATCAGTCCTCAGTCCTATCCTTACAAAATCCACGAAAATCGTCACAATATTCCGACAACACCTATCAACAGTGGGTCCAAAAAGTATTCGTACACCCTTTAAAATATAACTCTTTCAAAATTGCATTAAGTGACATTGAGTTTCTTTGTGAAGTTAGAAGGATTAGTGTACTAAATGATGTGTTAACAAAATGTTGAAAAAGTTGCAATTGGTCGGAATCGCAAAGAAAATAGTAAAGGTCGCTTTTTGTGATATTTTGATCTGAGATTGTAATGAAAATTTAACGAATACATTGCTTGGATTTATGTTAGTTGTATGCATGGTGAAAATTTCATCGAAATCGGTTAACGTTGTTATGAGGTACAAATGGTTAAAAATGTTGAAAATCGCAGTTTTTCGCGACTTTTGACCTACAACTGTAGCATATCTAAAAATTCTTACATCTTCCGATGCCTTTTACTCGTTTCTGTCTTAACCGATTTCAATAAAAGTTGCAGCATGTAATAAATCTTCGAAATGTATTTATTAAATTTTCATTACAGTCTCAGACAAAAAAGTTGTAAAAAACGACATTTACTATTTTCTTCGACATTCTGAAAAGTCGGAAATTTTTCAAAAATTTGTAAATACATGTTTTAGTAAACTAATCCTTCCAACTTCACAAAAAAACTCAAGTCACTTGGTTCAATTTTGAAAGACTTGTTCCGTTTTAAAGGGTGCACGAATACTTTTTAATCTCACTGTAAATACTCAACAAAACGTGGCACTTTTACCTTACATCCGGCAGTAATGAAGACAGAACGCTTCTACATTGACACGAAACGCGGCTTATTTATGCTTGTAACGTATTTTATGGAGACGGATACGCGCGCTAGAATGGCGAACGATTTTCTCCTCGAGCGAGCGCGCACGTAGGCATTGTACGTTTTAACGCGTTACTCACGTTGGTTATTTCAACTAATGACAGTCAAATGCAATTACATCAGGTCCCATGCCCTTGCCGGAAGCGCCCACATAACGAGACCCCGTGTCAGCGAGCGTTCCGTAAGGCTATATGCTGCATACCTGACGCATGACGCCAGGGTTTTAAGACGCAACTGTATCGAACGATTGCGGTGTGTGCCCGGGAATTATACAATGTAATAACAATTAACCGACAGGCTTTGAATTTCACGCCTGACCGGCTCGTCGATAACATTATGCGCCATTTAGCTGTGGTCTCGTATCGACCGCCGATACACGTTCCACGAAAGGGTTTGCCTCTCAAAGAACTTGTTGAACGTTCGCTAGAATTGATCAACCAGACCCTGAAATAGGCATTACGCGATGGAGTGGCTCTAGAAAGCTTGGAATACGATCGACGGAAACGAATGGCGCGCGGTTGTTAAAACGGAAACGGTTAAATTCTCCCCTTGGAACGTCTTTATTGTGCGGGTGAATCAGTTCTTTTTCACTGTTCTTTTAGGTCAGAAGAGAAGAGGGATGCAGTTTCGGGTGCAGAACCATCTTTTGATTTTGATGAAAGTTGGTGAAATTGTCTCAGATACTCCGAAATGAACATATGTAAAATGTTTTTTGGCGCAATTTGAAAATTAATATGTATCTATAAATGTATCTATACTGGGTGTAACAAAAATGTTGTCCGACCCGGAAATGGGGCACTCGGGGGGTGAATTGGAACAAGTTTTTCCATAGCAACAATGTAATCTGAGGCTTCGTTACGGAGATATTAACGAAAAACCTCGACCAATCAGAGCGCGAATCTTCCGGCCGAGTTCCCGCGCTAGCGGTGGTAGGCAGCGTTACCGCGGGAAATCGGCTAGCAAACTCGCGCTCTGATTGGTCGGGGTTTTTCTTTAATATCTCAGTAACGAAGCCTCAGATTACATTGTTGCTAAGGAAAAATTGGTTCCAATTCACCTTCCGAGTGCCCCATTTCTGGGTCGGACGACATTTTTGTTACACCTTGTATACAGTAAATCCTGGATGAATGTTCGAAGGCTCCTCGGCACTGAACATTAAATATTTCAGAAACTAATGGCCATATACGGCTGAAGCAAATATCATTGGCTTCAGAATTCCAAGCTCTATCACTGTGCTAGATCATGTTAAAAAGTCAGGGTTACACCTGGAGTCCTCTCCCTGCCAGTGCCGAGGAACCTTCGAATGTTCATGGAAGATTTACTGTACATATACGGTATACTATACATCTTTATTGTATGTATAGATATATTTATGTGTACAGTAATTTTCAAATGCGTCAAAAAACCTTTCACATATGCATGTTCATTTGGGAGACAATTTTACCAAGATGCATTAAAATAAAAAATGGACATGTTCAAAACGACAGTCGAAAGTAGAAGATGGTGTAAGAAATTACGTGGCGAATTAGGGAATGTAATTTACAGTGTTAATTTTTATAACGTTTGTTAGGTTGGGCACAAAATTCATGTTATTTTGGGTACAGTGTCTTTGTGATCGTTCTTTACAGGAGGAACAAGTCCGTTGATCAGATGAACATGCAAATATTTCAAATGTTTACTGTATGAAAATTTGATATTGATGTTTTGTATTCTTGCAAGAAACACTAGTGTTCTTTTCACGAAGTTAACAACTGGTACAACCAGACCCGTCAAAATGGCGGATTTAAAATTTCTTATTTTACAATTATTGAAAGCCTAAAAGTGCTTTTTACATGGTACTATGTATAAGGGTACGTTTATGTTGGGGCTGCGATAAACGATCAGAGCGGTAGTAAGAGTAAAGCGTAGAAATATGTGTAATCTATTGTTTTATAATGGAAGTGTTTATATTTGAGCAACGAGCGGAGCAATGCTTATTATATGTATATACATATACGATGAACGATAAAAGCGACGAGTAACAAATATTTCTTTTTCCTCGTTATTATCGCAAGTCCAACATAAACGTACCTTTTTACAATTTAGTTTAATTACATTCAATGCTGGTATTTGTATTGTTAAATTAGTGAAAAGGCCAGAGTCGACTGAGACATTGAATAATATCTTCCATACTCGTCGAACATAGTAAACCGTCACGTTGTAAATTTTATTAACTAAAACAATTATAATTTTAAAACAATAATAATTTAATGTATTTGGGGTAATGTAATTATTGAAAAATGGGATAGGCTACATATAAGAAGAAGAGAAAATAAGGCAAAAATTTTAAACTGTACCCAAAATTTTACGAAACAGCGACAATTTTCGGGATGACGTTAATCATTAAATGTTTTATTATTTTATTATAATAATTAAACTTACTAACTAAACTTAGAGACATCTGATTAACTTGAAAAACGACGAATATTGATACGGCATACGCGTAGACACAGCACACCTCTATTTTTCTGTGGCATCATCTAACACTTAGTTTCCGTTTTCCATTTCCTTACCATCATGTGATGTTTATTTAACGCAAATTCACACCATTGTACTGCATTCTCATGCAATTCATAGCACTGGTGATATTTTTGATTTACGAAGTCCATCTAATTGCACCGTAATCTTGCGGAAGCCGAAGCAATTTTAATTCCACTGTTCGTGATTCCTTTATCTCGTTTGTGATTCTGCGTTTCTTGATTTTTACTGTCTCTGATAGAAAATATTCAACCGAATATGCTAGTGTGATCATTACAGGAAGGTATTTATACAAGTAATAAAACTGGAAAATGTTGTCGTATGTGCATTTAAAAAATGGAATAGAAAAGCTGACAATATTCAAAGAATATGTTAGGTTGATTCATAAATAGACTGATAATTCTACGCATCGTAGGTTTTCTTTCGTTAATATTATTTTTATATTTTTTTTAGTATAGCTAATTTTAATTTTATTTCGACTTTTCTATTGTTTGGTAATTTTAATTATTGTATAATATAAGAGTTGTCATATGGGTTGGTAATTTTTTGCAAAATTAAATGTTTATTTATTAAAATGTTTTATTATTTCGAGTGTCTGTATGAACTGCGTGTAACAACACAAAGACTTTACGAAGCAGAGAAACTTTACCCATTGGCCACGTTATAACGAAAGCGAAGGTGCTTCCCTTCTGGCTGATTGGTAGCCATGTAATTGTAGGCGTGTCACATTTAAATCAGAAATTGTCAATGGAAAAGGGAAGCTCCTTTCTTTATTTTTATGCATTTGTGAAAAAATTGTTAGAGGATTCATATTTTGGCGATCTGCAGATTTTTAAAAAATTCAGATTCATTTTATGGCAATAGAACGATGTAAAACCCTCCTGGTCTTTAAGACAATACTTTGCGATTTGAAAGTCACAAAATTATGGGATCCGTACTGTCTTTAACTAATTTCTGTTTATTTTGAGAGTTGCTAGGTTTCTGGATCATTTGTGTTAGAAAAAGAAAAGTGAAGCTACGATTTTAGTTTCCATATTATCATAACTGCAATCTATGTATACATATACAGGGTATTTCACCTAACTTGACCATCTTAAATATATCGCTTATTTTGTATGATAGAAAAAATATCAGGGGAGAAAAATATTCTGTTCGAAGGCGCCAATACGGTGATGAGGCGAATTTTTTTCTCAAGGTAATTTTTTTCGATATATCAAGATCATCGAATTTTTTTTAAATGGGACTACATATTTTCACTACAACACTCTTATAGCATATAAAAAAACAAATCCAACGAGGTGCAACAGGGTACACTGTTCCAATGAAATTGAAATTCTTTCATTTACCGTCCCCGAACGCGTACTGAGCTTACTGACAAACATTTCATGATTTTTTCGCTAAAGCTCACGTGAAGGTCAACATATTGCACCTCGTTGGATTTGTTTTTTTATATGCTATAAGAGTGTTGTAGTGAAAATATGTAGACGCATTTAAAAAAAATTCGATGACCTTGAAATCTCGAAAAAAATGACCTTGAGAAAAAAATTCGGCCCATCACCGTATTGGCGCCTTCGAACAGAATATTTTCCTCTCCTGATATTTTTTCGATCATACAAAATAAGCGATATATTTAAGGTGGTCAAGTTAGGTGAAATACCCTGTATATGTATATTGATAATTCTGCTTAGTAACAATAGGTAAACCGAAAGCTGGTTTTCTGACCGTTCTAGTCGACGTCCAACGAATCAGTAACATCGTAGCTTCACTTTTCTTTTTCTTATAATTTAAAAGTGGGATAAGATTCACGCTCCGCGTAATCCACAATGTGAAGTAACAGTCATAAAATCAGCTTTTTATATACATAGATTATAGTTATGATAATAAAGAAACTGTCACATCGTAGCTTCACTTTTCTTTTTCTTATACATCGCCCAATAAAAAACTCGGAAAACGAAGTCTCGAACGGAATTTCATTATTCTTGATTTTCTTCTTAGTTTGTCACGTAGAAACCATCCTGTGAAGATGTCTCGCGCCTTTATCGACACCCTGTATTACGGCCGAGAGCGGAGAGTACCGCGACCATTAAAATGCAAATCTGTCGTAAAAATATATCGGGACGCGTCGCGTTTGAATTATTCGCGGCGTTGATGTTCAGTCGCGTTCTTGTTGACCTCAGTTCTGCGCGGCAGCAAATACTCGTGAATCACTGGCGTATTACGCAAGGAGGCAAAGGGAACCGTGGAAAAACGACGATGTATGCCGAACGATCCTGTCTCGTATTGTTTCGACGCAGTAAAAAAAAACAATCGTTCGATCGGTGTATCTCGTGGATTTCGTTTGGATCACACTTATCATCGATTAGGGGATGAACGAAACGTCTGAAGAGTAAAACTGGATTACAGTTAGTGGAGTATATTCGATTAATGGATCTAATAAGGCGAGCAATCAGTTCTGATAAGCGATTTTACGGATAATTGGTTTAGGAAAATCAAAGTTCCATACAGGAATGTCATCGAATAACTGGAAATAAAACAATTTTTGAACATAAGTATAGTCTATGATAGATCTTGTAGTAAGATAAATAGACATTTGAACGGTATCTGGCGTATTTTTAATAATTTGTTACATTAATACATCGTGAATTAAATCCGATTGAATTTTGTATCGAATTGTGAAAGATTGCAATTTCAATAACGTAGCAGACCCCTTGGTTCCAATGTACTATTTTTATGTCAAAAATTTCACGAAAGTCTTTTGTCCTTCGTTCAACAATTGTAATTACGTAACACTTATTAATAACAATAAACGTCAAATAGTCGTCACTAATATATTTGACATTTGCCGATAACACAAGCGGGTCCAATTTACCATTTTTGTGGCAGAGATGCCACGAAAATCTTGAGTCCTCCGTTCCCAGTGGGAAACAATCACGACGGTAATAATCCTGGGTAACGCGTGTTAGAAAGGGAATTCGGAAGACGCTGACGCGCGTGCACACCCAGCGCGAAGGTAATTCTATTGCGTCCGCTCGCGCATTGTGCTGTAGCGTCGAGGTGCCATATTGTATTTCTCGTGGCACACAACCGACTTCACCTCCTCAATGCCACCACGAGCATCGTATTCGTCGTTACGGTTTTTTTTTCTTCTCCTCTTTTGTGTCACTCACCATGAATTCCAATAGCCGGCCCGTCAAGGACATATACACACCATGATAGCGTTGCACTTGACAAACGACTTAACGTCCCCGCCCGACGCCGCGCACGGCACTTAATGGCTCAAGTAACGCATCGACGTTCGCAAAAACCGCCGCGGGGATACGAGTTTACACAAGCGGAAAAAGGAAACGTTACGCCCGAAGACGTCGATTGTTTTGTAATTGCTCGATACTGTTTCAATGATCGGTCGGAAAATAACAGTGCGATGCGATTTTTGTTTCTCTGGACGAATAGACAATGTTATGGGTACGTAGCTTACAGCGGAACATCGATTATTGTCCAGGCGGGAACCTGTCAAGCGCATACTTTATTGCCCCTCCGTTTTTGTTGCCGAAATTCGGGTTTCGGACAAAAACATAATTTACGAGGTTCTGAAGCATTTATCCCTATAAGATTTTTATCCCGGCGCGGACCTGAGTTCGGGACAATAATCGAGAGGAGACTGTACCTAATAAGGGAGTGAAATCTGTCATGGTAAACGGTTTTTTCGGATAATTGGTTCAGGAGAAGCAAAGTTTTATGTATAGACGCCTCGTAAAATAAGTTAACGACCAACTGTATTTAACACTAGAACTACCAAACCCGTCAAAGTGACGGATTGCAGATTTCTTATTTTACGATTATTGAAATTCTAATACAAGTGCTTTCGACAGAATTTATGTTGGCTTTTAATTTATTATACATTTTATGTTATACTATGTTATGTTAAATTGTACTATGTATTATGTATATTACTATATTATACAATTTAATTTAGTATATGTAGGTACATTCTGTGTTAGTAGTCCTAGTGTTAACACATATGTATACACCTACGTAATGTAATGGTTGTATTCTTGAATTTATGGCACTTTTATACTGTACATATCTATTATAAGAGACCATTTTTCAGTTTCTCTAAATTTGTAAGATTCTTAATAAAATTATTTATAGTACGCATAATCGAACATTCCTTAGTATCATTTCTGTTAACTCAATGTAATCCTTACGTCTCACATAATATTTTCATATAACTTTTTATTTAAAAAATGTCATACTTAACTGTCATAAATAGCAATATTACACTGATGTGAATAATAATTTACTATTAGAAATATATAATACAAATTTTTAACTTCAGTACGCATTATTAAATTTAATAATAATGAGGAGTACATAATAGACAAAAATTAATTGTCAATTGCTTTCGATGAAAACGAGCTTAAAGAGAATGAAATGGATGTTATTTTCAAATTAAAGTTAGTAATTTTCATTTCTGTAGATGAATATTTCAGCAAGATACATACGTACTATTATACTCCTTTTTTGTAATAGAATGGTCGAATAGAAGAATTGTCGGATAGTACAGTGTTCGATTAACAGAGGCCCAAATAATAGAGACCCCACTGTATACATTCATATACATACATACCCGTTGCAATCGAAATCACAAACGCCATTGTGCTGTGCTCGTCGCGACACAAATGAAACCGGCGCCATTTTTTCCACTCGTGTATAATTGAACACAAAAAGAAACACTCTCTATAAAAATTCAGTATATTGCGTTCACGATAAAACATTTATTTAACTTGTTAACCGTAGACGAGTTAGTCCATTTGTTTTCAAATGTATTTACGAATAATTTATTAACTTCTCATATATTCATGTATAGATTCCATAATATTTATAGTAGTTGCAGAGTGAATCTTACGTTTGTGCCAAAATAAATTTCAGACTGATGACTATTAATTGACAATATACCCTATTTTCAATGTAATATTAACTATATGTTGATAAATTATTATAGAATAATCTAAAGTAAATAGTTTCTAATCTAGTACCACCTCGGCATTAGTATTGTGAATTGAAAATAAAAGACCTAACTAACAACCCTTGGAAAATGAATAAATAATGATCAAATTTATAACGCAATTATTACATCTCATCCATTTATAATAATTTTTTTTTATAGTTGCACTATTTATAATTGGAATATTTGGAAATTGACTAATTCTTTTAACAATAGGACCATAAGTGTACCTAATACTATTGTCTCCTATTGTGTTCCAAGTTTCCCTTTACAAAATTGTTCCGTTAAAAAAACGACCCCAGAAACCAACGTTCACTGCATTAAACATCGACGTTAAACCGCAAAATCATAAGTGATGCAGAACTTTTATTAGGTTCGTAAGAAAGAAATGGTCGTTTGCATAATATAAACGTTACCGTTTCTCACTGCCATACATTTCAAATACGTAGAATAGAATGTCTTAAACTACTTTCAGGAGATAACAAAGATTAGAGTTCGTGGAATTAAAATAAATTGTTCCGACTATCATTATCATCCATCCACGTAAATTGTACATAATTATAGCACTAGAGACACGAATATGCTCTTTGCAACCTAATTAATTAAATTTTACTTTAAAATGTTTCAAATCTTAAGGTAAACTCGGCAGAGATACCCAACTTTTGTTTTGGGGCAATAAATAATAGCACTAACATTTTTAACCTCCTAAGATCCATCCACGAAATTATGACATTCCCTTTTGTACAATTCATGTATTATTTCATATTGTTAAACACGTAATAGTAAAAAATAGAATCTTCCTTCCAAAAAATAATATTCGACATAATTTCGTAAATATTTTATATACCAACGTAATCTAATATAACAATGTGTGTTATTTGTATAAAATCCATTTAATCCTAAAATTTGTGAGCTCTTAAGGGGTTAACATCCATTTTGTTTAAAGTAGGACAACTGTCCCGGATTAATCCTATGTGGGGCTTCTTCTCTCTCGAAGACAAGAATCACCTTTCCTAGAGTCTCAGGCTACTTTTTCTGAATCAGCATAAAATTTTAAACACACTATTTTCGTTCCGCCATCATAAATAATACCAATAACATTTTCAATATGTATTTTATTTGAGGTTGGGGCAACTATCTCGAATTTATCCTATGTGGAGCGTCTTGAAGACACGAACGACCTCTTCTTTACGGTTACTTTTTCTAAATCAGCGTAAAATTTTAAACATACGACGTTTATTCTGACACCATAAATGATACCACTAACATTTTTAATATCCATTTTAGTTAATCGATTTTAGTTAAGGTTGGAGAAACTGTCCCGGATTAATCCTATGTGGGGTGTCTGTAGCACACGAATCACCTCTTTCTTAGAAATTCTAAACATAGGGTAAACCAATCAGTGAATGATCGAATTGTTGAATTTATGGACATTTGAGATTAATACTTGAATGTATTTATTTATAACAAGAAAACAGCTGTTGAAATTGTAATTACATTTATTTTGCTTGAAATTTTTATAAAAATAATTACTTATTCTTATAGTAATTTAAAAGGAATGATTTATAAAGTGCAAAACGTGTAAAAAGGCTTTTTTACTAAAAACCAAGTAAAAGACTGCTACATTTTTGAAATATTTGTAATAAGAATTGTACTTATCAATGTTTGCTTAATGCGCTAAACTAAATATGTAGAATATTAAAAGTGCGACTACACTCCATTTATAAACATTTAATAATTGTTTAATTTATGTCATTCTCTGGCATACATTCAATTACTGGTTTACCCTATTATTTTTATTCTATAGCTATAAACACCACTAAGATTTTCAATATCCATTTTATGTAAGATTGTGTAAGCAATTACAAACGACGTATCGTATAGTCTAATATAATGCAATATATTTTTTATATCTCGGTTATATTAGATTTTATGTTTTTTTTCCACCTTCTGTCAAAAACATTAAAAACCGTTGTTGAGGATATATAAGCGAGATATCAAAAATATATTGCATTATATTCGATTATACCATACCTCGTTTGTAGGTGCTTACAATTGGGGCAACTATTTCGTATTTACCCTGATATGACATGACTATTCGATAAGAATGAACCTAAAGTCGATCGAAGGTACAGGTAGGAATGATTCGATACAAATAAATGCGAATACATTACTCGATACTTTTGTTTTGATACCGAGTACTTTTTAAAAGTACTCGTATCGAATGGAGTGAGTATCGACCCAACATTTGATATTGTAATTACTTTCAACACAAATAATATAGGTATACACGGTGTAACAAAAATGTTGTCCGACCCGGAAATGGGAGCACTCGGGGGGTGAATTGGAACAAATTTTTCCTTAGCAACAATGTAATCTGAGGCTTCGTTACCGAGATATTACCGAAAACCCCCGACCAATCAGAGCGCGAGTTTGCCAGCTGAGTTTCCGCGCTAGCGGTGGCTACGCGCTGCGACTGGTAGGCAGCGTTACCGCGGGATCTCGGCTGGCAGACTCGCGCTCTGATTGGTCGGGGTTTTTCGTTAATATCTCCGTAACGAAGCCTCAGATTACATTCTTGCTAAGGAAAAACTTGTTCCAATTCACCCCCCGAGTGCCCCATTTCCTGGTCGGACAACATTTTTGTTACACCCTGTATAATTCGGAACAAGTAGGTATTGATACTTTTGTTTCGACACCGACTAAGTATCGATACCCTCATACAATACTAGCAATGAGTAAAAGTATCGATACCTTGGTGGTCTCGATTCAACCCTAGCCGGCGGTAGGGGCCACAAAGGGACAGACACGAGACGCGTCAAAGAGGAAGGAAAGCCACGAGAAGGATTGGAGCCGCGAGGCGTCTGAAGACCGACGAGAGGAGTGTCGACGAAGGTGGGTGGGTGACTAACGATCCTTCTGACTAACGCTCTGTCTATCGACGCTGCTAATTCGTCATTTCTCGCACGTTGAGTGATTCACAGGGGCCTCGCGCAACAGGATAACGAGGAGAGTCGGTCGTCACCGTGATACAGACCGGCCATTATACGAGGCCTCCCTACTCTCCTTCCACCGCGCTTCGGTCGGTTGTTCCCGTTCCGACGATTACAACGATTCGTTTGTTCTGGGCCCGCGAGCGTTCACGGGGGAATCCGCTCAAGGCATCCAGCTCGGCCGATTGCACAATTATGCGAAACACCGGGGCGAGGCGAACGAATTACCACGGTCAATAATTGGGGCAAACGATGTCTCTCTCTATTGAGATCATTCCTTCTGGTTTGGTGAATTGAGACGAATGACGTTGAGTTTTGTTCGATGGTTTTCTTTGGCTTAGCCACGTTGGATCGAGGATGATATTCTTTGCCGATCAAATGATTTTATTGAAGGCGTTGAGTACGTCTGTACGTTTCCGGTGATAAATGCGTGGCAGATATGGGCAAATTTATTATCTTGGTAAAAAGTTTCGAATAACGAATAAAAGATAGAAAAAGTATTTTGGCATTTCTTATTGATTGAATGCTGTAATTTCAATTTTTGTTCGTAATAAAATGAGATTTTCTCTTAAATCAGTAGACAGTTGGACAAAGATTATTTAATCTCATGAACTGTTTAAAGATCAGGATGACTATCTTAGATAATGCTGCTTTTCAGTAAGTATTTAATATCAGGTTTAGTATTCGAATAAAATTGTACCGAACTCTGATGCGTGGATACGAAACAATTGATTTTGTAAAATGAACCCTTGAAATATCGGAGAGTGGGGCATTTTATCCCAATAATATTACTGTTTTGAACATTTTTGCGAAAACAATTAGGGGCAGCTTCTTTAACCCTGAATGGCACCTAGTATCAGACATTAGCTATATTAAAGAACTGAATAGAAACTTAGGAAATAAGTTTAACAAGATCAATAGACCGAAAAAGATTGACACCGAAAAACATATACAACAAAACTGCCTGTATAGATTGCTTAGAGAGCAATAATGAAGACGGAATTCAATGCTCAAGTTGTCAAGACTAAGCTCACGAGACTTGTGCCGATATTCTTGAATGTTCTGATGATTATAGTGAATATATGTATAATATCAATATACCACAAATTTTGCTACTTATATTTGCTTTTATTATTTAATACTTATCTTTGCTATGTCCGGTACTAAGTGCCATTCAGTGTCCCTTTAAAATCATATACCAAAGTTTAATATTCATTTAATTTAAATGTTACTATAATGTTGATTATTTTGTTTCTTTAAAAATTACATTTTTTGTTCTTAAAACCTTAAGCATCCGCCACTAGGGAAACTTCCCTTACTTAAAGGTTCTGAGAAAATTAGATATCACGTATAAAAGACTTATTTATACCAGAATATAAATATTGTTTCATAATGCCCACCATATTGTCGTTTTGAGAATTTCTGTTGAAATAGTTACTTAAAAATTCTGAAGAAATTGGATATTGTGTAAAAAATATCTCTTTATACAACATATTACTGTTTTGTATACAAAATCAGTAATCCAAGAATCATAAACGTGATCGGTTAGGTACACTGTTCAAAACGTTTGAGAATGATGCAACTAAACCTCGTTTTTTGTATTAACTAAGGGTTGCTGAACACGATGCTGATTCTAGTATAGCTTCTTAGATATAAAGTTAGCGTTGTTTGATTCATTAATTTGAAACGCGTACCTATATTCGTTATGGCAGTAAGTAGAAACGGATTACAACGAACAGACGCACTAGCAATGTCCGATTCAATTATACGCGTATCCAGCAGATTGCCAAATTCAATTATGTCGACAACGAAGCCTTACATAAAAAAATATTATTCTTTTTTTCAACATATTCTTGTATGTAGAATCACCTCTGTATACATGTTTCTTACATCTCCCAATTTACAGTTAAATTTACAAAAATCCTTAGGTGTAGAGTCAAAAGTGAGATCGCTATTGTATTGAGCAGTTCAAAATCAAGTAAATAAGAAAAATTTCACTCCATCGTTTCAGAATTTAAAAAATTTGGTTGAATAATATTATTTTCATAGTAGGAGACGGTATAGGGCGTTGCAGTATACATATTTCGTGTATGAAAGAAAAAAGTGTAGAATAGAATTTCTGTCGAAGCTCGCTCCGTTTTCGAGGTAATTGAGTTTGAATTTTGATGGATCCTGCATGTGTATTTTATGTTGTGACCAGGTGAACATTTTGCTCATCACTCGTTTCGTTTGGAAATGACTACTAAAGTTGATCGAAAGTTGATGGAACGGATAAAATTCCTACCACCAGGGGAACCTATAGATTGCCTAAAGTCGAAACAATTTTATATGTACGCACTATGAAACTGTACAATTCTTAAAATAAATATCGATAAATTCTAGTTTGGAAAAATACGCTCATCGACATATAGGATAATTACGTATTTAACCGTCAGCCATTCCTGCCATTTCATCAAACGTTCGCGAAATTATATACTGGGACAATTTCACTCGTGCTCTCCAGGTTAATTCATGTTCATATAATATTTAAATACTCGTTTAACATTCATGGCTTTCATCCAATAGTGTGCATCGCTGGTCATTTATCTCACTGCATCCATCCAATATTTTCTCTGTGTCCATTTACCATGAAAAAAATTCATTCCTTACAAGTTTTCACGCAATTTTAATCTCCGATTGATCCAACGTTCGGAATTTTTTCGCTCGTAAAAGCGGTCACGATATCGCGTGAATTTTTCTATTTGTTATAGCCCTTTCCCATAAAGCACTTTCGGCGGGAAAATATACATATTTGGTAACGGGTAAAACAGCTTAGCCAGATTTCTGTTCAGCGTCGCGTTTCGTCCGCCATTTTATCCTCAGTCAAACGTCGTGACGGTGGTTCAAGGAATATTTGATATTTTTACATCACTATACAGGGTGTTAATAAAAATGTGGGACATTTTCACAGGGTGCATTCTAGATGCCAAACTAAGACAAAATTTAAGAATGATGAAAGTGCGTTCTAGGTTTCACAGGATCGATTGGTGACCTAGTTTTTATGAATGAAATAAAATGAAATGAACGAAACGAGGCCGTGAAACAGTTGAAGAACACGCCTCTACAGTAGAACTTACTTGCGCCTATATTTTCAATAATTAATACCACGGAAACGAAACCTCAAACGCAATTTCGTTATTCTTGAGTTTCGTCTTAATTTCGCATGTAGAATACATTGTCTACTGCCCATACATTATTATTAACATATTAAAACTTCTAGTATAAAGGTACGTATCCATTTGATGCGTATCCTCTTATCGTATCGCCTTTGCGTATCATCGTATGGTATCACCATATGGTACAATTTCATATGCAATGATTTATCGCTTGCCCCTTTACATTGATACGCAACGGCGATACGATACGAGCATATGTAATAAGTGGATACACACCTTAAGAAAGAAAATTCTACTCAGTTCTTATTTTTGTACAGAGTTAAAAAAAACGGTCTATAATTTTAAGTGCTTAGAGTACACATCGAGTGGAGTAAAAAATGTCCTGAAATTAATTATCTCGATGGAAATTACAAAAGTTTATCTTCACATTTGTTACAAATGCTTGATATGTCTTCCTTTCATTTCAATGTATCATAAAATTCACATTCGCGGATCATAGGTCGATAAACATTTTTAAATATTCCTTTCCTATCTTGTATAATAAGTCTGTTGTCATACAACCTTGAACTAATCCATGCATTTCTAAATTAATTCTTTCGTTCACATTCAACATGTTGCGAAGTGACTCATTTATGACATCGAACGTTCGTAAACATGAATGTTTGTTTTAAATCGGAAGGATTCATTTCAGGGTCTGTGTTGATTAGATACTTTTTACTCCACTCTGTGAGCATTAGACTGCTGTTCTTAGTTAAAATGTCCTGTCTAACAAATTATCGTTATTCAAGATTGTTCGAAGTATTTGGAGCTCTATATGCTTTTCACTTCTTAGTTAACGCTAGAATGCCCTGTGTGCTGATTAGGGCTCTAACACAACCTAATTTATTTGTCCTTACTGTTCGGTCACCTAGTTTATATTGTTCTATGTAACATCTACCAACGTAGATAGTCCTAAATTATGACTTACGGTTATGCCTGAATTATTTATGTTTAAGATACGTGTAAAAAATAAAATAAATATGATTTAAACCGTTCTCTATGTTCAAATGTTCTATGATGAAAACCTAGGACGACACAAAGAAAATTCCAAAACCTCATTTTTTTTTGGATGTTTGAATATGTCGGTTAGAACAATTCAGTTATGGAGGGCAGTATAAGCCCCTAAAGTCTTAGACTTTTCTTTTTGAATACTTTGTGCATTGGCGGCCAAAGGTATGGATTTTTCTAAAATATCCGCAGTCGAATAAGAAGACTTCCAAATTATCACTATACAGGGTACTTCAATTGAAACGTCACAACTTTGGGAGTGTTTAGGGGACTAAAAAAAGTGCTTCAGAGATTAGCTCTTTTGGCCCCATTTGGCAGAAGACCACAAAAAAAGAAACATACAAAATTTTCGTTTTGTCACTTATTCATTCATGTAATCATCTATTTAATGTAAAATCAAATATAAATAAGGTTTCCATTATATTTAGTTTAAGATTAAAAAAAAAATTTTATTCTATATCACTCAACACAAGAGAACAACTGAGAGATTGAACCATAGCTGTGGTGCATCAAATATTACCAGAACAATTTCTAGCGACAATATTTGCGATTTTTTTCTAATATCGAGTAAAAATGAATAAATCTCCAAAGGACTTTTTTTGTTAGTTTATAGGTCCCGTACACGCTTCATAAGTTTAAACGTTTAAACTGGTGATACCCTGTACATTAAAGGTAACGTAAAAATTTATAACGTTTCGTCATTTCTTACAAAGAAGAAAAATAAAAAAGGCACTCACACGTCCGGTTAAGGGTTAATACAACATCGATCACGATACCTCGACCTGCGCTCCTCGACAGGTCGTTAGACACTAGACAAGAGACCATCGGGGTTTTTCGCGACACTAGTAGTAGTAAGGAGGAAGAGGAAACTGAAAGAAAGAGCGAAGGTAAAGTTTGCCGCCGCCACGGACTCTCGTAAGCGTTCCTTAAAGGTGACACGTCGCGGAGGATTGCTTTATCCGGGGCGGAGCGATGGCGCTCGGGTGTTTCAGACTTATGCGAGCAAATATACTCGGAACAGACCGAGGCAAATTGGATTCCGTGATGGTGGTAGAAAAGAAAGTAATTGACACACAAATATTTACGCTGGAAGATTGTCGGCCGGGAGAGTTTGAACGGGGAGGGCTGCGAGAGCTTCTTTGGAAAATTGTCTGACAGTCACGAATTCAAGACGATTTTCTTTGGTGTACCAAATATTTTATTTTTACATTGTCAGAGAATCTTGTTTTAATAAAGCTGAGAATTTGTGCAATGTTGGAAAATTGTCTGACGGTCACGAATTCAGGGCGATTTTCTTTGGTGTACCAAATATTTTATTTTGACATTGTCAGAGAATCTTGTTTTAATAAAGCTGAGAATTTGTGCAATGTTGGAAAATTGTTGGACAGTCACGAATTCAAGGCGATTTTCTTTGGTGTACCAAATATTTTATTTTGACATTGTCAGATAATCTTGTTTTAATAAAGCTGAGAGTTTGTGCAATGTTGGAAAATTGTCTGACAGTCAAGAATTCAGGGCGATTTTCATTGGTGTACCAAATATTTTATTTTTACATTGTCAGACAATCTTGTTTTAATAAAGCTGAGAATTTGTGCAATGTTGGAAAATTGTCTGACGGTCACGAATTAAGGGCGATTTTCTTTGGTGTACCAAATATTTTATTTTTACATTGTCAGAGAATCTTGTTTTAACAAAGCTGAGAATTTGTGCAACGTTTTTTGCTTTGATATTGTATACAGGGTGAGTCAATAAGAATTACTATGCAAAATAACTCGTTACCTATTGGTTGTGTAAAGAAAAGGTTTTCATGAATTATATAGCATTGCTCGGATGGATATAATTTGATTTTTTTTATACTTTATTTTTTTTGAGATATTGAGGTGGTCTTGAGTTTTTTTAAGATCAATGCATCTTTTTTTTAATACCAATTTGCTGTAGGTTACTGATATTCGTTTTTCTACCGACGTCAATGTGGTATTAAAGGAAGATGCATTGATCTTGAAAAAATGCAACGTCACCTTGATATCTTAAATAAAGTAAGATATAAAAAAATCAAATTGTACCACCCATTCGATACGACCCTTAAAATGCTACATAATTCATTGAAGTGTTAGCCCTTAACCCAGACCTAACCAATAGGTAACGAGTAGTTTTAGATAGTAGTAAAAATTAATTCGTGGTCTCTTTTTCATAGATTATTTGTATATTTGCCAAAAAAAAAAAACAAAATACTATCTAGTCTTGAAAATATTCTCTATCGCTTTCTATAAATTTATGCCATTTCTGAATAATGAATTATGGGATCCAAGAATTAGTTTGTATACCCAACAAAATTCTAGCCCTAAGTATCGAAAGGTAATATAGACGGATGAGGTATATTCTTCATGAAAAAATTCAATCAAATATGCAGAATGAATTTTGAACGAAAAATTTAATTTCGAAATGTATTTTGAGATGTATGGTTTCGTGGTATAGTAAGTAGAATAGATTGTATACATATATATCTTATAGATTTACACGCCTGGCCAATAAATTTTCAAATTTCTTTCAATGAAAATTTCGTGGTATTTGACAGTATTGTTCTATTTTGTATTTAGCTCTGTATATGCAGATGAAAATGATAAAATGAGCTCTTCAAATTAATTTTTGTATATAATTGTATGCTTTTTCATCACTCATTTAATTTTCGATACTCACACAGTTCTAATTCGAATAAGAAGTTATTACACTTACTTGGAATTAGAGGTCAGTGTCCCTTAACGTTTTCTTGTAATCGAAAGTGTTGACGGATCACTCTGAAAACAAAACATTACATATATTAGTCTCATGATATATAATTTGCAATTTATATTACGTGTACCAATAAGTGGTCCACTACTTTTTTTACGAAATTCTGTATTCGCTTCGAAATAATTCAAAACCCCTTGCGATATTAACAGTATTCATTGTGTGTTTCCATTGTTCTCCGCCATTTTGACCAGGCAGAAGATCGAAAAATTATTCTAAATTTAAATTGCATTGTCAGAAAAAATTTGTCAGAAGAAACCATAGTGGATTACTTATTGGTAGCTCTACTACATTTGTATGAATAGTTTGGTTCTTAATTAGGTTTTATTATTTTTGTTTTCTTATTATAATTTGGTTCTTGATCTCTGATTAACAGTTATAATAAATAATTTATTAAACATTTCTATTTTGCCCTAGGATTAGCACATACAAGTTTGTATTATTCTGTTGCTGCGTATTCACGATAAGCTCTCAATTTGTCATTACTGATTAATAAAATTATACCGTGGAGCTCGTTGGAAGATGATGTAATTATGTATGGTGATATGGTGTAACTTGGATAATTTAACACTGCTTGGTATCACACTTAAACTTTAATAAACGCAACAGAATCTGATATATGGGTATATGTGCACTAATGTGTCTGCTCCGACTGATAGAAGTGATCTGTTTGATAGTAGTATGCGTAGACGCTTGTTGCTACGGATCAGCTTGTGATTGGTGAAATGTATGTCTGTATTGTTTTCAGGGATTCCTGAAAATCAGCGTCGAAAGACAATAAAGAAAGGGTCTTAAGGCAGTCAATGTTTTGCTAAATTGTTGGGCGCTTGAATCTCTGTTTATGACGGTTTGATGACCCATATGACGACCCAAGACGTGAAGAACGCTGCGACCATCGCCTACCTGCGTTAGGTTGCAATATATTCTGTATTTTAAATTGATTTTGCAAATTGACATTAGTACTGCTATTCGACTTAAATCTAACGTTTACATATTGCTGCTTTGCTTTGATTGTGGCACAAATAGAAAATAGATTCTTTACGTTCTAGCATAAATAAACTCCTCAGGTGTAGTAGTTTTCTACCTAATCTAAGTATTTGCAAAAGTAAAATGAATTTAAATAAATTATAAGATCAGTATTCAAATATTAATCGTTTGGAATTTTTTAAATGTTTCCCTTGTAAAATTTACATTTTTCTAGTTATGCCACTATTAAAATAAAGCAGCCGTATCATCTCTATTCTTTATTTAAATAAATGAAAAATGATCTGTCGAATAATTGCAAACCTAAACCTTTTTCCATTATGAAAGTGAAAATTAAACTATCCAATGTTTGCTCGTGTATTTATAAGACATCCTGTATATCATTTGAAGTCGAAGTTTACGGAAATCATGCGATCAAATTGTTTCCCCTATTATTTTCCTTTTATTATCTTAAGAATTGTAACTTTTATTAACTAAATTACCTAGATGTAAAATGTTCCAATAAGTTAATTTCAACTTGTCCCTTAACTTGCAGTCTACTTTCAATTTCCTAATTGTTTACGAGTTTCTGTGCCAAGAAGATCGACCAATTACGAGACCTGTAGAAAGTCCAAGAAAATTGACTGCTGTCCCATTGAATTCCGCAGTACACGTAATCGTATCTTCGGTATTCCAGAAATTTCAAGGTTTAAACTTCAACAGTCGACGGACAGAGCTACAAAGTTCGAAGTTTCGAACAATACAGCGCTCAAAATACTTCCCGACTATTCAGTGCAGTTACTGGAGCTCGGAATGTATTTGCCTCATTGTTCTCAAGTTCTAATTTCTTTCTCAAACTTCCCAGAAACATTAGTGTAAGCGGAAAAAGATACTTTCCCCTCGACTTTTTCCATATTGCATATGTTTTCCCAAAATTGCACAATTTCCTAAAAATCTTAAAACCGTTAATCGTATTAAGTTGTACCACACGAAATTGCCGATATTCGACTCATTCATAAATAATCCTTATTAAGAAATTAAACATGGTCTACATTCTTTGTCGTGTTAACCTTTTGAGTACATTTGACGAGTGAGACTCGTCATCTGCTTACTTGGGTTGGGCGAAGTTACGGTGGACGAGTCTGACTCGTCATCTGAATTTAAGAAGCGGGCGTTGTTCTTGTTCTATATAAATATTTCTATTTTGTTTCATTTATATATTTATTTATATTTTGTAACTAAAATGCTGTTTCAGAAATATATTTATATCACCAATATAAGTATATTCCAAATAAAATGTATTACTTTTACATATTAATCCATATAGCGACAAATTAAATCCGTCCCATGGGCATAAAAATCTTCAAATAATTCAGTACTCAAAGGGTTAACAAAAAAATATAACATTACTGCCCAAATAACACACAGACAGCTTTGAGTTTGAGAATGAGCGTTTTCAAGGCGTCATGTGCTATCTTTGTCTTTTAAGTGTGCTTCTTTATCTTTTTTGAATATTATTACTTGTTATGATTCTTTAACTATTCTACGTATGTAAAAAGTATCATATCGAAGGAACAGTTTCGAATACTTTTCCAATATGAATTTAAACTAGGTCATGGTGGAGTTAACTGCATTAAATTATGAAGCCTTGCATTAATCCAGACATCTACTAGATGTTCCCCCAACAAGAGATCAGTTTTTGTGCTATCTAGAGTTCCTTCTGACAAGAGAACGTTTTTGCTGTTACACTGGAATATGAAAAATCTTGTGTGTACCGTTTTATAATCCACCTAACCCTTATTAAAAGCGAAAAACCGTAGGTGCCCGTTTTTTGATGAAATCCAAGATACAGGGCATCAAAGTTAGCAAAAATTAAAGTGAAGTAGATCATAAAAATTTGGATTATGCAGTTTAGTATTGCTGTAATAATATATGTAATATTTATTTCAAGCAAAAAGAAACAATTTATTTCTGATTACAACTGATATTTTACTATTGTTCTAATACTTCAGCTATCCGATGCAACTATTCGTCAGCGATTTATTTGCTTTTACGTTCGTGTGAATCACAGAAACGACAAATGCTACTTCTATTATACTAAATCGAAGAATATTCACAAAATCCTGTTTTTTGGCAGAAGGGATTGACTTTTGAAGGGTACTTATAATAAAAACAATCAAATAAAAGCAGTAACTTTTGTTTTATCCTAATTCGTCATTTGATACAGTATCGCCCATGTGACTAAATCTGATACCCTGTATCGTGGCTAAATAAAAAAATGGGCACCTACAAGTTTTTATTTTTAATAGAGGCTAGATGGACTACAAAATATAACACCAGATTTTTTATTCCCAGTGTAATACCAAAAGACCTTCCCTTCTGAGAAGCAAAACATTCCCTCATCGAAAATCGGTACTTGCAGGGCTTGAACAACACCTACATTTTAAAAACACCAATTTTTATAAAAATGGAGTGTATCAGATAATACCTTATTCGCAGAAAGCTGTTGATCATCATAGTACATACACCAATCGAATAAAAATTCTGTTTTTCAAAAATAAGCATTTCCATTGCGATTTATACAAACGGCAATTTCACATTGTAAATTCTGATACTTTGTAGTTTAATTACCCTCCAGATTCTGTGCCTCGAAAATATCGAAAAAGTCACGTCCCTTGCATAGGATGCAGTAAATTTCAATAACAATCCTCCAACTTCACCCCATTCGTACTTCCCAAAACCTTGAAACCCTGAAGAGCACTCCAAATTCCCAAGTTTCAATTGCCTCACCGTAACTATTACAGGCCTCAAACTTTTCACGCACGATTTTTGCTGTTCGCAAACTGCCTCTGTCCCCGAACGACGATGTGACGTTAACCCTTTCGTAATTATTGGGATGTAAACTACCGTTTATAAGTATCCAGAGATAGAGTATTATTAATATTTGAATGGTAATATTTTGTCAAGAAATAAGGGAGTATCGTATTTGCTGCTATTTGCTGAATTAAATAGCTTTCTTTGCCAATTTTAGAACAGTACCTGGTTCTTCTCTCGATATAGTCTCTTTGGAACTCGATTTTGCCATATTTACACTGTCAAACTCAAACTATGTAATTCACACCCCTGGGTCGCCTTAATAGTATGATTTTTTAGTTTATGTGGTCTAAATGCATAAAAGTAGGTACAATATAAGTTAGAAGAGGGCAGCTAAAATTTGTTCCTTTTTTATACATACATATATTCTTTTGTGTATCTTTTGCTAGGGTATAGTGAATATTTTACTGTTCTTCAGTTTGAATAAAACGACGGTAGAAACAAAACAATTGATTGTTTTGACAGTCACTCGTTTAGTTCTGACAACTAGTTGACATGGAAACTGATGATTCAGAAGTGTAGTTGAAAAAAAAACCGGCTCAATCGACTTGAACTTCCAAAGCAGCTTACAGTTGCAACATTAAAATTAAAAAAATTGTAACCCTATCATTTTAATAAATATTTCAAGGTAATGATTCAGTAGAACTTAGTCAGCGACCTAACAGACTCGACATATGTAGAACCAGTACAGAATCGATATAATAACCAGACTTTGAAGTTTTATGCATTTATAACGTGCCGTGACGTGCAAAATGTGGCAAAACAAAAATTTTATTAAAATTGAATACCATTCATCTATTATTATTAGACTGCGAAAGTTTATGCAAATTCACAATTTCAGATACTAATATCCAAAACTTAAACAGAGCAGAATTTTGAATTCTGTACTAGAGGCTTTACCACGTTAATGATAACACATTAATGTTATCAAACTGTATTAAAACCTTTATTTTATTACGTTTTCCAAGTTATGCATAAACATCCCCAGTCTAATTATTATTGACCCTCATCCGTTCCTTGTGTCAATTTGACACAGTTTTTTCTTACGAAATGACGTTATTCTGTTATCTGTAGGTAAATTTAGCTGAGACTTCGTGATTTTTACTTTAAAGAATTTGCAAATTTAATTATTTATCACTTCATTGTATTCATTTTAATCACTGGGCCAATTTGACACCGAGGAACAAATTAAGTTGAAAAAATGAAGGACGGATGAGTGTTAACATATTAGAGGGTCATGCTCAGTCAGAAATGTTCAAAAAATCAATTTTTCACTCTCTACATTTTTTTTAAGTACAACATCTCAGGAATAGTCTGTGCAAGTTTCAAGGTAATCCAATTAAAAATGACAGAGTCACAGGCGTTAAAAAATGAACATTTTATATAAGTGTAAGCTTGACTTGAAACTTTAAACGCATTTTCCTGAAAACTACATTTTTCAAATCGATGATCAATATTTATCGAAAACTACTATGTCGATTTACATAAAACCTTTTGCGCCTTATTTAAAAACAGAAAAACTTGACCTTGAACGAAGGATTCTTTTGTTCGTTCCATACTTTTTTTGTAATTGACCAAAAACGAGTGATTTTTTAGGTGTATATCGCACTTTTTCAGGAAAACATCCGCTATTTTGTTCCTAATCAATATTTCGAAAAAGCCCACGTTCAAGGACAAGATTGGTTCTTCCATTACATAAATCTTACTGAATTTTTCATTGCAGATGAACCGTTACGAAGTTACAGTGATCACGGCAGACCACTTTTTGTGAAGATACATCCGGGAGATCGCTCACCATTTATTTACTAATAAATGTTTTTGATTAAAAAA
>NW_015374106.1:978694-1082766 GCF_001272555.1 Dufourea novaeangliae | reverse complement strand
GAACACTCTTTCTTCGGTCTCCTGACTGAGCATGAACCTTAAAACTCCTAGTACAGGAAATAAAATTCTGTCCAACTGGAGTTACAAAATTGTAAACTTGCACGAATATTCACATCCAATAATAAAACGTGATTCTGGAATCGTAACAAGAACCGACGTAGGCCATAACCTTTTCCACCCATCACAGTTAGAGCATCACTTCGATTCTTTATAATTGTTTCGAGAACCAGGAACCAACATCACAACAGTTTTCTCTCCGCCGGTTGAAGGTCCACGCGGCTACCGACGATCCTCAAAGTCGTCTGGCCAGTTCCATTTAAAACACCCCGGGGGTAGCGCAGCGATGCTTAACAAGAAAAACGACGGACCGGCCCGGGAAAAAGAGTAATTCGACTTGTCGCCATTACTCGTCGAAGGCAAGATTAAACGCGGAATATCGATGGGCCAGGCTCCAAACACGGCAGAGTTCCCAGCGTGGAAACAACGGATCACAGAGAGGCGAAGGCTACACGGCGGGCGCAAACTCAACCCAGACACAGCCGTTGCTTCCGGCCTCATTTTCTATGCGGCCCCGTCCATCGGTTGTGTACACGTCGTTAGCAGCCACTTGTCACAAATCCACTTCAATTTCACGCGGCGCGAGAGAAAGTCCCCCCCTCGTAGTTTTCTTTTTTTTTCCACGGGACCACCACTGCCGTCGTGTTCGTTCCTTCCTGTCTCCTTTTGTGTCATTTTTACTGCTCCTTAAGCGTGTCTCTGGCGGTGAACTTGGGGATCCACAGACCTAGCCCGTTCCTCTTTCTGTCTATCGGCGCTAACAAGGCGGACCATTCAAATTGCCCGCCTCCCCCGTTTCGTCCTTTCCTTTCGGTGGAGAAGAACTAGAGGACGGAAGTGTCTTTCCAACTGTTTCTATCGCGGTTGTCTCGGAACAGCAATTATCAGAAGGGAGAGGGTTGGCCTAGGAGGGCGGGTTCGAGGGACACCATCGACATCAAGCATAACGATTCTTGCTGGAGTTAGGTCAGTTTAGGGGGGTTCCTTTTTTTCCCTCCCTTGTTAATTGTTTCACCCTTGCAACGGAGGTATTGGGCTCGTTTAGGGGCATGGCAGTCACGAGTTTCCGTCTTATACGTGGGGTTTTGATGGGGTTTCTGATTGCTGAATGGGGAAACGATGATCATGACGCTTTTAGTTGTGGAGGTTACTTTTTTCACTGCTGCTTTGGTGGTTGATTCGTGGAATTTTTGTTCGGGTGCGTGAGAAAGGGGAAAATTGTCATTTTTATTGGGGAATGAGTCAGCCTACTTGCTGACGTTATTATACTGGGTTGGGCGTTCAGTATGTGAGCGCAGTAAAGTTATTATCGTACATTCATGAAAATTGTACAGAGTCACGCATATGATGATTGTGACCTAACAAAAATATTTTGAAACTAATTTAAGTAAAATATTTAAGAAAAATATTTTAAGGGATCATGCTCAGTCAGGAGGCCGAAAAAAAGTGTTCTTTGAGAATTTTTTTCTCGAAAACTATAAGACCTTTTTCAAAAAATGTGTTTGTGTTTCAAAGATTGCAGTTTCTAGATTATAAGGTAATTTTTTTATTTAAAAATATGTATTAGTAAATAAATGGTGAGCCATCTCTCGGATGTCTTTTCACAAAAAGTGGTCTGCCGTGATCACTGTAACTTCGTAACGGTTCATCTGCAATGAAAAATTCAGTAAGATTTACGTAATGGAAGAACCAATCTTGTCCTTGAACGTGGGCTTTTTCGAAATATTGATTAGGAACAAAATAGCGGACGTTTTCCTGAAAAAATGCGATTTACACCTAAAAAATCACTCGTTTGTGGTCAATTAAAAAAAAAGTATGGAACGAACAAAAGAATCCTTCGTTCAAGGTCAAGTTTTTCTGTTTTGAAATAAGGCGCAAAAGGTTTCATGTAAATTGACACAGTAGTTTTCGAGAAATATTGATCACCGATTTGAAAAATGTAGTTTCGAGAAAAACGGGTTTAAAGTTTCAAGTCAAGCTTACACTTATATAAAATGTTCATTTTTTAACGCCTGTAACTCTGTCATTTTTAATTGGATTACCCTGAAACTTGCACAGAATATTCTCGAGATGATGTATTTCAAGAAAATGTAAAAAGTGAAAAATCGATTTTTTGAAAATTTCTGACTGAGCATGACCCCTTAAGTAATTCAAAATGGCGGGGACGAGTCTGATATCACGCTGCGTATGGTATTATCGTCGCCCAAATTCTAATGCCTTGTGAAAGTGAAAATTTTCAGAAATATTCATTTATGTGGAAATGAAGAATATATCAAGAAAGAAAAATTCTGTCCTCAGAAAAATTTAGTACAAAAATATCAATTGCTGAAAATCTTGTTCAAGATATCACAAAATCCATATTTATTTCTGCAGTTTTTAGTATGTAAAAAATAAAAATCTTTGGTATTTTGCTCTAGGTCAAACAGTGTTGCCGTGAAATCGAACAAAGTGAAGAACATCGCTCGAAAAGATGTTTGAGTATTTCGTCTCTAACGCCGTCATTTTGTAAGAAGAAAACAAAGAAAAAATACAATTTTTTCCGTTGAAAGTTGTACAATGAATGGCGTTGTATTGAATTTTCCATTTATTTCATTATCTTTCCATAACAATTGCTGAAAATGACTATGACTTTGACTCATCCAAGGTAGCCAACCCCTTACGGTTGTCTGCGTCTAGTGGATCAGCCTGCAGATTCAATTTGCGGATTTCTTCGCCAGTACGTGGAATATGGATCACCCGGCGGCGATACCGACGAACTTGGCGATTTCGATGCCGGTGGAGACGTTCGCGCGATGACGACCAAGAACTTTGCGACTCGTTCCTTCGAGCGATCTCTGAAGTTCCTTAGCGCTCACACGTGCGTGAAAAGTTATCAAACTTTGGAAATTGTGGTGGAACTCCATAAACGTCTCGCGCATCCTCGATATTTCTGACGTGTGGAAGACACGTCGGACACGCGCGAACTGCAGCGCCAAAGAAGACACCAAGGAAAGTCTCCGACGATTCTTCTATTAGGTTCAACCAAAAGTTCGATCAGATTTTAACCTCTTTAGACTCGACTGTTCTTCTTTGAGGCAAATTTTTTTGTGGAATTCTGTTATTTGGGACAACAAGGAGGCAGTAAAATATATTTTTTTTCAACGCTGGAAGCAGCAGACGAATGAATAAAGTTGTACACTATCTCCCCCCTCTCGCAGAGGGAAAAAGTGGCCTTACATTACATTAGAGGAGAAAACATTGGATTTTGCATCCCCCATAGAGGAGAAAAATAGTATTATGAAATATACTTTAAGATCAATTTTGCGTACCTCAAATTTACCCCCTCGCCCCCCACCCCGCGTTCCAAATCTGACTGACAATTTGGCTATGCTCACGAGGGTGTATGCTATGATGTACACTCCTGTTCATAAGTATTAGGACACTTATCGTACATGAAGTAAATTAAATAAGGCATTACGAAATTGTTGAAGGTCTGAAATAAATATTTTCTAGGGAATTTCAAAGCTCTGTAGAGAACAGTTACACTAATATAAACTGGTTAAAGTGGCTCAAAATGTGTAATATTTATAAAATATCACATTGTCTTCATACAGACCAGCTGTCCTAATACGTATAAACGGCGGTGTATAAAAAGACCCGGTGAAAATGAATTATAATAGCTTCAGAACAAACGCTAAAATTATTGTACAGTGCAATGTGCACTGGGTCTCAGGAGGTTAAAGGAAAATGCAAAATTGAATACTAAACATGTATGTTTACGTTTAGTCAATAATGACACCATCACTATTGTCGCGGCTTCCTCGCAATTAGCTCGGGATTTTCCAAGTGCTCGTTGAAAAATTAATATCGCGGAGCTCGTCAGAATGGTGTAATTGTGGTTTGGTGATATGATGTGACTTTGAATAATTTTACACAACTTGGTAATACATTTAAATTTCACTAAATGTAGCAGAATGTGATGTATGCGTATGTATGTGTGTACTACGGTAAATCATTGATGAGTGTTTGAAGGTTCCCCGGCATTGAACATTAAATATTTCATAAACTAATGGCCAATGCGGCTGAAATGATTATTATTGGCTTCAGAATTCCAAACTCTGTTGTTGTGCTACACCTCATTAAAAACTCAGCGTTACACTTTTAACGTTATAGTCTTCGAACAGTTATCGATGATTTACTGTATACCTCATCCAACAAGTCGACTCACAAAAGAACATCGCGAACGCTTACTCGCGAGTTGGAATGAAACTTCGTGGATTTATAGAGCGATTCGAGGAAAGAATAATGGTATATTTCATTCGTGTTTAATTGCCCTTTAAGGATGTGAAAACTAACCTCAAAGTCAAATAGGTACTCCCACTTTTTCGCATGTCATTCTTAAAGTACAAGAGATGGAAAAGAATGTTTCAAACCAACGTTTAATGGTACAATACGCGCTATAAACTTGGTTTAATAAAATTTTGGAAGAAGTCTTAAAATTTTTTTAAGAATAAAACTTTTCAAAATTTTAATAACATAAGCATATAGCGCTAATTGTACCCTTAAACTTTTGTTTGAAACATTTCACCACGGGCGTAGTCAGGTTATCAGTCAAGGGGGGCAATGTCATTTTTTTTCTCGGGGAAGGATGGAGAAATCTAATTTTTTTCTTTTAGGGACGGGGGGACGGTCCAATCCAATTTCTTTCTTCTAGAGTAGTGCAAAAGCTACTTCTTTCCATCCAGGTGGAGAGGGTAAAGATACACCCACGCATTTTACCATAAACCTTTAACTATAAACCAAGAGAGATGATGACCACTTAGGTGGGACAGAGATAGAGACAGTTGGCAGCCAACAGCTGGGCATAGTACTCGAATGTTTTGGTTGTTTTTGCTGTCTAGTCTCGTTGGATGGACCATAGCTGTGCTTGATCTGAATTATGGATGTAATCTCTTTGATGGTTGAATATGTTCTGTCTGATGTTTGTTCGTGTAGTCGCCTGTTGGTGAGGATCAACTTGTGATTGGTTTTATGTATCTGTCTGGTAATGCAAATAAACAGTGTTGGTTAGTGTGTGTTGTGTGGTTCTGATATTATGAGGTAAAAGAAATGTTATGTTTTCAAGCATTCCAGTAACTCAACGCTGGCCCATAATATGTAAATAACTGTTCCGAGAATAATGAATGTTTTGCACGTAATGTGTATTTGTACAGGAATCCCTGTTTGTCTACCTGGGATAGGTCGCAATGACTATTTCTAATGTTTTATCTCTTTAGTGGTACTGTGTTGATTGTTTGTAACTAACCTGATAATCAATTACCTACAAGTTTCGAGCAAATTGCCAGCAATAAATGGCAAAAGTTGTCTAAAAATCATAGCCATCTGTTTCCACATTTGACTTGGATTTTGCAGGCAGCGTCAGTTGACAAAATGGTAAAGAAAATTGACAGGAAAACTTGCAACATTATCTATGTCAAATTGAGGGTAAAGCCGGAACAAGGTTTGCGCAAGCCAATTTGCTGCATAAGTTGCTGCCAATCTGCGCGCAAAATGTTTATAGTAAATCTTGCATCAAACTTGTAGCCATAACTTTATAACAGGCATTGGACTTTGGCTTTGCAGGTTTGGCTGACTGGGTAATGCGACAATTTGATCACATTTGGAAGTGAAAGTCTACCTGACCACCGTGCATCCTCCAGAGTGAAATATCCAGTTAGAAATTTTTCAAACAATTTTATTATCACTCACAGCCTTGTTTGTATACACTGCACAAGTCTTTCTTTGAGTGACATTTTTGCCCTTTCAAAAATGATACAGCATTAAGTACCGGAAATGCACTTTCTGGGCTTCTATTTTCAAATCAATCGCACACAAGTTTGATAACCCTAATGTTTCCAATTTTTTATTTTATACCGAAGACAAAAGATCAGAGAACACAATGATATATAATTTATAGGTTATAATACGATCGGTGATGCAGAAGATCAAACGCTTTCATTTGTCAGTAGAAAATCGAACGAACTTTTGGTTCTATTCAATACCTACATTGAATTTTCTGAAATCCCGTTCAATTCAACGTGTCGAGTACCTACTACCCCGACGAGGGGCAAAGACGGGAAACGACGGGCTGCGACTCTTGAAGACGGTAATAAAAGGGGGAAGCCCCGTTCATGGGAGCTTTAATCCTGCCTACAGGATGGCTTCCATCGTTTCGCCTCCGACTTGTCGTTATCAAGCCCCTTGCACGAGCTGGACTGACCCTTATCTGTTTGTAATCGTGTCCACTTTTTTTTAACGTGCAATTGTAGCTTTTAGTATCTCGAAGAGCTTTGTACGTTTAGTTTAATTGATTGGAGATGTTAACACATTGACTTGCACAATTTTCTGCTACTAGGTTAATATGACAAAATGTATCTGTTTAACTTTTTTCTGCTTTGAATATAAATATTCACATATTCACTTGTATACTCCTTGTTTGGATCATTACTTTAGCACCAATTATTACTGATATTTATTAATATTTCCGAGACTGTAAATGTTATCGTTTAAAAGTTAAATGTTTCTTCATATATGTAATTAAAAATAATTCATATAAATAATTAAATATGTAATAAGATATTTACTCGTAGAAAAGTAATACATGTTACGTAAAAAATAATCATGGTTATGTGTTCGTTAATAAATTTATGTTTTTTCGAATAATGGGACCTTCTTCAATTTTTATTTATTTGGTTGTATTGTACCTTTTTTTGATGAGGTGAACAAGCATTGTAATATTTTTCTTTAATAGTAGGGTATTCATAATATTTATAATAATGTTTGCTTTAAGAAATTAAAAATGGTTAAAGTATATAAAATATCAATAAGTTTTATGCTTTCGTTTCAAATTCATTTTCAATTTCAAAATCATTAAAAAGTGGTTCGAAATTCTAAGAACATATTTCAAGCAGACACAAACGCGTTTCCTGCACTAAGTGTAACTCTAGTTATTTTCTTGCATATGTAATTTAAAAAATTAAGAACCTACTATTCAATATAGATATATATTAAAAGTACACTTCATATACATAATTACTATATGAATATTTGTTATACATGAACAGTTATAAATGTATACGTAGTTTCAGGCATAAACTACACCTAATGTTAATATAATCAGATATAAATAATCTCTACAGATTGAAATATAAATACGTAGTTTTTGGTGCAAAAGTGAATATTCTAATTTCTATTGCCAACATTATTCCTTCAGTTTCCATTGTAGAATCATTTAGTTTCTATTGTATAATAACCAAGATTATTTCAAATAAATATTCAAATAAATTCGTAGATTCAAATAAGAGCCTGAATCCGTACAGAACATCAGGTCGCTCTAAAAAGAGCATAGCAATCTTGGTTGACTATTCAACAAACGTGATCCCTTTAAAACTCCATTAAATCACAGCACTCGAGATCCAGCGCCCGTCATATTTTATTCATTCCCGAGGGATTAAAATCGTCCTCCTTTTTAATCCACATGGCTAACTCTATTCAATCGTCGGAGAACATCTACCGTTTCAATAGAACGCAATTTTCACGGATAAGTGGACATTAAGTCATAGTTATCGTTGTTCGGTACTTAAACTGTGCTGTCCGTTCGATTAGGGAACGCGTGTTATTTCTCAGATGATGACAAACACTCATCAATAACTACATACTTACACTTCGTACATCAACATAATAAGACAACAAATTAATAGAAGAAAAAATGTTCAAAATTTCAGAAAAATTTTGTCGCAAGAAGTTTATCTCTGGAATTGTTATTGCTTAATCATAAGAAAATTCGTTATATGCTGTAATAATTTAATAATTCGTCAATTCCAAATGAAATAGAAAGCAAGCATAAATTTGTATTCTCGTAAAATTGTTGAATTTTGATTTGGGGAAAAAATATTAATTGTTTAACGTTAAAGTGAACTAAAATAATGTGTATTTTACACATTATTTCAGTCTACTTTAACGTTGAGCAGTTATTATTTTTTACTAATTCTAAGATTCTACTACTTTTAATTTTTAGATTGTAAACTAGGATCATAAAATAACATCATACATTACAAATTGAAAGTATGAAAAAAATTCTACGAAATCTACGTACACAGATATTAATTATTGCAGACTTGAACGCGAACATTTCATCCCACTGTAACTACTATTACTCACAATACCTTTCAGCTACAATTAATGCGATAATCATATGTTTATGATAATAATGATATTAACTGTTCCGACCTCAAACCAAAACAAATATGAGCTCTTTGCTTTCAAATCCGTGCCTTTATAGACTCAGTTATCTATCAGTTATCTTAGAAAATTATTTCACCTCATTTATGTCACTGTTCGAGTTAACAATATTAATCAAAATAGTCAAAATCGGTACCAAAAATATTTAAAAGACTACTGAACCAATTTGGATCAAACTTTGTGGTACATAATATTCCTAAAACTAAAATCTAGTAGCCGACGAAGCGAATTTTTGATTCCTGCATTTTTTTCTATTTTTAGTAACAAAAGAAGTTGAAAATTTATATCGGAAACTACAAGTTTACATTCAAACAGCCTACATTTTATAAAATATTGATATTTTCAAAATCGGCTTCGATAAGTAGTAGTTACTTTTGTCTACTTTAAGATAAAATTTAAAAAAAAAAATTGTTTCAGATAAAAGCCCATAAAGATACATCTATATTCTGTTGATAGACAGATAGCTCACTTTTTTAGAAATTACCAACGAAATAACATATAATAAGATGTATATGTTGAATTTTCAATAAACAATAATACTCCATATACAAAAAAATTGATTAAGATATGTAACCCCTTAAGGGGTCATGCTCAGTCAGAAATTTTCAAAAAATCGATTTTTCACTTTCTACATTTTCTTTAAGTACAACGTCTCGAGAATATTCTGTGCAAGTTTCAAGGTAATCCAATTAAAAATGACACGTTCAAGGACAAGATTAGTTCTTCCATTACACAAATCATCATATTATTAACTAATAAATATTTTTAAATAAAAAAATTACCTTATAATCTATAAACTGCAATCTTTGAAACACCAACACATTTTTTGAAAAAGGTCTCATAGTTTTCGAGAAAAAAATTCCCAAAGAACACTCTTTTTCGGCCTCCTGACTGAGCATGACCCCTTAAATACACCCTCTGTCGCCCGAAGCAAAAGAATAGGGCGATTGCTACGTGCATTTAGCGATCATAGAGTACCTTTCATACAGTCTCTTTTATTCCATCGTCCCGGTTCTACCGCCCCGCGAAACCTTACGCTGGAAACCGACGTTACAACGTTTTTATGGGACATGCCCCCTGGAGAGAATCCGAGTGGGAGGGTGCAGATTCATCCGGCCTCGTTTAGATACGACTCCTCCGTCAATTCAGATACACCGAAATTGCGCAAACCGACGGGCATAACCGCGGCAGTAAAACCTTCATCGTGCTTCTCCAACGTCTCCTTTCCCAACCCCTCGTCCTACGACCCTCAGCCATTCCCACCCCACCACCCTCTTCGCTACACCTCGCTGATACCCTTCTTTTTCCATCTTTCTCCAGCTCGACCTTTGACCCCGTGTCTTCCGTACTCCTATATCCCACGTCTGGCCCAACCCCTACCCAAAGGCACACAGCTTTACGCTTCTTCCCGTCTCTCGAGAGATCGGAGACAGAGATGTCAGCCATTTTCTCGCGCGAATCAAACGGTTAAGGGGTGGATTCGCGGCATCGAGTCCGGTGTGACTTCTGCCGAAAGATTTCTTTTATGGGCTTCGTACGGTGGTATTTACGCTCTGTTCGACGCTGTGCTTCCCTTTGACAGTTTCGGTGGGGGATACTTATTGGAACGGTTGATCGTGGTTTCGAGATGAGCGGGGCTGATCCATCCGGACGACAGTTTCTGTTACTATTTTTCCTGTTACATGTTTGGTGCCATTTTCGTTCTTTGTGGTTTGGCGGCAATCTGTGGACTTGAGAATGTGAAAAGGAAAGGGAGAGGGAGCGTTTCGTCCTGGGCCTGCTAGTGGACTCGTCGGTAAGGCTACCTAGCAGACCCTGCCTTAGACACGGGGATATACGATGGTCGGTTAAGGATGTATATACATGTACGAACGAAGAAGGCTTCAGGTTGCGGGAAAGGTGTCAACTCGGTAGACCTCTGATGGCGAATGTAGGAGGTAGTGCCGCCACAGTGGTATTTATTAATTGTTGCTAATTTTGTTGTTTAGTAGTTGATGTTATTGTTAGTTTTGTTTTCGTTGATTTTGTTTCCGCTAGTCTTGTTTCTGATGGTTTTATTTTCGGTGGTTTTGTTCTTGTTAAGTTTTGTTTTTGATAGTCATGTTTTCGTTGGTTTTGATGTTGTTGGCTTTGTTACGCTAGTCTCGGTTTTGTTCTTGTTACGTTTTGTTTCTGACAGTTACGTTTTCGTTGGTTTTGTTTTTGTTGAGTTTGTTATTGATAGTTTTGTTATTGTTGCTGTTTGTGCTGTTTTCTATCCACAGATCAAATATTCTATTTCCACCGACCTATTATACTATCCTCCATTATTCTATATTCTACATTTACATTATTTTACATCACTTATTATTATATGTCCTACATTTATAATATACTACGTGACTTATTATTATATATCCTACGTTTATAAATATTATACTACATGACTTATTATTATATATCCTACATTTTATTAATGCGTCTGGCAGCGGAGGTACTACATAGTTCAGTAAATCCACGGTGCATATTAACATGCGCGTGTTTAGCTTCAACGGAAGTATTTACGCAAGAAGGTGTTGAAACACAACATACGCCGAAGCTCGGCGCGTTGAGGTTTCATCCTAGCCTTGTTTCCGGTGAAACTGCATCTCCCGTAAACGTCATCTTCGCGGCTGTAAGTGCAGAAATGTGTTTACATGCCGCCGGAAATGGACGTAAACCATCGCAAAATGGTAGCTGATATTTCAGCGGCGGGTATACTCCACGCAAATCTCTGGTCCGCAAACAAATAATGTCTCATCTATAATGAACGACCCAGCGCTTCCACTTCTGAAGCGGATGAAAACCGTCAATTTCTAAAAATACGTTCCATAAACATCTCTCTAGTCTACAAGTTCAAGCTATTATTACTGAAATAACATGTCTTTTGCATACATTTGCATAGGAAGTGTTTCATTAAATTCGAAAAAATGGAATCTTTTGAATGCAAAGATGATTCACAGGGTAATATTAAATTTCATTTTTATAGGGGAGAAGAATGTGCACCAAAACGTTGAAGATTAGAAGAAAATGTGAAGTTATTTTTTATGGTTTCTCGAAATATTGCAGTAGGTGGTTCAAGTAAAAGATAATATTCTTCGATTGCTGTTCGAGTAAATTTTCCCTGAAATCGAAGTTTTTTACTATAAACGTTTGTGGTCAATGTAACATCGATAGTTAACATATATTGTCATGTAGTGATAGATGGTTTAGTTCAACTTAATTTAAAGGATAGTAAAATAATATTAGGTGTACCAATAAGTAGACCATCATTTCCTCTAATTACGAGGCGATACATTTTAAAGTAAAAGTATCTTCTCGATATTTTACTGAGTAAAGATGGTGTACGATGTTGGAAATTCATTGCGAATAGGAATGAAAGAGTATAGATCCTTGATTTTCATAGAGACGAATACTGATTTGTAAGGAAATAGTGGAAGACTAAATTGGCACACTTAATGGCTTTATTAACAGTGTGTAGAGTGAACACAAATTAATTTAACAATAAGAAAGAAAATTCTTTAAAGCTCTCTATAAGAAATCATAATCATATTTCTACTATTTGCAAGTCAATATTCAAAACAATTCTCAAATTATACACACTGATTAAGTGCTATTATTTCTGCCTAAAACATTTTCTCCGCAGATTCATGTAAATCAAAGTTGGTCCAAAAGTTCAATAGCCATTCCTATTCTGATTTCAATTTAAACACACTTTGTTTATGCAAATTCATAATTTTAAATACTAACATATAAAAATTAAATTTGACAGAATTTTGAGTCCTGTACTTAGGACTTTTCTATGGGAATAATAATATACAATGTGTTTCTGTAATGGTGGTACAACACAAAAGGATATGATTTAACATGCATAAATGTAGAATAAAATTTTTTCCTACGATGCTTTGTTTTTGAGAAAATCGGATTTAAAAATCTGCTGGATACAGTATTTGAGCAGAACTTGGCTAATACGTCTGTTCATTGCATTATGTTTCTACTGATTGTCGCTATGAATACATAAGAGCCAGATGAATTATGAAATTGATTATCCTGGAAACGAAACATCGTACGAAAAAATGTTATTCTGTATTTCCGATCTATT
The DNA here is from genome assembly GCF_001272555.1 of Dufourea novaeangliae. Lineage (NCBI taxonomy): Eukaryota > Metazoa > Arthropoda > Insecta > Hymenoptera > Halictidae > Dufourea > Dufourea novaeangliae. The sequence continues at coordinate 1,070,330 of NW_015374106.1, read as the reverse complement.
TTTGCATATAGAATCATATCCTCTTCGGTTGTGTCATCATTTCGGAAACACCCTGTATACATAGTATTGCATTTTAATAAAACCTCTAGTTTAATACTAGGCTAGTCACAACACTACGGATATAAGATAGAAATACGAAACCCGAAAAGTGCAATATATAGAAATGAAAATTTGAGAGAATTTTCAGCCGTATACTGAAGGATATTACTATGGTAACAATAATAAATAAATAGTATAAAATTTTATTGAAACCTCCAGTTTAATGCGTTTTGGAGCTCGGTGGATCCCACAAATGCACAATATTCGCAGTCTATTTAAAAAACATTACGGATATCCGAAAAAAAAAATACAAAACTCGAAAAGTGCATCGTTCATTTTCCCGTGATATCGTGATTTTAAAGGCAACTTCGAATTTTCGATGGGATTAACGCCCGTCGATGGTCACATTCACGCCCGAAATGGCACGTTCGCCCCGTATCAACACGAACGGCCACGGTCTATAAAGATGAATCGATATATTTCCATTGATATTTGTTTCGGTTCCCATTTATTCCTGTAATTTATGCCTCGATTTCATATTCCATCCAGAGTCGACTCTATCTATCAAGTCAATTTATATATGGACGGTGCATCGAGGCCGCAACACACACGTATTTATGCATCGCGTGAAAATTCCAGAGCGGTTACGAAACCTTGCATCTGCCTCGACATTCTATATTTTATAATATCCTATCACGTGAAATACAACAAATTTTCACATTTTTTTTTCTCGGAATCTGGTTTTATGCCGCCGGCCATACATTTTTTTCCGGAGATGCCGCCCGAAAATGGAATATTTTGTCACGTTCGTACGAAATTTGTCCCAAATTCGTTGCAATCGTAGCTGTTTAATTTCACGAGAATTTGGGACGGGGAAAATGAAATTTCTTAGTAATACTTTAGAGTACCTTTGCTGTCAAATGCATTTATGTAAACGTGTTTGTCCGTTTTTAAAAATACTACGAAGGTGCAATATACAGATTGTTTCGGATCGGCTAGATATTTATTTTGCGGTATTATGTTTTGAAGTAAAAAAATTTTTGACGAAGTGTCATCAAGTGTTTTACCATTGAATATTATTTATTTTTAACCTGTAATTGGTCAAGGGGGGACTGAAGAACCCCAGGAATATTTTTAGAATATTTCATATTTGTGCAATTGTTACTTAAACAGATGTTTGGTTCTTTTTTACATTCTTAGATACTTGTGTAATTAGTAATACGAGATCCAGTTAAGGGTTAATAAATGTTAAATATCTAGCCACATTTTTTTTGTATTTACTTATTTACCTCGAAATATCGTTAGTTTATAAGAGATATTTTAATCTCAAAACGTATTGCAAAGTGATTGTCATTTCAGAAAAGCTGCAGACATGTGTAGGCTTACTGTACCACTTCGCAACATTGAGATTAAAATATCTCTTAAACTAATGAATTTTCCTTGTAACTAGGTTAATTGTTTTTGTAGGGAATATCGAGACGGACCAATTACAGTATTTAAAATAATATAATTCCATTTAAAAAAACATATATCACCTTCATATGACCTCTATCTGGCCATCTACAGAAACACTAATTACACCCGATTATATCCCCCTTGAAACCATTCACTTCATGTCTGAACCATTTTTCATACAGTGTACAATTTTCCAGTACTTCGTATGCATTTTTATAACCAGACACCCTGTATATTAGTCTCATAATTTTGAAATAACGATTTAAGCGTCAGGACGTTAAAGGGTTCAGGAACTCCAGAAATGACCACGTGACACCGTTCGATCTCCGACTTTCCACCAGCAATTCGAACATATAATACGATTCAATCGTATCGCCCAATTAAAAGGTTATGCTCAGTCAGAAATTAATTTTCTTTAAGTACAACATCTGGAGAATATTCTGTGCAAGTTTCAAGGTAATCCAATTAAAAATGACAGAGTTACAGGCGTTAGAAAATGAACATTTTATATAAGTGTAAGCTTGACTTGAAACTTTAAACGCGTTTTTCTCGAAACGACATTTTTCAAATCGGTGATCAATATTTCTCGAAAACTACTGTGTCAATTTACATGAATCTTTTTGCGCCTTATTTCAAATCAGAAAAACTTGTCCTTGAACGAAGAATTCTTTTGTTCGTTCCATACTTTCTTTTAAATTGACCAAAAACGAGTGATTTTTTAGGTGAAAATCGTACTTTTTCAGAAAAACGTCCGGTATTTTGTTCTTAATCAATATTTCGAAAAACCTCACGTTCAAGGACAAGATTGGTTCTTCCATTACATAAATCTTACTGAATTTTTAATTTCGAATGAACCGTTACGAAGTTACAGTGATCACGGCAGACCACTTTTTGTGAAGGGACATCCAGGAGATCGCTCACCATTTATTTACAAATAAATATTTTTAAATAAAAAAATTACCTTATAATCTATAAATTGCAGTCTTTGAAACACAGACACATTTTTTGAAAAAGGTCTCATAGTTTTCGAGAAAAAAATTCCCAAAGAACACTCTTTTTTCGGCCTCCTGACTGAGCATGACCCCTTAAACAGCTGAAAATTTCACGCGGCCGATTATCCACGAATCTCCCTGCCACCGGCACGATGACTTTATAAAGTCATCGACGCCCCCACTGGCTGAGACATTCTCTTCCACCAACGGTTGATCTACTTTACCACCCCCCACGCCCCTTCCCACACCGCCAACGGCGGCGAACCCCTTTTCCGGGAGCACCCTTGCTCTTCCTCGAGCCACCCTCGTCACCTGGCAGCTTCGCGTCGGAGCCGCAAACTTCGTGCCTATGCTAATTGACTTCGCACACCCCCCTCCCTTCAACCCCCCTGTTCCTTCCTGACGCCCTTGCCCGCCCTATTCGCCGCTGCCGCGTTCTTCAGCGCCCGACACTGTAAACCATCGCGGTTTAAAGTCAATTAACGCCTTCCCCGAGACAGCTCGTTCTGACCTTTTCGATCAACAAACAGCCTGGGCTCTCCCTCCCCCACGCCCGCGTCGAATTCCATTGTCCCTTCGCAACGATGCGGCCGGCGGCTATCTTTCTTCTCTTTTTCTCTCTCTCTTCTCTATTTCTCGTTTTTTCCCCCCTACACCCCTTGCCACTTACTCCTATTCCTCCTGGTGTTCCGACCGCGTCGGGGGGTTTGATGAATTTATTTTCAGCACGGAATTCAGTTTGTCCGATTGGGTTATTGATTTTCACCGGCGTTCCTCGGACGAGGAATTTTATACCGGCCGCGCCGCGGCCACCCTTTAATCAATTCGTACCGAGTATTCGGAATGATTATCGGCCCGCGCGAATAATAACGCGAGTCGCTTCTTCTTTGCGGGGAAACGACGGGCGGGGGTTTGGAAATTGTTGCTGAATGATGTGTTTTTTTTTTTTGTGTGTTGTTGCGGAGAATGTACTGGTGTTGGAGGTTTGGAAAGTGGGAAATGTTTCGGGAATATAGAGGAACTGCGTTTATATGAACTTCGTTTATATGATCTCCGTTTATATGAACTCCATTTATATATATTTTTTATTACTATATTAGCAACATGAATACAATTCTATGAGCTGAATGTGGAAGATGTTTCGGAAATATAGTACAGCTCCGTTTATGGGAACTCCATTTATATGAATTCTATTTGGATGAACTCTATTTATATATTTTTTTCATTACCACATTAACAGTCAGAATACAATCCTATGAACTGAAATTGGAAGATATTTCGGAAATATAGTGGAACTCCGTTTATGGAAACTCCATTTATATGAATGCCCTTTGGATGAACTCTATTTATATATTTTTTTCATTAGTACGTTAGCAGTCAGAATACAATTCAATGAGCTGAAAGTGGGAAATATTTCGGGAATATAAAGGAACTGCATTTATATGAACTCCGTTTATATGAATTCTATTTACATGAACTCTATTTATATATTTTTTTCATTACCACATTAGCAGTCAGAATACAATTCTATGAGCTGAATGTGGAAGATGTTTCGAAAATATAGTGGAACTCCGTTTATGTGAACTCCGTAGGTAGATGCTGAAGGCTCTCATGTCATTCAGCAATGGAATGGAAAATGGGCTCCAAAAGAAGTCAATTTTTGACAGAATATAGACCACTAGTACCACACTAGTACACCAGTAGTGTTTTCAAGAGCTTCGATACAAGGATAGTTATAACAAAAAGTAATATAAAACAAACTAAATAACAATAAAAAACTATGGGGTCATTTGAGGACTTCGTTTGGTAAAAAACGTCGATCGTTTCGTCTTCGTATGCTAAGGGTTAACCTTTTGACGCTCAAACCCTTAAATCGTTATTTCAAAATCACGAGAGACTAATATATGTATACAGAGTGCCTCTGAAAGTTACGTACAAGCGGGCATGAGGCGCTACCTCATAAAAGGATAAGAAAAAAATTAGAATACAAATTTTTCATGTAAGGCTTCGTTTTCGAGAAAATCAGATTTGAATATCTGCTGGATACGCGTGCATTTGAATAGGACTTGGCTACCGCGTCTGTTCATTGCATTCCAGTTTTACTTACACCAGTTTCAGATTAATGTTGAAACTTGATTTCCTCGAAAACAATATCTGAAATGAAAAAATGTTCTATACATTCGACTTATAGTCACGTACAATCACCTCATGTCCGCTTGTATATAACAAAGAATTATAGAAAATAATGTTGTCAATCGCTATATCAAAAAAAAAAAATAATTCTATATAATATTATATAATATTTGTTTATTTTGTACTATAAATACTTGATCATTGTTCTGATATTCTGATATTCAAATAATATTCGAATTATATTCGTCAAGAATTGAACAACCGAAGTATTCGAATATTCGAATACAGAAAAATTCGACAAGATGTCCGAGCCCTATTTGCACCGGTGCAACGCTGGCAGTTAAGGGGTTAAACTCGACCTGAATCCATCGAAACAAACCAGCTCGACGTCGAATCGAAGCTCCGTGAACTACCGTAGAACGAAGACACGAATTTCCAGGGAAAAAGACTTCATCATCGACACGCGGCAATGGTTCTATGCAGGGTGTAACAAAAATGTTGTCCGACCCGGAAATGGAACATTCGGAGGGTGAATTGGAACAACTTTTTCCTTAGCAACAATGTAATCTGAGGCTTCGTTACCGAGATATTAACGAAAAACCGCGACCAATCAGAGCGCGAGTTTGCCAGCCGAGTTCCCGCGGTAGTGTTGGCTACAAATCGCAGCGCGTAGCCACCGCTAGCGCGGGAACTCGGCTGGCAAACTCGCGCTCTGATTGGTCGAGGCTTTTCGTTAATATCTCGGTAACGAAGCCTCAGATTACATTGTTGCTAAGGAAAAAATTGTTCCAATTCACCCCCCGAGTGCCCCGTTTCCGGGTCGGACAACATTTTTGTTACACCCTGTATATCAGCAACTGTTCTTGCGCGCAGGCACTCGAGGCAGCTCGGGGGTAAAGTCATCGATGTGTAAGCGACGCGAGAGAGTCACATTTCTCGCCAATTCAGCGAGTTACAAGCCTGACGTCACCGGCTCGACATAATTCGATTCAATTCGCTTAATTTTGCGAAAATTGCCAATCTTCTCTCGGGAGCGCGTTACGCCTAACGTAGTTCCTCCGCGTTTCCGAGAACCACCGTCGTCGTTTCGTCACCGTTGAATCCTTTCTGTCTCTCATCTCCACTTCAGAGACACCGGTTTTATCGATCACGGGTACACACCTCGACCGATCTATCGTCGTTTTTTTCATTTCGATCGTACATACACGACTTCAATTATTCCCGTCTTCCATTAACCGGAGGAATAGCTGCCACGCGTGTTCCCTGTGCCCTGTGTGTCCGCCGTAATGAAAGTAAATGAATTAGAGCGCGAAGAAAACAGGGCTGATAGAACGGAACGGACACCGGTGGTTCTATTCAGAGTGGGAAAAATTTTGTTTCTTGCGAGGTAAGTATATTGAACTCGGAATTAATCCTTGAGTAACGAAAAATTCGATGTTACTTGAAGAAATAGTACTATTTCTCGAAGAACTATTCTCTCCCTACTTATTATATATGACATATTTTAGGTATTTAAATAATGTTATTCATTATTTATACTAATTCCAACCTTGATTAACCCACTAACTGTATTTGTTTACTATAGAGTAAACGCCTACTTCATCACTTTAGTATTCAATTTAATTTTTTTATATCTAAAAATAATAAACAAAAAAAATGACATCCAAACATTAGAAAAATGGTATTACTGTGACTACTGCTTTGTTATTTATTGTGATTAAACAGATTGTTTATTAAAACAAGTAAAAAATGTATTAAATAGTCTTAAAATGACTATTGGTTCTTGATTTTATAAAAAAAAATTTTTGTACAAGACACCAAAAAGATGCAATAAGCAGGTTAACCTTCATTGGGATAGAAGAGTCTACGTGACTCTTTTATTAATTCGTAATAAACAATATAATAATATGCACATATAATAATTATTATATTAAATTAAATACTAAATAAATAATATTTTACTAAATAAATAAACTGAATTAAACTGTATTAATTTCAGCTGTTCTGCACTGAGAGTCTCTGAAGCTCTTCTCCATTCTATCCTAATGAAGATTACTATATCTTAGATCACAACGAAGTTATGCACTGTTTCTTTACAAAAGTAATGTATTTCTTGAAATGGCGGAAATATAAGTATCTAAAATTTCACAAAAAATGTATTAGAAAGAGGCAACTTCCTTTATACCGATGTTAAAAGTCTAAATACAGATCTCTTGATCCAATTAATCGAATAATAAAATGCACTAGTCTATACGTTGATAACCAGACTGCCGATTTTTTTGCAAAATAAAAGTTTCTAAGCAATTGATAAAGACAGGAACAATACTAAAAATTGATTTTCCCTCTTAAGCATCTTATTGGGTTCAGAATAAAATATAAAACTCGATGGATCCGATGAAAGCTTTATTTTTTATTGTATTTCACCTATAGACTATAAATGCATAACATCAGCAGTGTATTCATAACATAGATTTTTTTTCTCGGGTAATATATCATCATTTAAATATAAATTATCTCAGTTAATTAAAAGAAACCTTATCACGTCATAAGTATTGTAATTATTCATTGCATTGGACCTTGCCGGTCAATTCTAAATAAATAATAATACCATTTCAAAAGGACTTTCATTGGTCTCGGTTTAGTTGAAGAGGCCACAGCGCCCATTCGCAACCCCATCGACGTCGGGCGTCAATGTTCCTCTATCCACCCCTTTCTTCGAACCCTCGGACCAATTGGCAGTCCCCACCAGCAAAAATGACGAGCTTCTGCTCGATCCCCCACTTTCGGATCGTTGTTGTGCGTGCCCGCGTGGGCGCCATGGCGTACGACCATTAAGGTCATGGGGTCAAAATGTGTCTCGAACCTGACATTCCTTCCCACGAACGATTCGGTGCACCGTCGCGAATTTACGAGCGTCGTTTTCACACAATTGTTGTCGCGAATTTTCATACCACCGTGAAATTTACTGTAATAATTACTGTACCATTGTCTCGTTTTTATCCTATATTACTTGTAACGGTTATTTTCGAGTTTTCAGGTCATTTTCGTGTTTTTTTACTTCAGATTTGCTAGGTTTAAGAGGGTATTGAAGCTCTTTGACTGTCCGAGTTTACGCATTTATGGCGTAAATGATCCTGGAAGTAGGATGAAATGGAACTTTTAACAAAAAGTAAGGGAAGGGTATTTAAAACAATCCCTTTAAGGCGTAATTTATATAGGCATTACAAATGCTCATTATTTAAATAAAAGTAAAGTAGTTTTTGTAAGTTAGTTTATCTATCTTATCATTGGCTTAAATAAAATTTAGCTACCTGATCAATTATATTTCTTATTCACATTTTTTTGAAGGCATACTTAAGGATCATTTTGTAGTGTATATGTTAATAATGATCCCCGGGGATCATTTTATACCTACTGATACTAAATACGACGAACATTAAAAAACATTTCACTTATTACATTTTATTTAAATAAAAACAGCTTTGACGCGTTGTTTTTCTTTCATACTGAAGGGGCATTGTTGTAACTAAAACAAAAACCGACAATATAGCATATGGGTAAAATGATTCCTGGGATCAATTTATCCTACTACATAGAGAGGGATCATATGACCCCAAACACCCAACTCACATTCAATGGTTGAATATAACCTCAACTTATTACATGCGGTAACGAAACATAAATTAACTTATTATTGAATTGTGGTTAAATCCGCGCAAGAAGCAGCTGTCACATTAAACCGTTTATGACAAAAGTTACACAACATTGAAAAAGACCTTATCTTAGCATAAATTGCAGTAATTTTAAATTTTTCTTGTGGACAACATACAGAGCACTGATATTCACATGGCACTTCGAACAACGACTAGTGACGTGCGGGGAGAACTATGGTAGAACGACCTTACGATATAACACCACTAATAGCCACAGGGCAGTCAGGAATCATTTTACCCCGAGGGATCGTTTTAGACACCTTTCCCCTAATATTTTTATGTATCATTTTGATTGTATCCTTTGGTTATAGAAATTGATTTTTATGTAATTCTAGTTTTACGTGAAATAATTTATGAATGCTTACTTTTAGAAATGCTTGACAACGACTTTAATACCCGACCTCACTAGCTAGACTTCTGATATCGGTATGATCCGCGGATGACCTGACGCGTCCCTTTTTATATCCCGAAAATCGAGTCTAAAAGTAGTGGGGGACGCGCCTGTTCTCAAGGGAAACTGTTTTCCAAGAAAATCTGGCCATGCCATAACACCCCGCGGGCAATTACGTAATGTGGCCGGATGCATTCCAACTCCCGATAGGGTTAAGGGGTCACGAGAGTGTCTTCGTACGTAACACCATTAACACTAGAACTACCAGCTTTAAATATACATTAAACTAAATTAGGCAATATCGTAATGTACATAATATTATAATAGAATCTAGCATAATGTAGTACTAGCATAATATAATAAAGTTCATAGTAAATTAAAAGTCAACATAAATTCTGCTAAAAGCATCATTGTAATTTCAGTAATGGTAAAATAAGAAATCTGCAATCCGTCATTTTGAGGGGTTTGGTAGTTCTAGTGTTAAGTTAATATGTAGACTACGGATTTCAAGAAGTTACAGATAAAACATTGTTCAATGTTCCCTAAAATTGACTACAAAGTTATTGTAAAGTTCAATAAGTTTTCTATTATAATAAACAAATTTTTATTTTGTTTCAGTTCCTATAAACTAGTCTGTAAAAATCTTTACATTTATATGAATATCAACTGTCTAGTATTAAGCACACACACTTCATTCTTGTTTTCATAAATCTCTCACTAAAAGTATGAATTTGCATAAGCATTCATAGTCTAATCAGTGCGACAGATTTTCTGTTAAAACAATGATCCAATTTCCGTACAAAGTAACAGAAAATTCTTAACATACGGTACTTTTCAACTGAAATTCTAAAATAACCCAGGATTGTAAGTTCCGTTTTCATTTCCGCGGTGTTTACGAAGGAATCATTTACCTTCCATTCGTTCCGCCTAAAAGGGGAGGTAGAAATACGTCCACGTAGCTGCATCTTATTTTTCTACTTCAAATAAGAAATCTAGTTTCCCCGTGTGGCAAGGGAAGTAATATTTGCTTCAAGCTGGCGGAATCTCCTCGATCTAAAATGAAGGATAAAGACGCTACGTGGGTGGATTTCATTTACAAAAGTGAAAAGGACGAATCAACCTTGCAAAACGCGTATTCCTGGGAGATATCAGCGATGCAAACGACTTTTGTGGATACAGTCGAATCGTGTCACAGTGTACCGTTCATCATCGCAAGTAATGCTGTGTAAATTGAACCTAATCGAAAAATAATTCGATAACTGATCGATTACGTAATTCGGTCGGTTGAGTCTCATCATGGACCGTTTAGCGATTAAGCAACTGATTAAATGAATTCGTTGAACAAATTAAAATTAAAGTAGAAACTTTGAGCTTCGATATATGTAATCTTTAGAAAAAGTTGTTTAACAATTTTTTAATTGAGGCGAATAGAAGCTGCTTAATCGAGTGGATGAACATTTTTGAAGTAAATAGCAATTTTCTGTTTGAATAATTCTGGTACCTGTTCTCGTTTATCATTTCGATATTCTAATTCTTTTTTACTTACTTAGACGATGAAAAGACAAGCAATTAGGTATGGAAATTCATTTTGGTTTTTACACTTTCCTTTTTTTATGTAAAACAATGTTGGTAACATGAAATTCAATTTGACATTCCCTGAATGGAATAAATGTTTTCAGACACACGTGTTTTATATCTTTCGATAGTACTGTGATATTAAACACTTTGGGTAAATGAGTAAACCTACAGTGGTTATAAAAAAATGAATGGTGTATGTATCTTATATCTTCATAAATTAATTTTCTACAATTCACAAATATAACGATTAAAATATTTCGAAGTAATAGTCGGGACGCTGTGAATTTCTATAAAGTTTGATGTAACACTTTGTAGTTTTTAAGAAATGCAATGTTGTAAACACATTCTGGTTTAAACACCTTCGCAAATCAATTTTATAAAATTTACGAATACTACGACACAAATATTTAAGGAAAAAATCGCTGTGATTCTAAAAATTCAATGTTCCACGAGAATGCGTCGGTTCCGAACACCTCCACGAAGATTTTTATAAAATATACAGACAATGTAACACAGAAATTTAAATAGAAAATGAAGAAAATGTCACGAATTCATTTAAAAATACAAGAAACCACTCACAATCCTGTTAACATTTGATCCACAAAAAATTTGTATTCTTCAAACACCTCCACGAATCGGTTTTATCAAATTCACAATCACTAGAATCCAAACACACATAGAAAACTTCAATAAAGTAAAACCGATTCACATAAAGAAGAAAAAAACGATTTATAATACTGTTAAACTTGGATCTATGAAAAAATTGTATATTCCAAACACCTACGCGAAACAGTTACATCAAATTTACATTCACCAAAACCCAAATATTTAAAAAACATTGCTGGAGTGTTCCCAGGAAGATCAAAGAAGCACTTCACCATTCTGCTCAAATTTAATTCTATACAAATTCATTAGCCCAAACACCTCCACAAAAAAATTTTCCCAAATTCACAATGACTAACAAAACTTAAAAAACACCACCGTAGCGCCACCAATTCACACGAAGAACAAAGAAACAATCCCGAATGCTTCGGAAAATCCAATATCTCACGAAAAATTTGTCCGTACCAAACACCTCCCTGGATTCAATCCGCCGTCGATCCTTATCGCGAGGTATCCCCATTACAACGACTCGTGCGATCCCCACTCGATAACTCAATCGACGAATTCTCGTCGCCCGATAAAAATCGCGTCGCAAAGTGAGGGTGGGGGGTGGCAACAGAGAGGGCTCGTAGGCTAGGTGCATCAGATAATCGCGCCTTTCGCCTCTAATCTCTGCTACTTTCTCGAGATTATGCTGACCCGGGGGTGTTAGCATCGCGTGCAACCAGCGAGACATTTAGCAATCCGAACAAATTGGATTTCCTTCGTCTCGTCCGCTTTTTGCGCGCCCTTATTTCCCCGTTTCAACTCCTTCCCTTCTCCCTTCAAGCCACCCTGAGAAAAGAAGAAGAAAAGAAAGGTCCGAAGAAAAGAAAGAGGAACGGACTTCAGGGGAAAAACAAAACGGTCTTGGTCGAAAGTGGGATCCAAGAAAGAGAGAGACCAGATCTATTTACCAGCGCGCCGAGCGCGTCGATTCAATTTCCCGGGAGGTGCTTTTCCTTTCGCGTTTCGAAGCCTTACAACGACGCCGTTATAACTCCGCTTGGCGAGGGTGGGGGATAGGGGGCGGAGATTCTTAGCTCCTTACGCGCACGCAGCAGATTGCGAGCCGCGTGAGCCGCTCGTTGAAAATAATTTCAACTTCCAAAGTGTCGGGGAGCAATGGGAACTCTCCTCGAAAATGTGATGTAATTTTGTCGTAACGGCCGCCTCCTTCTTACCCTTGGCGATCCGTGTGAATCCGAACGGTTCGATCGAGGGGGTGGGACATATATTTGAAATTTCCAAAACTCGATTTTTAGATTCTTATATACATCACTAAAGGCTCTAGAAGAGGTGGATGGAAAGTTCCTCATGAGAATTTCTACTTAATCCCCACCATAAGGGGGGGGGGGAGGGGCGTGGAACCTGTCAAGCACATAGTTTGTTGTCCCCTTTAAAAAAAAATAGATTCGTGAGGTGTTGAAACTGCTCACAGTGTACCGTGAAAGTTTTGAAGCGTTCCCGAATTTTAAATTTTCATGGAGCTTTTACTGTATTCTGATAGCTACACCTTTTCAATGTACTTTAGGCGTAAGTAGATTCCGAAGGTGAGAGCGTGCAGATACGAACGAACGTTTATTAGTTACTTTGAACGCGATTTCCCACGAACTGTGTTATTCATAACGGTGAACGTAAAATTTCGGAAACCGCTTCAAGGATTTCGATGAAAATTTAATGACAAGTGCAAAAGACCATTCTCTATGGCGTGGATAAAAAATATTTTTCATGCAATAAATTCTTTAAAAACTAGTGAAAAATATTTTTCATGGAATAAATTCTTCAAAAACGAGGGAAAAATATTTTTCATTCAAAAAATTCTCTAAAAACGAGTGAAAAATATTTGTCATGCAAAAAATACTCAAAAAACGGATAAAAAATATTTTTCATGCAAAAACAAACGAGAGCATCGAATTTTTTAACGTAAAAATTGTGTTATTTTCTTTTTCGAGATTCTGCTTCCGATACACGGTAGAGACTATCTTACGGATTATAAAAACCGTTTTTCTTTGTGTTTCAAGTAGTACACTTATCCAGAATGTTCACCATCAGACGGTACACCGCGTATATACACGCCTTTACGTTTTTATTCGCAACATTCATATACCTACAGGTATTTAAAATTTGTTGTCCTGTATTAAACCTTGTTGAAGAAGAATTAAAAATATATAAAAAGTTTACTCTATCGTTATTTATCACTTCACAATTTGCGTTTGAAAAAAGGTCTGTCTTGGAGCTATCAAAGGTGTCCTACCTCCTTATACATGGGTTAAAGAACGCGATTTTTAAAACATTTTTTAATGCGATAGTGCTACCTTTAAACTGTAGTCCTTGAGAATTTCATTTAAAAATTTATAAAATTAGCAAAGTTACAGCTTGCAATAGATACCTGGTCGAACAGTCCCTTGCACGCAGGTAAACCCTTAGAAGCGTTTTTCTCAAAATAGTATTTCTAAAAACGGTAACCACTATATGTCAGGAACTAATAGAACGATTTCCTTAAAATTTGGCACAGAGATTCTTGATATAATTATCTAGTTTCTGTCGCAGAATTTTTTTTAAACCTTTATTTTTCATAAATTAAAGGAGTTCACATTTTTAATCGCAAATTTGACTTCTATGTTCAAATGTCTGCCATTTTCAAGCAAATAGTAAGAAAAACTGAAACATTAGAAACACTAACAAATGGTGATGCATCATTTGGATCTGACCGATTCGTCCAGTATTAATACAATCCAACATTTTCGAAATCAAAATAGTTCTATTTAATTGTAAAATCAACCAAAACGAAATGTTCAGCTCATTAAAAAGCGAAAGGGTTGAAAACACTATTAAATCTTAACTGATGTGGTGAAAATATTATTACTGATTACAGAAATTTTATTACTTATTATTAGACTATGGATTTTCATGCCAAATGACATTTCATAGGGTAATTCATAAAGATAAGAACAAAAGTAGGAATTCCTCTCTTCCCTTAATTATCTTATTAGGTTCAGAATAAAATAGAAAATTTATTGCATCTGAAAAACGTTTTGTTTTTTATGATATTCCACAGAACTCAATAGTCTATAAAAATGCATAAAATCCACAGTCGACTTTATCACACAGCTGGTTCTTTTACATCTTATGTAAGAAAAAGTCGAAAGAAACAGGCAACCCTTCAAGTAACTCAATAAAAATAAAATATTCTAAAAATATTCATGGTGTTTCTCAGATCCCATCACGTAAGGGTTAAATATCCTTTAATGTCCTAAACAAATAGTTAATTTCTTTTAACACTACACCTACCACGACTAGTGAAATGGCTGGTTTTGCCGTTATAATTCCTGCCTTTTTGAAGGGTTCGGTAGGTTTAGTGTAAAACTTGTTTGATGTTCGAGCAAGAGAATAGAAAATATATGCACTTTTTGCAAAGAAAATATTGATGTTTATTCTTTCACTCCTCTTTAGTAATGCACGTGGTTGCCTCGATAGTTCTAGAATTAATGTTTAACAGGCCCAATTCTGTCACGCTCCTGCCCGATAACGCATCGACCGGACGTTCCCTCCCTTCTTCACGAGCCAATATTTAAACGCGTGGCACGAACTCTGCACGCGATTGGGGAGTATCGGGGTGTGTACCTACGTAGTTTGACGCTTTGATGTCGGAGTTCTGACACGTGAGAGGTCCGTTGTCGTGGGATGATGTAAACGCGTCAACTTTCTAACTTTTTTGGTTGGACCACATTTAAGCCCATCAATCTTCGGATGACAGATAAGGGTTGCCAGTTGACCCAACAAATTTTTGTTTTGCTTTCTCTAACCCTTACTAATTTAGTACCTACCAGGTCTTTTTACTTACAGTACTGGAAGTATTTATTACGTAACTCTTAAATTTATATAGTACGCACAATTTTAATAGCAATGTGATTGATAAAATGATTTGTATTCAATTTGTTTTGGCTGAGATAATGAGTTAGACATTTTTCTAATAAATATCTAATTTGATTCATTTTTCTACTATTAATATTAAGAGAGGTCTAAGTGATAACGTGTTTAATATTCGAGTGATGCAATAAATATTTCCGATACTGTATTATAAACGACGACAGAGTGGGGATTTTCTATGTTGTTAGTAGACATTATTCGTTGTAATAGAGAAAAAGTAACAATAAATACGAAAATATGTACATAGATATTTCATTTATCCCTTCAAAAATTATTCTGTTTCATATGTGAGTCATGATCAATAAATAGATTTGTATGTGCTCACAATCAGATAGGTAATGTGGATCAGTGGAACTTTAAGTCGGTCGTCATGGTGCACACTGAAGTCACAAAATTAATAAACTGTTATATTGGTGGCAAATAAGTGGACAATGACTGCTTATTCCTGCAGTCTTATTACTTGTGTATAATTTACATACATTGATCAGAATACTATTCATGATATCTGATGTTAATTTTACAACCTCTGATTTACATAACTCTATAAAACAATTGAAGAAAGACTATGTACATATTTTACACTCACATTTCGTCTACATACTTTTCATCCACCTAATGGCATTACTTTTTCTTCAAAATTTGTTATCTAATTAATTTCTATAATTCTTATCAGATCTAAAACATTTGTATACATTCACATTTCTCAAGATTAGTTTATAAAAATGAAAATCGAATGAAAAGATACATATAAAATAACTTTTACAATTTCCTTTACTTCATTATGTTCTAAACTGCGGATTTGATGCAATCCTTAGATACACGGTTGAGAAAAACTCAGTATAATAAGTTTCACGAAGTTTAATGAAATTTCTTATTCTATTCGAATGTCTGAAAAGATATTAAGTACTTCAAAAACTGTAAGCTCTTGTTATAAGTACATCAAATAATGATTTCAATTGTCAAAATAAATTCTATTGTGATCTATGGTCATATACATTAGTAATAAAATATTTGTGGTCTGTTTGGAAAAGCTGTCACAGTTAATCCCGCTATAGTAAACTACAAACTTCTTGATGTAATTTAATTATATAAATTCAATAAGTAACAGTATTCCAAAACCTTTTATATTGGAATAAAAATTTCTATTAAACAATAACATAATCACTATATATTTTATTGACCTATGACTGGTGAGGTAGAAATCTTATTACTCATTACACAACTAGTTGTTTGGCATTCTCATGCAACAAAACTAAAAATAAGCAGGGTTCTCTTTAAGTAACTATTGAAATAAAACTGAAATATTTAGTTAAACAAATCCCACCTGATCAGTTAAGTGACAAATTATTTTTAAACTGTAATTAAAATTATTATCAGTCTACTCGTTTAGAGCAAAATCCATCAAAACTTTTCCACTGACCCAATAGATTACGGCACCGTGTTACGGTTCTTGTTGTACGTAACCGAGAAACGTGTAATCAAAAGGATGCACGGTTACAATTTTCGCGTACATTATTCAACGAAACGTTGCGTTAACCTTCCTCGTATCTTAACGCGTACTGTAATCTATCCCAGGTTCGTGCACGCGATTTATACAGGATGATAATAAAAATGTGAGACATGTTCACAATGTGAATTCTATATGCCAAACTAAGACCAAAAAATCAATCATGACGAAATTGCCTTTGGGGATTCTTTTTCGAGGTATTAAACCTTCCAGTCATAAATTATTGCACAATTATGAAAATTTGTTGTTTCTATTTCTGATTGCATTACATGACATGTATAAATAATTGACAAGAACTCTTCAACATTTTTTTAAAATTTAACGCCATGCTTCATTTATTGCCATTTGGAAAATTCTTTACTTTCATCACAGTCATGTATAATAATTTACTTTATAGAGTTATTATATATAATAAAACCGATTTTTGTTAGTTTGGATCAGTAACATCTCTTGAAATGCTTGAAAGAAATTAAGATTTCATAAGCTGTTATTCCATTCCCAAACAATTCTCTACACATGAATTCCAGAAAATGAAAGAAGCAAAGAAAAATAATGTCTTGTTTCACTAATAAAAATAAAAATTTGTGTCATGCGATCTATACAAGACTTGAAGAAACTATTATATACTCACAGGTATGAACAAATACATGATACTGATCTTTTATTTTGCAATTTATTTCGTGGCCATATAACTACAGTGGCAACAAAAGGGTTAATTGTTGAAAATACGGGAAAAATACGCGTGAAATACGTCTGACACGATTGGTTATTCTATTTGAACAGTCGATTGCCAGCTGGTACACGGGATGGATCCATGACCCAGTGAAACAAATGAATGAAAGTAATTGCTATTAATATGCTATTAAAACCATTTTTGGATCAGTACTTTTTGTATAACATTCATGCAACTTTGGGCAATTGTTTATCGAAAAACAGAACGAAAATAACTTATATATTATATTGTCGAAATATAAAAAAATGCACTATGATACTAGATACCATATTATAGAAGTTCATCATCATAAGAAAAAGATACACCAAAAAATTTCCATAATTTTAGAAAAAATTAGTTTATCACAGTGCTATAAATAGTTCAATGTCTTCAAAACGTCGTAGAATTTCAGTGGAAGATAAAATAGGAGAAAAATATTAAGCAAGTATTTGAAACCCTCGTTCAGAAATGCAATTTGAAAAATAGAATTCAATAATGTAAATTCACTGACAAAAAATTGCAAATGGAATGTTGCGTTAACATAATAAAAGTGTCCTAATGAGTTAATAACTAGGGGTATGCGAGTACCCGAATTATTCGAGCTCTCGAATTTCGAATCAAATAATGATTGGTCGCTCGAGCCGAGTCGAGTGTTTGAAATTTCCGAGCTAATTGAAATCGACGAGTGTTTCACAAAAATACGGGCTACTTGAACAAATCAAACGGCTCGAATATTCGAATGCTCGTAGGACTTCGATTTACTTGAAGATGATTATTTGAATTGAAATACTAGAATACATTCGAACAGATCTTTAACTTTCGAGTTACTCGTCAATATTCGAATTGCTCGAGCTACTCGAATATTTCCATATTTACTATCAAATACTAATATAACTGTAATGAAGAAAAATGAGATTCTAATTTAATGTTTCTGCTTTATTTTTATTTTTCAAAATGATTTTTTTTCTTACAGTTAAATTAGTATTTGATATTAAACAGATAAATATTCGAATAATTCGAGCAATTTAAATATGTACGAGTAACTCGAAAATTTTCGAGCTGAAAATTCGTCTTTAAGTAAATCGGAGTCTATTCGGGCCAGAATATTCGAGTCGTTTGAGTTTTCCAAGTAACTCGCATTTTTTTCAGACAGTTCGTTGATTTGAAGTAGCTCGGAAAATTCACACGCTCGACTCGACTCGAATAATCGAACCGAATTCAGCTCAGCCTGTAAATTACGATTTTTCCAAACCCCTATTAATAACACGGAAACGAACCTTCAAGAGCAATTTCTTTACTCTTGATTTTCGTCTTAGTTCGTTATATAGAATCCACCCTGTGAAATTGTCCCGCATTTTTATTAACACCCTGCACAGTTTATCAGCTTCAAGACAGAGCCTCGACGAGCACACATTCGAATCCGCACGTCACCCTGTTGCGTCGAGACCCTCCATCCGCTTACCGTAGACGCTTAAACTCCTGATAAAAGTGATTTTCGTTCAATTCGTACTCACCGATCCCGTTGAACAAGAAGACGCTCCTTGGCGTCGCTCCTCATCAATCCTCCCCCAATCACTCGCGAGAATTTAGCTCCCCCGATGGTTCCCGCACAATATCGAGTCTTCAATTTTCGACCTGCACCCGGGTATCGATCGACAAGGTTTCCAAGTTGATAGAGAGCTCGACGACTTTCAAAGAGATCCGCCGTCGGTTTTTCGTGTTATTAGAATTCGACGAGACGAGGAATTCCTCTTCAGCCTCGTGAGCTCGAAACTTTGCTCCAAAGACTTCTCTGACCGACCAGGAAAATTAGGGGAAACTTCTATTTGTGTTTGATGCTTTTCTTAGAGCCACCGTGGTCGACTTTCGAAGCGAAAAAAAGATCGAAGTTGGAAAAACCTTCAGGTTCGGAACTTCACTTCAAATACGAGAGGAAGATACTTGTCGTTTCGATGTCTACAGAACAATTCCCTTGGAACTATCAATTGGTATTTATGCAAATGTCAACGGACGAATAGTTTTTGTTTTTTTTTTGGATTTTAAATTCAGGATATGAGGAGTTCTGAGGAAGACACTTTGGATTAAGGGTTTTATTTTTAATACGAGACTAATCGTCGGAAAGAAATCCAGAAGTTGAAGAAGACTCGAAGAAATTGTTTTACCTTAGACTTAGTTGGTTTTTCGATTGATATATTAAAATATGTTTAATGTATTTTTTACAATATAAACACGACAATTTCTGAGATTACCCCAAACCACCTAATCACCAAAACGTAAAATTCAACCAAAAAATAATCCTCTTCAGGTATACAGGGTGTCCTATTTTAGTATATCCCAACGAATATATTCGTAATTATTCATTACACCAGAAAATGTTTCGAACATAAGTTAAATGAATTCGAGGGACACATTATTTGATGTCAATGGCTTTTTCGTAGATGAAGACGTAGAGGACATATGAAGGTCAACTTTATTATTTTCAATGAAATCTGTATTTTTTAATACATTAGTCGATGCAGATCGTCAGTCTCTATAAAATAAGTATTAAGCTATTTATGCCGCAAAACTATCAGTTTATCAGATATGTCAATTTAAAAATGGCAAAGTAGTACTAGTACGATGTTTACCTTCTTACAGTTAATAATAATCAAAAGTACGTCCATAGACGTCGCACGTAGTTTTGAAATTAAAATGTCCCCTAAACTAATGATTCTTCGATACAAGCAGGTTAATAATTTTTTACAGGGAATATTGAGCTACATCGTTCAATGTATTAAAAAATATATAATTCCACTAACAAAACTAAAGTTGACCTTCACATGTCCTCTACACCTCCACCTGAAAAAAAACAATTGACATCAAATTTTGCCCACCTCGAAACCATTTAACTTTTGTTCGAAATATTTCCCGTCATGAACAATTTCGAAAATATTCGAGGGGATCGACTAAAATGGGACATCCTGTACACAAAATAATACGTTGGTCTACTCACGTTCGTCAAACGATAAGCATAAATTAAGGAAATTGAAAAATTAAGAACAACGTGAAACACCTCGAAAGCTATCCTTCACCCAGAAATTAGATAGCCCTGCATACGAGCAATCAGGCTAATCGGGCGAACGATCATTTTTACGTAAACCGGAATGTCGGAAGACCTCGTGTGCTCGTTCGTGGCTAAGCAGTTAATTAACCGATAGAAACGGATAACGAATCGAGTCGTGCGCGGCGGATAACTTGCGTGCAACAGTTGACTGCGAGGGGAGAAAGTGGGGGAAACGATCGACAGGGAGGACGAGTAATTGCGGTAATAGTTGCACAAAAGTGGCGGCCGAATGTGTGTACACAAGCAGCCCGGGGACCGTGTTATTACACGGAGTAAGAAATTACCTTTTGGTGGCGCGTAACGACCCCGCGACACGGAACCAAGTATCAACGGTAATTACAGAAGCTGCGAATCGGTGGAGGGGATTGCAATTTGTCGACTGCATCGCGGCGGTTGTAATCCGGCTGCAACCGCTTGGGCACCTGGGCCACCGGTCGCGATTGTCCTTTTTTTTTTTTTACGTCCGTGGATCAGAGTTGGGCAGAATTTTATTCGAAAAATAAATAGTGAAGAGCAAGAGTATGTAAGAATATCATCCCGACGATTAAACGATTAATGAGATTAAATAACTATTTGCCAAGTGTGTACTCATTCAAGATGATAGATTGGAATTTCCACGTTTAACTCGCTGACTGCATTTGTCCACTAGAGTGGGCGCCAATTTTAGCATTTTTGTGACAATATTTGGAACATTTCTTGACGATCGACAGGACGAACCTTTTTTAAATGACATTCAAACGTTAGAAGAACGGTGACTACTAGTGTGGGCAAACATATTGTATATAATAAAAATTAGAAGGAATAGAAATGTTCTAAAAACGGTGCTAAGTAGTCTTAAAATGACTATTGTTTTGATTTTATGAAAAAAAGTATTTGTAGAAGACACGAAAAGATGTAGTGAGCGGATTAACACTAGAACTATCAAAACCATCAAAATGACGGATTACAGATTTACTATTTTACCATTACTGAAATTATAATGGTGCTTTTGATGGAATTTATGTTCACTTTAAATTTACTAGAAATTTTCTATTACGGTATATTATGCTAGATTGTCCTATACATATATACTGTATATTATTGTATTATACAATTTAATTTAGTATACATTCGATGCTGGTAGTTCAACTGTTAATTAATTAAGGCGTCAACTGTCACGGGAGTTTTATACGTTTTTCTCTGGGGGCCACAATAGAATTTTCATTATTGTAAGTGTATAATGATGAAACGTTGAGTAACATGATTAAATAAGACTATGTCTTTATGAATAGTGCGTTTATCTCGCTAGTGGTCACCCTTGACCATTATGGCCCTAGAATGCACTCGACTAGCCTTGATAATCTAGCTCGTGCGACAATTTTGCAAAAATGTTGCAATTTTCAGTACAAAAATTTCGAAAAATTGCATAAAAAAATTAAAATATTATCCAAAGGCTGTGATGGTAAACCCAAGTTTTGCTTGAAATGTTTCAATATAGTACATCATAATATTTAAACTTTGTAAAATATTATCTTGTAATTAAAATTATTAATTGTTGAATAGCGCACTTTTTATTTTACACTGTTATGTGGTTATTTATGTTCTTCACAATTTTTTAATTGATGACATTCAAATTACTTTAATCATTCCAAGATATTTAATAACGCTGGTCATTGGTGACCACCGTGGTCCTACTGAGTCAAGCGTCAAGTTCACTGATGACCGGAGTGGCAGTCAACGTGTTAAGAATGATGAAGTACTTTTATCTCTTATTCGTTATTCGAAACTCTTTATTTAAATCTAGGCACCTAATGAATACACTGAGGACTTCGTGTATTTGTAGAGTACAGAACTCTGTAATATAATAAAAGACAAAACTTTCATCAGATGCAAGGAGGTCTCTATTTTAGTCTTAATCCAATAAGATACTTAAAAGGAGAATGAAATTCCTTCTTTTGTTCATGCCTTTATGTACCACTCCACGAAATGTTATTTTGCATAAAAATTCACGGTCTAGAAATGAATTACTAGAACAGTTAAAAAAATTTGGAGAAGGAAGTGAATTGAAGTGTCGATTTATTTATACGAGTTACTGACTGTGATGAGTGTACATAGATTTAATATATTCTAGTAAAATAGAGATGCAATAAAATTGTGAATTTTATGCATTCTGTGGTATGCACGAATATATTATGCAAATATATGTACGTTTATTTTTTTCTTTTGGATTACTCTGGTTTCCGATTCCTTCATTTACATGTATAATTCACAGTACACGACACGTAAAATACGGTGAAATAGTAATTATTCTAAAATTTTTGAAATTTCTATTTCATATCATTAGCATCAAATTCTGCGATTCAATCTATTTCCAGCTTTGATTTCTAAAAATACAAATACGAGAATAAATCGAACAATTTCATGCAAGCAATCGTGGGAACATAAAAAATTAATATTCACAAATATCGATTATAAAATTACAGTATATCCAGATTTAATCACATAATTTCTAATTGTTCTCTTCCAAATCTAATTTAAAGAACCTAGCTAGAAATGGAAAACCAGATTAAAGAGGTCATATTTCTAACCTAATTCTCCAACACATTTTTGCACACTATAAATCGAATAAAAAATGAAAGGGGTTCGTTTAAAGAGATGTAAAAGTACAATTTGCTTCTTCAAAGAGATAAAACCACGCCTGATCTACGTACAGCATCAACCGTCTGCAGAAAAAACGCTTTCTACTCCAGAAACACAGGATAATCCGATGAAAATGTGAGAAACGATTCCAAAACATTCAGTATCTCTGATTTTCTACCCGAAAATGAACACCTGGATCCACCTGGGAGGAAAATCTCGAACAAATCGAACGATCTGCGAATTAGAAGCAAGGGGGTAGCAGAGGAGCACGGAGAACGTGTCTCGAAAGGTTCGAAACCCAGTCGGTTTCGGGAAAGGGGGGTCAGAACTTTCGTTCGGAACCGATAATTCGCGTTTGTGCGCTGGATGAAGCGGAAGAGAAAGGATCGGCCTGGAATGGTCCTCGTACAATGCCACCGAAACGAGAAGTTAAATATTGAACGCGTTGTTGCCGCCCCTTAACTGGCCGGATACCGACAAAGGGAGCATCGCGTTAATTCGACCGTACAGTGTGAACGATTTACGATAAAACATTGTCAATTTTCTTTCGATTATTATTAGATAGTCTGCGGAAATTCATGCAAATTCATAATTTCAGATACTAATGTCCAAAAATTAAAATTGAGTAGAATTTGGAATTCTCCATCAGAGACTCTACTATTAGTTACTGAAACCCTTTATTTTGTTGTATTTTCCAAGTTAAAATATTCTATAAATATATAAACATCCACAGTTTAATTATTAAGAACACTTAACGATTTATCTTTCCTTATTATTTTAACATTTAACCGGTTGCTCTTGGGCTGATACAAGCTCACAAGGGCAATTGTCATCGATCATACTTATATCCGCGTGAATTCACAATTTTTATTGTCCTTTATCGTTTTTAACCCTCATCCATCCGTTGTGTCAATTTGGTACACTTCTTACCTAAGAAATGATGTTATTCTGTCATGTGTAGGTAAAGTTAGTTGAGGCTCCGTCACTTTTATTATACATGTAATTGCAAATTTAACTATTTATCGCTTCATTATATTAATTTTTTACCACTGTGTCAATTTGTCACCGTGAGACTAATTGAGTTTGGAAAATGAGGAAGAGATGAGGGTTAACTAGCCCAAGTTTTGTCTACTGCTTTTTGTATACAAGGTGGATCGAAAATCCTAGTACAACAAGAAACGTTGATTCTAAGTGAAGAATCCTGTTATTCTATTACCGATTTTTCTATTCGTGTTATTGTCTATAAATATTGACAGTGATATGGTTCAAATAGTATAACAAGTTTTCAGAAATTATTCGTTCTTTATTTTGTTATAAATATTGTTAAAAATATCTCCTCTCCGTTGTTATATACAAAGTTTTGCTCGGTGAATTAAAGAGGCATGAACGAGTTAAGGGACTTTTCAACAATACTTGTAACACAATAAAAAAAAATGAATAACCTGCGATAACCTATTGTATTATTTTGACCATAGTTAACAGAAACAATAGTTAACGCAATGACATTCATTTTCAGTCATACGCGTATCTGAGCATCTGCAAACTCGATTTCTCGAAAAAGAAGCCTCCGACGAAAGAATTTCATACACAAATTTTGCCTTAGTTTTTCCTGTCGAATCACCACGTTTCTGGTTCCACTGCGATTTCCAATACATCCTGTACATCTGCTGTAGCTTACGAGTTAAATTGGTTAGATCTATATTAGTGTACGTTGACGAGAATAGAATTTACGTTACTCATAGTTTTGCAGGTTTTCCTAGTGCAATAATGTATAATTTATATTGACTTCGGCATATGACGATTATTCATGTCAAAAATGATTAGTGCAGAATATATTTAGTCGTCTGAAAAGTTGAAAAGTTGACAAGAAAATGTTTTTATTACGATTTTTATTGAAGAAAGAAACTTTCGTTTGGTATAATAAACATACAGTTGCAGACAAAACAGTTACCACTTTTCCGAGTTGTTTCATTATTATTGTTTGTTAACTTCAACTTAAAACTTTAATATGTGTTACACACATATTATGTAAGAGAATTAAAAGCTGTATAAAATCTATTATACTAAGGTTTGAAGTTGTCGTTACGAAAGAATGAAAATGAAAAAAATTTAAAAGTGGTAACTTTTTTGTCCGCTACTATAGACACATTGTTCTCGAAATGCACTTTGAATATAACCCTCTGTAAATTGAATTTTTGCTTTCTGTAAAAGGTAGAAGTAAAAACTATTCAGTCACACATTTTATTAAAAGCATGAAAGAATCTATACTGATTAAATTTAGAAATTTTACTCTATTCATCACCCTTCCAGGAAGATCACTGGGAAAATTCCATGCCAGGAGGAGCCTCCATAACCAGAGAAGTCACTCAGAAACCTATTAAGGGGTCAGTCAGAAATTAAAAAAAAATCGATTTATAACTTTCTACATTTTCTTTAAGTACAACATCTCGAGAATATACTGTGCAAGTTTGAAGGTAATCCAATTAAAACTGACACAGTTACAGGCGTTAAAAGATGAACATTTTATATAAGTGTAAGTTTGACTTGAAACTTTAAACGCGTTTTTCTCGAAACTACATTATGTTCATTCCATACTTTTTTTAATTGACCATAAACGAGTGATTTTTTAGGTAAAAATTGTACTTTTTCAGGAAAACGTCCGCTATTTTGTTCCTAATCAATATTTAAAAAAACCTCACGTTCACAGACAAGATTGGTTCTTCCATTACACAAATCTTACTGAATTTTTAAATTCAGATGAACCGTTACGAAGTTACAGTGATCACGACAGA
This sequence comes from Dufourea novaeangliae, assembly GCF_001272555.1. Taxonomy (NCBI): domain Eukaryota; kingdom Metazoa; phylum Arthropoda; class Insecta; order Hymenoptera; family Halictidae; genus Dufourea; species Dufourea novaeangliae. The sequence goes on along the minus strand of NW_015374106.1, from coordinate 1,044,721 downwards.
CCACTTTTTGTGAAGAGACATCCGGGAGATCGCTCACCATTTATTAAACTAGTAACTATTGTTAAATTAAAAAATTAACTTATAATCTATAAACAGCAATCTTTAAAACACAGACATATTTTTTTAAAAAGGTCTTATAGTTTTCGAGAAAAAAATTCCGAAAGAACACTCTTTTTTCGGCCTCCTGACTGAGCATGACCCCTTAAAGAGACTTCCACCCGAAATGATAAAGTTCGCTTAACTGTTGCAACCAAACTCCCCAAATATAAGAAATTCTAACGAAAACTGAAAACTGCATTTCCCAATGAAGTAAGATAGACAGTAAAAATTGTAACCCGTAATTCTACGTTCCAAAACAGTCTCTCCGTGTCGACCTAATGCACCAAATTACGTACAATTAAGCATACGTGTTTTATCATTGTAACACTAACCGGCTAAAACAGCGGGTTCTGTTACTAAGTTTCACCCTGACACACGCGGCCGGTCAAGTGTCGAGATTAATTTATCCCCTCCGATTGTTTCGTACGACGGTGTATCATCGTGTTCCGCGAACCGCCGCGAGAAATCGCCCGAGTACATACCGCGAGGAAACCTCCAGCAGGCCACCGGGTCGTCGACACGGAATTATTCCGGGACTTTTTAGAATTTCATTACCGGCGAGAGGGCACTTCGTTCCGCAATATCGGCTTTAAAAGGTGGCCCCTTCTCGTCGCGGGCGCCGCGTAGTAACAGCGGCACGGACACCGTGAGGAACGCGAAAAATGCGGCTCGAGGGAGCGAACTCACGCAAGATTATTCGTTTCTCGAATTCACGGAAGTCCTGGTCGGGGGGATAATAAGATCTGGGGGGAAACAACGTGGAACGTTCGTGAGCAAACTCCAAGAAGTCGTGGAGAGGTCAGATACAATTGGACGATACAATTTGGAAGAACATCATCGATCCTCTAGAATTGATAGGGTCCAAAACTGTTCTTTCGATGTAACGAAGGTAACCTAACCAGTAATGAACTCGAGTGGTGCATTGTGACAATGTTCTTGTGTGAAAGAAACTGATTCTGAATGGAATAACTAAGAATCGAACCCACTTCCTTGGATCCTTCGATAAATTCGTTTGTAATACTCGTTCGCACGGGGTTGACGGAGGTAGGGTGGCAAAGTTCAGGACATAGGCAATTTGCAGATCGAAACCTCGGTTCTATCGATCCCCACGTATACCTGCGCCGGGCAATTTTCCGAGTAGATCCAACACGAGCACGTTGGAAAAGTGTAATACGCAAGTTCGCCACCCGGGGACACGGCAGGCATCGGTGGAAATTCAAATTCGATTTACATAATGCACCCCGGGAGTGAATTCACCGCGAGAGAAAGTCAACAAGTAACTGGGGAAGAAGAACGAACCGTGGATAGGGATGAGAAGGTCGGGGCCTTTCAAATTTTCAGCGTGTTAGGTCAACAGGATGCATTGTCCTGGGAAGGCACGGAAGCTAACGAACCGATGGAAAGAGACGTCCAAACGGAAGTAGAGCCGGAACGCCAACAGCCAATTTGCTACTTCCTCCGAGCAACTGATTTTTCATCGTTCCGTCCTGGAGGCGAATGAAAATTCTCGAGAAATTCAACCAGGAGAAACCCTATATGTTATATACACTTTCAAACTAGCCTGTATAGCACGGGACTCCATGGCCTAGCAGCTGATCCAAATTGAAGCTTTGACAGTCCCAGGGTCCGTTCGTCGGACCAGAATCTCGTCCGTTATCGAACGACAGCTGAGGCCAAGGAGATTACTTCGGGCACCATTAAAGTCGGAAGTATCACTCGGTACCGAGGGCAACTTCGTGAATCACCCGCCACGGGGTTCTTGAACGTCATTCCCGATACCCCGGGCAAGATCGTGGTGTCTGTCTCTTCCTTCACCTGGAACCAGTCCCGCGCGGCACATACGGATTTAACACCTCCGCGGGCAACTGTCCCACGGGCAGTACAGTCGGTTGTACTGTGGTGTCAATCGTGTTTCTCTCACTGTCCGAGAACCCGTAACGAAATGTTCAGCAACCCCTTTGCGAGCGGGCCAACGGTCTCCACACGGCACGTCTTCCTGACACGACGGACGAAGACGAACTGCCGCGACGAGGGGACACGGCGATAGAGAGAGAGAGAGAGAGAGAGAGAAAGAGAGCGGTGGTGGTGGCGGTGTGTGGCACACGTTCGGAGTGCGGGTGTACTGTTACGAGCGCCGAGGTGTCCGCGCGCACTCCTCTCGAGCGCGGCCTGGGCCAGCCGGCTAGAGAGACCTCAGTGGGATGGCAGTTTAAATGCAACTATACCTCGCTCGGGTTTGGGTTGAGCGCGCAGGGTCTGAGTCGGTGGCGCTCGGCGTTGCTCGGCCCGCCTCGGATCTCGTCGATATGCCCATAGACACAGTGTATATGTCCTATGGATATGCCGTGTCGTGCCATGCTAAACTGTGCTTCTCTCTCTCTGCTACCTTCTCCTCTTGTGTTCTACTCCTCTAGCCTCGTGTAACTGTCCCTTCCCTCCCACTACCTTCTGGGGCTACCATCCTGCCACCGTTCCCTCTACCCTGCCCGATCCTACGATCGGGTGTCCCGGTCTCTCCACCTGGTCTGGTGTTATAGCCGTCTGTCTTTTCGAACTGGTCTTCCCTCTCTGTCCAACCAGCCGGTGCTTCCTTTCTTCCCAGCCGTTCCGTCTTGCTCCGGCAAGACGATGCACCGAGGAGTCGGTCTTACAATTAGTGTTGGTCACCGGGCTTGGAGGTGGGAGTATACACACCGCTGGGACACACAGGTCACCCGACGGCGGATATATGTGCACGTTGTCTGTATATGTACGTGTACGAGTGCGGGGGTGCAGAGGCGGGTGGACGAATGGAAGCGGGACAGGGTGGCTGGATACGTGGAGAGGGCAAGGAATGACGGTAGTAGGATATCGACGGGGGTGGGCAGGAGGGGCGGGTGGAGACTCGGAGTAGCGGGGGAGGGGACAGGCAGAGACGGTCATATGGCGCCCGAGTCGAAACGGGGATGTCTTATGTCATTTTTCTCCGCGATATTCTAACGGGTGTCCCGCGGACACCCAGGTAGACGACTGCGCCAGTTTAACCCTTTGGCATTCGAGAGGCGACTCGAGAGGCGTTGTGTGATTTAATGAGGCTGGTCGAGTGGCGAGTGAGCAACGACTGTAAGAATTGCCACGGTTATTTTTTATTTTTTGCACTACGGCCGCGTGAATTTGTTTCTGCGTTTGACGATAATTCGTTGGTTTTGTGTACTTTTAACTCGATTGTAGAAGCTTCGGTAAATTCAGAATTTTCGATATTTGTGTCTGAAACTTCAAATGGGACTGAATTTTGAATTCCGCGATAGAGGCTTCGCTATATTAATAATAATACATAAACAGTATTGAACTTCGTTAACCCTTTTCACTCATACTTCTTTACCAATTTTCTTTCTAAGAACTCCTTCTTATTTTGGGAGTTTTATTTTAAATGTACCTACTTCAAAAGACTTGGTTGATGGGTACCAATTTGAACATATTTTTTTACTAATTATGTTGATAATATCATTGGAGCATTGCTAAAAATGTGAATAAAATTGATGTCGAGTCAAATTCGATAAAGCAGTTCAAAAAATCTTATTTTATTATATTTTCTAAGTTAAGAAATAATATTGTGTTATGTCCAAGGTAGTCTTATTGGACGATAGAAAAATGGTGTCGAGTGGCAAAATTCGTAGCAGTGAGAATGGTTTTTGAGTTTAAAATTTTTAAAGATAATACTGATAACGTTATACGTAAATGTGATAAGTGAACATAGTGGTACACGGATTTCAATAGACAACGATGCAATTAGTGTAAGAAGCAGGAGCATTAGAATAATAGAAAGTGATGGTGAAAGTGAGTCGGATGCTACGGAAGAGGAAGTTAATTATCACACAAAACAAAATTACAAGACTTGAAATTCAAATATTACAGTCCGTGCAATGTAAAATACGTATGTGAAATATTCAAATAAAAAAGTTGTAGCTATATCTACACATATATTTCATTTTTATACGTCTATTTCCAAATATTTTGTCCAGTTTCTAGTTCCTGTTAGAAAAAAGCTTCGTGTTGCCAGTAACCCATGGCTAAAATAGTTAATTTATCGAACAACAATTCACAAACAGTTATTACATTGACCGTGCATCACTAATATATTGGAATGATCGTTAGCTATAATCGACAGTTATAATCAATGTACCTATTGGGTAGATGATATAAATGATAATTATTGTCAATGTATTCGGTAGAACTAAAAGATTGTTCGGTTTCCTTCTGATAATTGAAAACGATTAACCTTTCACATTACAACTCGTAAATTATATATCAGTGTGTTTTCTAATCTTTTCTCTTCAGTTAAAAAAAATTATAAACATTAGAATAATCAAACTTCTGTGTGATTGATTTGAAAATAGAAGATGAAAAATGATATTTCCGAGGTCTAATGCTTCATTACCTTCGAAAGGGTTAAAATACCAATCAGATCCAAGAAAAAGATTTCGGTGGTGTATGGAAACAATGCTATGGAAGATCCTACATGACAAAAAGTTATTCGAAAAATTTTAAACTGGAGATTTTAACTGTGGAAATTGCATCGTGGTCAGATAGTCCTTCCACTGTTGAAAGTGATCAAATTATCATAACACAGTACTACTAGAGAAATATCGGAGACATTAAAAATATTGGTGGTGACATTATTAACTATAAATACATTAAAATACAACAATCAGTGTTTAATATTCAGGTCTGCATTTTTCTTTAATACCCGAACGAACTTTTTGGTTCAATTCAACATGATAATAATTCTGAAATATCTTCTACTAAGTTAAAGCAGACCCGATCTTCTTGCTTGTCTATGTAACCCCTTCTCCTTCCTACCGTTTCCAGTCACGATGTTTCCTACAATTTTCAGTATTTTGTTGGTAGCTGAAGCGAATCCCAACCTGGGTGGATTTAAACCGTCGACCCCGTTCGCTGGAGGATTTTTGTGGAATTTTTATTGTTCTTTTATTGTGCTCGCTCGGGGCGTCGGAGGACCAGTAATTTTGGAGTTTATTGGCGCGGGAGTAATATATTCTTTATAGTTTATCGGCGGAACAGTAATTGGGTTACGGTGAAGACTTCAGGAAGTCGAGTTTCATATTTTCTCGAGATATTCTGCTCGGAGGGGGAAAAAACTGTTTGTCTTTAATGAAGTACGGAGTTTTCTTTGCATTTTGGATCATATATATTGAGTCGATACGAGATTTTGCAGATCGAATAAAAGTTTCCTCTTCGAGATAACTATTCAGTTTGATCGAATCTCACGTTTGTTCCTCTTTAATTAAAATCCTACGAGTACTCGTAAAAGAGCGAAAATAATACACGTGGATTGATTAGATATGATGCAGGATATGTTTTTATTGTAATTCTGACTGTTCAATTCGGACTATTGGAAATAAATATTCTATGGCGTTTTAGTTGCTCTCATTTTGCTGCAAGCCTCATTTCCTGCACGCCAGTAAAATCCGAAATTATTATTCCTCGCCTTTCCGAGGCTCGCATAATAAAAAAAATATAAAACTTTCACAAAAAGCTTCCGAGTAAATGGGGTCACCGTTAACTCAGCTTTACTTTTTTTTACTCTATTTTCAGGATTCAACGACGAAAGGATAAAAATTTCTTAAAAATCTTCCTTTAAATGGGCGAATTCACGTTTATATCTTTTTTGTAATCTTTTCTTTTTCAATTCCACACATATGAAGAATTCTTATAACGTATTAGTGAATGTTATCTATTTTCGGGATATTTTTACTGTCGAGAAACTACAAAATGTTTAATTAGTGATAATTAAGTAACTGCAAGTAAAGTAACTTTCGTTGAATCAGCAACTATTTACAATGTTAACATTATTTTTGGGAACAATGCCAGTTCTAGTTGCGCAGTATTAATATTTTTAGTACTTTAATTGGATCGAAATTAATTCGCTATTTGAAGCTACTGTGCGATACTTCCATCGTGAGTCATTTGATTCAACGTGGGAGAATTGACCTCGAATACACAATTGACTATGTGGTTAATGTTCATCACATAACAATGTGATGATGTATCATAGTGGTTTCATTGACTAAATTCTGGACTGAATCATAGCATAAGATACTGAGTAAATCGATTGTTCGGAATATATACAGTCTGTGTTACAAAATATCAGACTCTTATCTAAAGGAAATTAAATTAATTAATTCATTACCTGTACGATAATGTAATCTTAAGTGTTACTAGAAACCTGTTCGATTCGAGTAATAGAAAAGGTACTTAAATGAAGTGAAAGGAGAACTAGTTCCAATAAATTATCCCAAGTTCGCTAATGGAGGATAATAAATATGTCAATTAAACGCATTTATATAAAATTTGTAATAAAATACATACTTGTTGAACCGATATGAATAAAAATGAGCATATCTGAATAGATTGTGTATTCTATGCATTAGCTTGTCGCATAACAAATGTCGCAGAACAATTGTAATACTATGTTTCTGTATTAAAAAATCTTAAATAAAAAAATAAGTATTTGTCAAGTGGCTAAAATTAAAATTTATGTAATCATCCATAGTCTAATCATAACTATTTCAAACATCTAATTTAACCTTACTACCCTCTTTAGGTCTATTTTTACCCAATATCGTTTTCGTTTCTGTAAAGTTGTTCCGACTATACACTTTTCAACGTAATCCTAATCTTGTATTTGTAAAAATGTTCTTAAGGTGCTACATAGTATGTAAAGAGTAGGATAGATTTCAAGAATTTTTTTTGCTGAAAAATTTTGTTATTAAGAAAACATTGTATACATTGGAAGGAGCACCGTTTTGTTTATAAAATATCAAATATTCATTAAAAAATTCGAGGAAGAAGAGGTGTGGTAGCTGTTTCCGTACGATTGTTTTTCAAAAAAGGCGTCTGTGTTAACAATCATATTTTTGTTGCTTTTTATCAGAAACAAGGAGGAAAAAACTGTTTTTGACGTAGAAAAAAGAGCTAGTACCTACTTGTAACTGACTTTTTTTTTTCATTTTTCATAAATAGCGGACATTTGAACGTAGAAGTCGGCTTTATGATTGAAAAAATGAACTTCTTTAAACCATAAAAAATAAACTAGGATATTCAAAAAAAAATTCCACAAAAAACTAGATAATTATATTAACAATATCTGTGCCCAATTTCAAGCAAATCGGTCCATTAGTTTTTAAGGAATTCTAGTTACTGTTTTTACAAACACCATTTTGAGAAAAACACTAACTCTTTGAGGCACGGTGGTATGAATAATGTCCCACCTTTTTTTTTATACCCAACTCGCATATTGGGACGTTATTCATACCACCTTTAAATCGTGGAATTACTAAAAATAAAACATAATTCAAGTAGAATAATATTTTGACACATTTCTTACAAAAAGATGTATGTGCAACTAGGTATTTCATTTATTGTAAAATCCTTTGCTTCAAAGAGTTAAAGGTTTTATTTTCACAGAAGGGACCGTTCTATACTAAGTGTTTTCTGCAGGCTGTAACTTCGTTAATTTTACAAATTTTTATTAAAAGTTTCAGGGAATACAGTTTAATCGAAGTCCTGTCGAATCAAAATATTTTCTAAAATTCGATCTTTTTGACCCGCTGATCCGACTGTTTCTCCTTCCTCGTTATTTCGTACGTATTACTGGACTGAGGCCCATAGCAGGGTCAAAACAATCTTCGAATAACAATAAATAAATCTGCAATTCGCTTGTTTAAAAATTTCCTAAAACGAAAGTGTTCCATCCAAACATAACCGAAATAACGAATTCGATACGAATCCGATCTACTTCCAGAACTTAAAGGTCCACCTCGGTTGAGGATCAATATTCCGTCCAACCACGATGGAAAACAATAGTGAAACCGTCGAGCAGGTGGAACAAAAATACGGCGAAAATACCGGAAAATCTTTTCCAGAGTTTCCCATTAAGATCTTTATTAAAACGTTCAATTTAATCGGACCGCGATACTACACAGATTGCAAACACACGATGCACAATATCCCGGCGCGCTTGATTCGTCGCGGAAACACAGGCCGGGTTTCGGAACGCATTTCCAACGCGTTACATTATTCATAGGCGGTAATCACACACCGCGAATATTACACATCGCTCGTACACGGTAAAACTATCAATTGTCCCTGATTCAATGCGACTCATTTTCGAGCGGACGATGTTTCGCGTGTTCCCTCGTTTTCTCCTCTGTTCAGTTTCCTCGTTCGTCTTCTTTTATCCCTATTCTTAGGCCAAAGTTACAGTGCAAACGTTTTCTGACGAACTAACTTTCCAACGAATACGTCAGAACAATCAGATGAATAAATGAAAAGTCCAAGGGAAAAATGATCATAGTTACAGGAAGTAAAATTTTCAGTATTTGAAACAGAATTTTTGTGAACTGCCCCCCTCCACTATACAGGATCAAAAATGTAATATTTTCAGTATTTAAAAAACAAACTTTGTATACTCTCCCACCCTCCATTGTACAGGATAAAAAAATGTAATATTCTTGTGTTTTATTATGGGTTTCCGAATCTTTTTAACAACATTAACCCACTAAGTGCGTTTATTCATTCAAGTAGATGCCTTATCATTTTAGTGATAATTTCTGGAACATTTCTTGACGATCGGTAGTACAAAACTTCTTTAAATGCGTCCAAACATCAGAAAAATGGTGTTACTGTGAATACTAGTTTATTATTTATCGTGAGCAAACACATTGTTTATTAAAAAATATTTTAAAAAATGTTTTAAATAGTCTTAACCCGCTTACTGTCTTGTCCATTATAAAGGACATCAACTTTATCAATGGGTTATTAATATCAGAAACATGTTTTACTAGGTTTCTTAGAAATATGTTTTTTTAATAAACAATGCGTTTGCTCAGGATAAATAACGAATTAGTAGTCACACTAACATCGTTTTGCTAATATTTGGACGCATGTTAACCTTTTAACGCCCAGTGTAAAGTAAATCTCCAGGTTTTCAGTTCAGAAATTATTTGAATTATTACTTGAAAGTATGCTGTCCCACAATAAATAAAAAAATAAAAAAATGAAACAATAGGTCTGTTTAATATCGATATTTTGGACTTCAAAATAACAAGATACAATATACGTATCAATCTCATAATTTTGCAGTAACGATTTAAGGGTCTGGGTATTAAAGGGTCAAGAACCCATTGATAAAGTTGATGCCCTGTATAGTGGACAAGGACAGTGACCGAATTAAAATGACTATTAATTTTAATAAAAAAAAGTTTCTTTAGTACAAAATACCAGAAAGATGTAATGAGCGGGTTACATGTCTTTGAAAGGACCGTTCATAAATTTTATGAAAGTAAAATTTATTTTTATAGTCCAGACTTTTATCTAATATTATTTTAAGGAAAAAAAGACAGTAAGGATTGCGAACACTTTTCCCTAGGAAAATAAAATTTCAGAACTACTAGAATTCGATAGCCTGCCTTTAATCTCTAATACAAAAACATTTTGAACATAAATGTGAGAAAATTAATTTGTCAGAAAACGTTTCCACTGTAACCGCAGCTTTACCCTGTTTCGTTCGTTCGTTCGCCGGGCATGAACGACGCGTAGTCGTCTCCTCGCGAATGTTTTCGCCGTCGGAAGAGAAAAATTATCGCGGTCGACGGATTTTCAGACTTCGTTCCCTCGAGCGCCAATCGAGCTGGCCATTTCTGGATGAAGGAGGAAGCGAAGAGCCCGCGGCCCTACAAATGCGTCACTTACGAGATCCATCGGACTCGGTTATCACAATAAAATTTAATTGGCACGCTGTAGAGTGGTTCAGAATCCGAGAATTCTGGCCAACGTTCTCAAATACGAAATTACTTTTAACACTAAACTTTTAACACTAAAACGATTGTAGGTTTCTTCTTTTACAATTACTGGAGTTATAATAACGCTTTTTCTGGATTATGTTGGCTTCTAATTTATTATACATTTCTTGTGATGTTATGTTGCGGTAGATTATGTATGTTACTCAATTTTACAAGTTAACGTAGTCCATATTCAATGCTGGTAGTTCTAGTGTTAAACCTTTGACGCACAGGATTTTTCAATAAAAAAAATGTCTAGGTGCAGAGGTATTTTTTTGTACAAAATGTGTCAAAACACTATTTCATTTCAATTATGTTTTATTTTTAGTAATTTCACGATTTAAAGGTGGTACGAATAACTTCTCACTATGCGAGTTGGATGTAAAAAAAAAGATGAGACATTTTGTATACCACCGTGTTTCAAGGAATTAAAGAATTCTTGCTCATTCAAATAATTTGGGAAAATTTAATAGCAATTTTTTTTTAAATGATTTTCGACACACTTGACGCATTGTTTAGCTTCTGCACCGTCGATGGAATAATTGGAGCACTCAATACTGCGACAATCCCGATCCTCCGATAGCAAAGATGCAGGCGAACTATCAAAATCTGCTGACGCGAAATACGGACTGCCTTTAGGAAATTCACCAAACTAGAATTCGATAACCCAGATTTCGACGTCGCCGCATAACATTCGGAGTAAGGAATACAAGTGTACGCTCCGTCCCTAGTTTAACGAGTTCGTGACTGCAAAATTAATCCGTGAACACCAATATCGTTTGTCGGAATCATGAATTCCCGGCGAAATTGAAACAGTTGGTGTCGCCGACCATATCTCTTGCTCCCTTACGAAAAATTTAATTTTACTGATATTTATGTCCTCGACCAAATCAGTGATTATGACGCTACTTTTGTATTGTTATTGTTGTATTATTTAAATTGTTTATAAAAAGAATTAATATAGCAGTATGTTTCTTATTATTGAAAATAATCAGGTATGATTATGAAAACTTTGTGTAGTTGCTTTTATATTAATAGTAGAGGCAATTTTCAAAGATTCGCAATTAATCATTTTTTAGTATGTTTAAAAAGGTCGTGAAATAAGTTAACAAAAGCTTCAGAGAAATAAAAGTAGAAATATTACCAACTGTGTGTTAATTAGTGAAGGGTTAAAGGGATTAAATTATTAACGTATGATCTCTCACATAATAGTTATTAAAAGTTGCTTAGTAAATATAAAGAAATGTTGTTTTCGTCAAACGTTGATAAAGGTGTAGAGAACAATTTCACTAAATATGCAATATAAAATAATTGTTTTAAATGGAAGTATAATTGATTATAAGAAATTTCATGAGGTTATATATGTTTGTAATAAAAATTACCAATAGTTCGTTCTGTAATTTCTACTAACTCTATTTTAACCTAACTCATTTTTAATACTTATTATGGTGTACATAAAAAAATAATCTTTCTGTATTATGTCCGTATGACTGTAAGAATGTAATTTTTAATTACATTCTTTATCAATGAAACTTGAAAATTCATTTGATACTAATAGCTTATACAGCGATATACTCTCACCCGATTTTGACATCTTGATTTTCTCGCTATTGTTACTCGTAGCAAAAAATGTTTCAGCGAGGGCTTGAATGGTGTCGAGTGGAGCATATTTTGATGTTATTAGTTTTTCCGTGAGTAGACGCGTGAAGGTCATATAAAGGTCAACTTTCTTTTTTTAAATGGAATGAGGTATTTTTTAATACATCGGTCGATGCAGCTGGACATTCGTTATAAAAAAGTACTAACCTATGTATGTCGAAAAGTTCGTAATTCAGGAGATATTTAAATTTAAATAATTCTAAAATACCATTACTGTCGTACTTTATTACCATTCCTGTACATAAACGTTAACGTCTTAGTACGACAGTAATGGTGTTATAGAATTATTTAAATTCAAATATCTCCTGAACTATTAACTTTTCGACATAGATAGGTTAGTATTTTTTTATAACGAATGTCCAGCTGCATCGATTGATGTATTAAAAAATATCTCATTCTATTAAAAAAAAACAAAGTTGACCTTTATATGACCTTTACGCGTCCACTCAGGAAAAAACTAATAACAGAATATGCTCCACTCGATACCATTCAAGCCCTCGCTGAAACATATTTTGCTACGAGTAACAATAGCGAGAAAATCAAGATGTCAAAATGGTGTGAGACACCCTGTATATACAATGATAAAGGGATATATAAATATATTTCCTTCATTCAATCTTTGCTTTTAAACCAAGTTTAACACTAGACTCCCAAAGCAATCAAAATGACTGGTTAGTATACTCTTACAACTATGATTTGAATATTATAGCAATGCATTTTCTCAGATCTTTTACAACTTCTATTACCTACAACATGTAAGTGAAGAAATGAATTAATTTATAAATTTGTGTATTTTCAAAAGTTTGTCTTGTTAATGGATCTGATAGAAATAGATATGTATACATTTATCATCGGCAATTCTAGTGTTAATTCATGGAATAGTAATGCAACAATGTATTGTACAGCACACGACGATGAAATATGTGAAAAATACGCAAAAACAAACCTACCATTCGATTAAAAATTCTTTAGTCTCCTTTCACCAGCTCTAAAACAAATTCTAAAATTTCATTTCACACATAGCACAAAAGAACCATCCACGAAACTTACAAAAAGGAAACTATCCCCTAGCGGTGGAACACACTGCATATGATGCTTCAAAAGTAAGCACATCAATTCCATGGCAAAGTCGAGGCTCTCCCCGTGCAAAGATCAAACTTTCCGCATTCTTCTTCCCCCCAAGCAAACGACGACGCTTTGCCTCTGAACTAACCAAGTAGCAGGAGCAACTTATAATGCGTTTCAAGATTGCACGTTCGAAACAAACACGGGTCAGACGATGGTTTTGCGCGGACGGCGTGGTAGACAACGAACGATCGTCGTTGCGGAAACGTCGAAGACCCTCGGGTAGTGATAGGTAACTAAGTCAGAGTCGACTTCAAATCGGGACGAAGAGAACCAAGCCTATTAAGTCAGATTAGATGTCAGGAGATGTTATTTGATACTGTATAAGTAGACTGCAGATTTTTATGCAAAATGATATTTTCTAAAGCTATTCATACAGAGAAGTGCAAATGTAAGAATTTCTTTCTTTTCTCAAGTATCATATTCGGTTCGAAGTAACCCAAAAAACTTATTGGATTTGATGAAAGTTTTGTCCTCTATTGTATTTGACAGACCCCTATAGGCTATAACTGCATAAAATCCGCAGTCTATCTATAAGCTTTCGGCGTCCGACCGGACTCGCGACGTCATGTCGCGATACAAGTAGTATATCCTCAAAAATACTCTGATTTATGTTGTGTTTGGACTTATTTTCATCAGGAGAATCTCCTAAATTTATTCATAACATTTTTGAAAAAGTCCATTGAAAGGAGTAAAAGTTTCAATTTTTATTTATGCTTGATTCATTCGGTTACACTGTAGCCCTAGTAGTGATGTATAAAGCTCGAGTCTTCGAAGCTATAAAGCTTAGCCTTAAAGACTCAGTCGTTAAGGTTAATATCATACGAAGTTCGAGGTTTTTATGTTTAACACGTTCACTGCCGAGCGTGTTCTGCTCTGGTTTTGTGTTCAGCGCCAAAGGATGACTGCCTATTAGAATCATATGATAATATATTACACAATATCATTATATGTATTGCGCAAAATTATTATACGTAGTACATTAATCTTGTTGCTTGTCATCTATGACCCCCACGGCATAAGAGTATATTTTATATATTTCGAACATTACGCACAAATTTTTAGCAATGTTGTACTTCGTCTATTATTCAATGGTTAATTTGTTTCATTTTTTATTTCCCTTTCTTAGTATCAATCTCTCAGGTGTTTTGCTGTGTCGCAATTCGTATAATGATTTAAATTAATTATTTCATTAAAATTACCCATACAATAAATAATATGATATCAGAAAAAGAAAGTTCTACAAAACATTGTCAACATTTTGTGAATAAATATTTCGTGAATTTACAAAAAACACGCTTTTCTGGACGCTTTTGTATTATTCCCCTTTAAAGCTTTAAAAGCTTGAGCTTCGTGTAATATGAGAGTTCAAAACTGAAAAGTTTCAGGTTAAGTTTTAAGGCTTCGAAAACTCGAGTTCTGTACATCACTTCACTACATACAATTTATACGACTCGAGTCTTCAAGCTTAAAGGCTCGACGTTAAAGACTCGGGCTTTCGCGACTCAAGCTTCGAACCTTGAGGGTTCGAGCCTTCAGGATTTGAACCGCGACTCGAGCTGTTAAGGGGTTATTCTCAGTAAGGAGACCGAAAATAGAGTGTCTTTTGGGAATTTTTTTCTCAAAAACTATAAGACCTTTTTAAAAAAATGTGCTTGTGTTTCAAAGATTGCAGTTTCTAAATTATAAGGTAATTTTTTTATTTAAAAATATTTATTAGTAAATAAATGGTGAGCGATCTTCCGGATGTATCATCACAAAAAGTGGTCTGCCGTGATCACTGTAACTTCGTAACAGTTCATTTGAAATTAAAAATTCAGTAAGATTTATATAATGGAAGAACCAATCTTGTTCTTGAACGTGGGGTTTATCGAAATATTGATTACGAACAAAATGGCTGCCATTTTCCTGGAAAAATGCAATTTTCACCTAAAAATCACTCGTTTTTAGTCAATTAAAAAAAGTATGGAACGAAAAAAAAATCCTTCGCTCAAGGACAAGTTTATCTGATTTGAAATAAGGCGCAAAAGGTTTCATGTAAATCGTCACAGTAGTTTTCGGGAAATATTGATCACCGATTTGAAAAATGTAGTTTCGAGAAAAACGCGTTTTAAGTTTCAAGTCAAGCTTACACTTACATAAAATGTTCATATTTTAACGCCTGTAACTCTGTCAGTTTTAATTGGATTACCTTGAAACTTGCACAGACTATTCTCGAGATATTGTATTTAAAGAAACTGTAGAAAGTGCAAAATCGATTTTTTGAAAAGTTCTGACTGAGCAGGACCCCTTGAAGACTCGGGCTTTCGCGACTCAAGCTTCGAACCTTGAGGGTTCGAGCCTTTAGGATTTGAACCGCGACTCGAGCTGTTAAAGCTCCAGACTCGAGGCTCATTTTAACAACACACGTTGTGGCCTGGCGTCTAATCTAACTTGATCGGCTGCGTTCTGTTCGTTCCGGCTTGAAGTCGACTTGCATCTGACTTGCTTACCCATCACTACCCGCGAGGTGGGCGAAGAAATGACGGCGAAAAAAAATCCCGTGGGCAACTTTATTCCCCGTTGCAGGTCGAAGTGCGTGGCATCGAACGGAACTCGGTAACCCAGATTTCGGCGGTCGCCCTGAAGGGAGTCAGCGCACGCGGACAACTCATTACATAACTTCTGGCGATCGATCGTTGCACCGGTCGGTCCCGCGAGTTCTTCCGGTGGGCACGTACACACGAACGCAAGGCATGCGTGTGTACGGTCGCGCGCCGCACAGCACCGTATTTTCCTTACGGGGGAAGCCTGGTGAAAACAGCCAAAAATGAACAAATTTCTGGGAATCTATTGCGAAGAAAGTAATAAATCAATTGAAACTTTGAGAATACTTTATTGTATAAATAAGCTGAATACAAAAATTTATATTTTAAAATTCGTAAATATTATTGTTATAAGGACTTGCAGCTCGTGAGCAAAAAGGTGCTTCATGTCGGGGTGTGTAACTAAAAGAATATTCAATCAACTGTCTCAGATTTGCATGTACATATTCTTTAACATCTCCTTCACAGCATGAACCTATTTTGAAGTTGGAAAATGCAAAATTGAAATAATGATACATTTTTTAAAAAAAAGGTTACTTTTTTTAAGTACAAAATGCTAAAAAAAAATGATTTAATGAAACAATAAAATTTTAAATGTAGGTTCATGCTGTGAAGAAGATATTACAGAATAAGGACACGCAATGCAGGGTCAGTTGGTTGAATATTTTTTTAGTTAGGTACATTGCCCGGCATGGAACACCTTTTTTTGCCCTCCGGCTGCACATAAATCCTTATAACTATAATATTTATGGTTTGACGTGAAAATAAAAAATTTTGTATTCAGTTTAATTGTACAATAAAGTATTCTCAAACAAAGTTTCAAAGAAATTGCTTTAATAATGTCTTCACAAGAACTTCCCAAGAATTCATTTTTAGCCCTTTACACCAGACTTCCTCCTTAAAGGGATATTCCCATTCGCAGGGTTCAAAAAATCAATTGTTTTTTATTGTTTTTTTTTAAGTATAACATATTGAAAATGTGTTCCCTTTATGATGATTTTAAGAGAACGGTGTACCGCTGCATGAACAGTAAGTAAATGTGTTTTTCTTGAAACCATGGTATCCAAATTGACTGCTACGATATCTCAATAATGAGTAAGTAAACCAATCTATTGGTTGTTCGGAAAGTAATTTCGTTTTTTCTATTTCGTATTATTAAGAAGACAACTTCATTCTAACTTATAAACTCATTATACATTTTGATAACTGACATTTCAAGCTTCGGTTTAAAAAAACAAATTCTCTGCTAGAGGTTTTACTACGTCGATATTATAGTAACACGTAATAATGCTAAACTTTATTAACATCTTTATTTTAGTACATTTACCACGTTAAAAGATGTTACTAATGCATAAATATCTAGTTATAAGTAATACGATATAACCAGCCCGGGCTACTTATCATACTTCGCACACTTACTTTATAGAGGATTACTGATTTATGTTTCAGCATTAATAGCATAGAAAAGTATATAAATATTGCAGTATACTTGGTGTAAATGTTTTAATTAATGCAGACGGTGTGGTGGTCATCAACGACCCCCATGGCGCCACTAGAAAGTCGAGAGCCGGTCATCGTTGACCCTTCCAGCAATCGTGTTAACGTATCAGGTGAACGAATAACTAACGGCCAGAGAATTTGAGTCGATATTGCGGTTTTATTTTGATTTATCGGGGAGAAATTCAGGTTTCACCGGAAAATTTGAACGACTTTATAGAAAGCAAGGGGAACTAGTTTCAGTAATGGACGCTTTAGTAATTATTCGATATTCATAAAGATTTTCGACGGAAAGAGCAGCAATTAAATAATGCATAGTATTATTTGAAAGCAGATTTCTATATTATTCATTATACTGAAATATGTATTAGGTGTAATAATAAGTAGTCCACCATTTTTTTTTAAATTACGGGGCGCTATACATATTATATTTTACGTTAAAAATTTCCGACCGTTCACTGAATAAAAGTGGTGTTGGATGTTGAAAAACCATTATAAATACAAATGAAGAATTATAGACCAAACTACAATAAGATTGTATGTAGCTGTAAAAAACTATTAAAACAGTATTAAAATTGTCTAAACAAAATATGTGGTAACTAAAGATTTATTTCCAGTTTTCTTTACTGTTCGGATATGTAGACCAATGGAATCACAGCTACTTCACTTTATTTATTTGGTTTTCGTTTCTCGTGAAAGTAATAAACGTTAATAACCAAACTCATTCGTCTTTATTTTTTAATAACCTTGGTTTACTTGCATTTTAAAAAGAAATTTGGTTTTTTGATTTTGGCAGTACGTCAATTTAAGGATTAAATAAAAATGATTATTCTTCTTTTTTCTATTAATGAGAACGTTTCTTGTCCGTAAAACGAGAAAAACCTCTAAAACCTCAATTTTGAATATTTCAGACTCACCGAATTTCTCTTGCAAATATTTTAACATAAATACCGTACTTCACTTTACTATGTAGGTACTTTAAATTCAGCTCTCTGTTGTGCAAACAGATCGAAGCGGCTGTAGAAAGAGTTAAAAATAGGATAAAAGATTTCTGTTCTCCATTTCGCAAGTTCACGATTCGACGAGACGCGACAAAATGAAACGCAATGGTCGAACGGAACAATGATTCGAACGAAATAATATAATGGTACACATGAATAACAAATGTTCGACGGCCTTCGCTTGGAAAGGGGGACTGCCAGCGATGGCGGATTGAGGCTTGTTCGCTGCTGTTCACCCTTTAACGCCCAGACCTCTGAATGGTTATTTCAAATTTGTGATTATAAAAAAATATGTAAACTACTGGAAAACTATCCACTGTATTAAAAAAATGGTTCACCTAAGAATTGGAATGGTTTCAAGGAGAACATAATCTGGTGTAATTAGTTTTTTTTGTAGAGAAGGTAAGCTAGAGGTCATATGAAGGTTACATATGTTTTTTAAAATGGAATTATATAGTTAAAAATATAGGCATTTCTTACAGAAAGGTATGAACCTACTTATCTCGAAAAATCGTTAGTTCAGGAGATATTTTGATCTCAGTACGTATTGCAAAGTGATTGTTATTTCAGGAACGGAAACGTGTAGGCTTTTTAATATCACTTCGTAACATTGAGATTAAAATATCTCCTAAACTAATGATTTTTCCTTCTAACTAGGTTAATATTTTTTGTAGGGAATATCGAGACGGACCAATTACAGTATTTAAAATAATATAATTTCATTTAAAAAAACATATCTCCCCTTCATATGACCTCTACCTGGCCATCTACAAAAAACTACACCAGATTGTCCCTCTTGAAGCCATTTACTTCAGCCATTTGTTCATACAATGGATGAATTTCCAGTAGCTTGCATGTATTTTCATAACCAAACATCCAGTATATGTTGTATCTTATTTAGAAGTCGAAAATATCAATATTAAACCGACGTATTTTTTTTCGTACTTTTTCATTTATTTTTGGCGGGAATACTAATTTCCGAACCGCAACCATTGAGATCTATTTTATTATGAGTGAAACTTACGGTTCCTTGCTGACAAAAGTTAGGTATTAACCAGCGAGAGGAATTCGACGCACTTTTAAAATGAACGTTTCACGGGTCCAACAGTGGGCGTTAAAGGGTTAATACAATTTCATCGCCATATTGCGAGTTCCTATCGCGCCGACACACACGGCGGCCCTTTCGGTGAAATGAGATGACAGAATTTTTGCATTAGCCTAAAATTATACGCTTTCAGCGTGTAATGCGATTCGATGCAGTGCTCCGCTGAAAATCGCCGCCACGCGACCCAGATTTTTTTTCTAGCCACGGGACCACCCCCGTTCCGACCGTGGAAAAAATTTGTACGAACGACCTTACCCACCATAAATATCGGACGTACTGGCTGGTCCAGGGATAAAAAAAAAATAAAACGAGCGTACGAAATATCGTGGTACTTTCAGAACGTTATTACCTCGTGGTAATTGGGCTCATTTTATATGACTGGATTAAAACGTTGTTGTATAAATTCGACCGCCCTGGCGCGTTTCTAAACGGGGTTATTCGGTTATTCTTTCGCAGTACGTACAGTTACGCCGGGAAAGTATTTTCTATACGTATAACATATTTTATTAGGGTCAGTCAATAGGGTGAACAAATAAGGGTCTCAGTGGAAATGGGGCACATGCCACAATACTATAAGTTTATCATAGATCATCACCAGATTATCAAACTTAGCTAATAAATTCTATAACACCATAAATTTCTTTGGCGACTCTACATCATCTTTTAAATTAAAGTTTAAGCAACTTGTAAGATTAATTACAATGGGGCCAACCCGTTTATAAATAAATACATAAAGTTTATATTAGGGGTGTGCGAGTACTCGAATTTCGAGTCAAATAATGATTGTCGGTCGAGCCGAGTCGAGTGTTTGAATTTTCCGAGCTAATTGAAATCGACGAACTGTTCAACACAAATACGGGCTACTTGAAAAACTCAAACGGCTCGAATATTCGAGCGCTTGTAGGCCTTCGATTTACTTGAAGATGAATATTCGAATTGAATTACTCGAATACATTCAAACAGATCTTTGACTTTCGTGTTACTCGTCAATATTCGAATTGCTCGAGTTACTCGAATATTTCTATATTTACTATCAAATACTAATATAACTGTAATGATGAAAAATGTAAGATTCTAATTTAATGTTTCTGCTTAATTTTTCTTTCTTGAAATGCTTTTTTTCCTTACAGTTAGATTAGTATTTGATAGTAAATAGATAAATATTCGATTAACTCGAAAATTTTCGAGCTGTAAATTCTAATGAACTTCTATTGAAACTAAGGTTTTCAAGTCACTTGAATTTTTTTCAGACAGTTCGTTGATTTGACGTAGCTCGGAAAATTCCAACGCTCGACTCGAGTAATCGAACCGAATTCAGCTCAGCTTGTAAATTACGAGTATTCGCACACCCCTGGTTTACACGACAGCTGCTTTTAAGAAAACTAATTTTCTCAGGAATTAATATTTTATTAATATTCTCGGGTCTTAATATTTTCCTTTCGTTGTCCTTCCATTTATTCTCATTACGAGAATGTTTCTTACTTCCTATTTGTTGCATTTTTTTTTTTCATTTAATAACTAAGTAACCACACCAGATGTTGTTTCCGCGTTGAAAACAATTCAAACTTATATTTTTACTTCGTTTTGTAAGTCAGGGGACATTATAATGCATAAACATCCGCAATTTCATTATGAAAAGTAATATTTCTAAAGTGTTCAAGAGAGTTACAAAAACATATATTTCATCCCAAAACCAGATAAAAACATGGTTTTGTTAATATTTGTAAGAATTACCAATAAAAGAATGTAGACCATTATAATAATTGGAAAATTGCAAATTTAGAAAATTTCATCTTGGCTCCCGTCGTTTCTGAACTAACAATAACAAATAGTGAAAGCCTTCGTTCCAGTAGAATCAGCTTCCATCTTAAAATAAAACCGGCTTTTAGAAGTTAATCAGATTAAACTGTAACTACATACGTATCCAGGCATGCGCTTAATAACGTCACCTATTTACTCCCTAGAAGACTATAAGAATTTATCACAACAAAACTTGAAGAGTTATATTCTCATTTTACCGTCTCGCGAATTTTCTCAAAATTTTGTTTAAAAAAATCCGTAGCGATAAATTAACTTTCGACCAGTCAAAACTTCCATCTACAAATCCTCCCCAACGAAATTGAGCTAAAAATTTCATCAGGCAAAATTTTCCTTCCTTTCCAAGCAAGAAAAATCCTTCAAATATTAATTTACAATTAGCCTGCGGTCTTGCACACACGTTTGCGTAGAACCCGTTAAGCCGCGTACTCACCAAGCGAGCGAGCACGAGCGGACAGGAGCGAGCGAGCATTCTCACTCAGTGCTTGTTTGATGTGTACCGCTGAGCGAGCGCTGAATGATCCAACTCGTGTCGGTACATCGAAAGAAAGACGTGTTCACGTTCGTCTGGTGTAGACGGTTATTTGTTGCATTCGACTGCTCTGTCTGAGAACATAATATTCCGTATGAAATAAAAATGGAATAGTGTAATGGAAACATTATTAAACTCATAGAGGCTTACGTAGCCAAGAATTGTGGAATATCTTTCCCACAGTTTGTGTCACTTTTCATTATTTTTCTTTCAACAAGTTGTAGCAATTTGTCAAAATTTTCGGTCGACATTCTGCAGAAACATTTCAAATCCTTCTTCTTCCTGAAAGTCCCTTGACAAATGGCTTCCATTATACCATTGTCTGTTTTTAAACAGTAAAGTTTGCCACCATCGTTTGTCTTGTTTTCATTTTTTGCACTTAACTTCAGCACAATAAAAGCATCATTTGCACAAACTAATTTCTTCGTATTCATTGTTTCACAATCTGCTCGCGGTCAGTCTTCGGATTAATTACGAACAGAAATGAATTCGTTACAGTGTGGACGTAGGGCGAGCATTTCAGTTGAACACAAACGAGCCCTTGCAAGCTCTTGCCAGCACGAGCGAATGCTCGCTTGGTGAGTACGCGGCTTTACGTTTGTGTTACATGCGTTCGTGCCCGGTTGGAAAAAAAACACAAACGAAGAAAGAAGAAAAATGTCTGATTAGCCGACTAATAATAGCCATGGATTTATGGACAATGACCTAAATCATAATCTGGTATGCCGAGTGGTAACACCATTAAGACTACATTTCACCGAGCACGACAGCTCGCGGCACCGCTGACGCGCGGGCACGCATACGAAGTTGCACGGGATTGAATGGAATGCGTTCTGCATTATGCGTCACGTCAGAATTCCGACGTCTGGAGTGCGTTATACGCCGAACGAGCGAAACGAACAAGGGGCTTCTGCATTTCGACCAGCGATGCGTACTCATGGTTCTTTCAAAATTTCCTCGAAATGGAATCCCTAAAATTTACCTTATGCAAACTTTTATTATGCTTAAGAGGTTCTTCTGTATTCGAGAATTTTAGAAATCGACTTCAGATTTTAGCAATTTGTAGAGGTTTATGAGATGATTTGTTGGAGGTGACGAAATTGGTGGAGTTGTGGGGGTTTGAAGGAGTGTAAATTGCTAGGAATATTCCGTATTAGGGGACCCTAAATATCCACGTTAGATTTTTGCAGACGTTTCTAGTATTGAAAATGTTTTTTCTGAATGCTTCGTTGAAGTTCAGAAAATTTTTTAACTTACAGAGTAATAAATATTCTGGATTAGATGATCCAAAAATTCACGTTAAATGTTTGTAGAATTTTATAGTGTTGAAAATGTTTTTTCTGAATGTTTCGTTGAAGTTTAAAAAATTGATTAACTTATAAAGGTTTGAATAAGTGTAGATTGCAAGGAATAGAGGATTGAAAAAATTGACGTCAGATTTTTGCAGACGTTTTGAGTGTTCAAAAGTCGTTCCGAATGTTTTTTCGTTTCGTTCTAAACAAATTCTGGTTATTCTATTTACTGATTTCTTATAATGTTCTTCACTTAAATTTTTCCCTCCTGCTTTAAGGTACTCCTAGAGTTCTATGGCAAAGATCCAAATAACAGTCCACGGACATAAGCAAACTTCGACAAAATAAAGAATGTTTTACATTATGTGGTCAGAAAAGGAAACTTTTTCTGCAAACAGGTAAAAATATGCAATAAACTTTTTTTACAAACGGTTACTTTGAACATGTTAACGAAAGATTAGTTGGTTAACGGATGAAAAATATGACTGCTGTCAAACATCTGGTCGGTAGTGTACGTTATACACCGTGAAATCGCTAAAAATGGACATTCCCTGTTTCTTTCCCTTACCCTTCAATTAACCCATCGCAAGTTCTCCATTCCGCCCCCCCCCCCGAAAATAAATAAGTAACTCGTTGAAAAGTATAATTGATCGATACACGACTGAAGATCAACGAGTGTCGACAACATTCTTATATCCGTCTCGAGCCAATCTTCAGAGGCCTCTCAACAACAAAGAATCGAGAAATTATTGCAACCAAGGTAATTGCGTTTCGTCGCGGTTTAATAGCCCGCCTCGGAACATTTGCAAGAGCAATTCGCGGCAGAGCGTACTCCGAATGATCGAGGGGTCCGTAAGTACCGGATAATTAACTCGACTTTTCTCCGTTTCCCCTCTCCCCACCCTCACGGTTTCGTTTGCGAACCCCCCCCCCCCTTTTGTGTGGCCGATACGATCGAGTTTATCGATTCCGCCCACGCGGAAATATACATATGGCGGGTTGAGAGTCATAGTGGTACAAGTCGAAATTTTGAAAATGTCAGGAAACACCAGTTTAACAAACTTACAGTTGGCATCTAATTATTTTTATTGATAATTAAGATATAACTTTTTTATTTACCGAAAAATGGCATTACTTTTCTGTGACACTGTACAAGAATAAACAAATCGTAAGACCACCTTATGTAAATATGAAATCGTATTTTTTAAAATTATTTTTTTGAATGCATATAAAAATGAATAATTCTGCAGTGATGGTACAGAAAATTTTAAATATCAATTCTGTTTTCTACTTTTTGTCAATACCAACAAATACAACGATATACATTCGTGAAAAAGGAATGAATACAAAATCTTCATTCCTTAAAAATACCAATTTAATTATTATTTTTACTAACCAAAATATTTAGAAACATAGTGGTGTAAGTCAATCTTAATTAATTAATTCGCTTCTAGATTGTATGAAATCGTTCTTTGTACTTCAATTTTCATGCACAGATATTTCTTAACAGCCTTCTGAACCTATAGTCGTGTTTTTACAAATTCAATGGGTATATGCATTTTTTAAAACAATAAACGCCAAACACAATTTTACGGCAAATAGCAAGAGTGTGATTTATAGCACTATGATTCTCAACCTGCCATATATAGGGTGCGTCGGAAAATCATGTAGAAGCGAGCATGGGGTGATTCTACGTAAAAGAATAAGTCGTAAATGTGGAATAACATTTTTTCATTTTAGAGTTCGTTTTAGAGAAAATCGACTTTGAACATTAATCTCTTGAGGGATACTGGCACATATGTGTACGTTTAGGTTTTCTTTCAATCAAGCTGAAAGATAATTGCAACTAACTCGAAATACTAACACGAAAATTCCCTAGCAGAAAATGGTTGACCTACCAATTGATTGTAATTAATATTCATAAATATATTTTAAGTAAATGCAGCTGAAAATGAAAAAAAAAATTATTTCTTTCCGGTCTTAATAATTTGTTCCTGAGGAGGTTAATCTGAAACGCATGTATTCGTCACGAAAGTAAGTAGAAACAGAATTCAACGATCAGACGCGGTAGCCAAGTCCTATTGAAATGCGTGTATTCAGCAAATTTCCAAATTTGATTTTCCCGAAAACAAAGCCTTAAATGAAAAAAATGTATTCTTTATTTCATTCTTATCTTTTTATGATCAATCACCTCATGCCTGATTGTATATGTTACAGTAAAAACGTTAATACAGTAAATGTATACATTTCCTATGAGTTAATGTACATATGCACTTCCTAATCTGGTTAGTAAATGGAACAAACGCTAACAAGGAACGAAATTTATACTTTTACTAGCAAATGCATACATTTACATTTCTGATTTAGTAAACGCATGCAGAAACATAAATACATTAATTTCAATAGATACTTTTGGTAGCATTTGTTCATATGAATCATACAACTTATAAATTTTGGCTTAATAGGAACGCGTCTTTACAATTTACATAGGCAGTTAATTTCACAAATTTTCTGCTAATCGATGTAACTGAAGTATTTATTTTACATTATAATTGTTTCTATCTAAGTGTATTAAATAAGTATATAACCTAACCAAACTTATGTTTTTGTATTTATTAAATAAAAACAACCAATATTCTTAAAAAAGATTATCTAAATCCTAAATTATCAAATAAACTGCTAAGCTTTCAGTCTTCATTTTTGTTCTTTAAATATATTTGACATTTCCACTTTTGCTGAGCGGAAATAGGAATATAAATGCGAACATTTTCATTTTCGCTGAGCAGAAATAGGGACATTTTATACTTCATATTAAATTAACTATTATTAAGTGAAAATGTTTTAAAAATACTTTTATTTAAATTTAATTATAAAGGGAGATTCAAATTTTAAATCTAATATGTTTTTTGTCGATTGTTGCGTAAGTAAATAATAATGTTTTTTTGTGGTTGTTTAGAAATAAAATCATAATATCAAGGTTTTTACACTGAATGATTTTTAATTAACAAAAGTCTACTAAAAATACATAAAAAATTGAATTTTGCTTATGAAGGTATAAAAATACTGTATCAATAAAGAAAAGTCGTCAATGTAAAGAGGAGGCTTGAATAGTTTGACTCTAATAATCACAAATTGTAAGTATCGGTGGTCTACTTGTAAACAGACTGAGAATATTAACACGAATTCACATTTTTAGAAGATTTTTCATTAAACTAGAAGAACCTGAAAATCGTATGAAATTCTATTGCCAAACTTATTTCATTTTGTTTTGCATTGTTCATATTGCAATAAATTCTGTGGCATCAAATAATACCCCAAATACCGTGCATTGTAATTAATTATTAATACAACATTTAAATATTTTGCAATTAACATTGACAAATCCCAAACAAATGAATTAAACACATTACTAATTATGAAACTGCGGTTTCTATGGATTCATAATATTAATGAGTAAGGGATTACGTATTAATAAACTTTATTGGAGTTTAAGATTGTTGTTACGCTATTTTCGTCACACTGCAATCGTTAACAAAGAGAAGACATAACAGAGGTTTATTCGATTTCTGCTTTGGAAAATTCATTCGTAAATATACAAAATATAAAAATCTGTAGTCTAGTAAATAACAAAGTATCAATTTTACTATGAACACGCGAAAGTAAAATGATTAGCTACAATTCACCAAATTTCCGTTCTCCTTTGAATTTAATGAATCTCTCAAGATCTATAGATTAACATTTATTAATATAGTTAAAATAAATTTTTCTTTCATCCTGATATTTCCGAACCAAATTATGAAAATAGAGACTTGCATAAATATTCGTAGTCTATTAATCACACTAATTACATCGACAATATTTCCAATACATTCAACGCAATCCCATAATCTGCTCTTCTTATTGCAGAGGGAACAGCTTTTTCGTGCAGAGTAAAGCAACAGACACGGCAAACGATAATGTGTCCCCGTGTTTCATCCACGTCGGTAACCGTTAAAGATTAAACGGTCGCGTGTCTCTCCGTGGCGACCAATCCCGGACGATAAAATATTTAAATTAATAATTTCTCGGTAGGCGAACGAAAGGCAAGAACAATTCGCGTAATTGCTTCCCGAGTTACGGGGAGAGGCTTGAGGGAGGGGTCTTACCTGTTCTGCGTGTTTCGTGTGTACCTTCGTAACCGAGCCTAATTGAAGGTTTGCTTTCACGCGGATATCGTGGCCACTTACAATGTAAATGACGGGCCCCTCGCTCATCGGCTGTAAAGCACCGACCGCCACGAATCGAAGACTGTCAACCGACGAAATCGCTTGGAACAGTCGGAGGATCCGACGGAATTTATTATGATAACAGCAGATCGCGATGGCGGGCAACATTTGTTATGATTGGGTCGCTGAGAACGGATGTTGGCTAAATTCAATATGGTTGAAATACGTGGCAGTGATGTTTCTTTTGATTTACTTTCAAGAAAAATGTTATTGGTGGTTTGAAGTATTGGATGGAATTATAAGTAATTTCCGACGTGTACATGGGAAAGTTACGGAATAATAATTAAATACTGTACACCCAATTATTTTTTTACTCGAACTTTTTGTACACGATTTTGATTTAACACGAATTCGACAAAAAGTTTTCATTCTCTTTTCATACGACGTGGTTTGAACTAATAGGATTAATCAAAATTATAAGAAATAATTTGTGATAGAAGATCTTGAATGAAGGTCTTGAACAGGTCAATATACAGTGAGGCAATAACTATGTCCACTCTGAATATTGCCGTTATTTGTAGTAATATGAAAAAATGTTATATACAAAACTTACACGATATAGAGGGGGGCATATTGTGACACAAACATTTTCTGCGTGGGTGAAGGCATAGAGGGGATTTCAAGGTCATCTCTATTTTTTTTAATGGAATGCTATGTTTTTTTCTCGCGATGTGATAGCCGGTGTTGAGACGACTTCAACGAGCTATCATTGAAGGTCATGCAAGGTCAAATCTGGTACTAAAATAAACTTTCTTACATTACAGGAGATGCTCGAAATGGTCACCGTTTGCGTCAATGCAAAGTTGCAATCTTTATATCGCTGCATCATAATTGCAGCATGTGCTAGAATAAGTTCAGAAACGATAAGACATGTACATGATGCAGTGATATGAAGATTGCAACTTTGCATTGACGCAAACGGTCACCACTTTGAGCATCTCCTGTAATGTAAGGAAGTTTATTTTACTACCACATTTGACCTTGCATGACCTTCAATGATAGCTCGCTGAAGTCGCCTTAACACCGGCTATCACATCGCGTTAAAAACAACATAGTATTCCATTAAAAAAAAAAGAGATGACCTTGAAATCTCCTCTATGCCTTCAACCACGCAGAAAATGTTTGTGTCACAATATGCCCCCCTCTATACCGTACAAGTTTTGTATATAACATTTTTTCATATTATTACAAATAACGGCAATATTCAAAGTGGACATAGTTATTGCCCCACCCTGTACATGTACAGTGGGGGACAAAAGAAATCGTACACCCTTTAAAACGGAACAACTCACTTCAAATTGGTCCGAGTGACTTGAGTTCTTTTGTGTAGTTAGAAGCTTTAGTTCACTAAGTGAGCTGTACAAAAAAACTTGAAAAAGTTGCAATTGGTCGGAATCGCGAAGAAAATAGTAAAGGTTGTTTTTTACAACTTTTTAATCCGAGGCTTTAATAAAAATTTAATAAATACATATCGAAGATTTATGTTAGTTATATACATACTGACACTTTTATTGAAATCGGTTGATACAGAAACAGAAAGTCGCGCAAAACTATGATTTTCAACATTTTTAATCGTTTGCATTTCATAGCAACTATAACCGATTTTGATAAAATTTTCAACATGTATATAACTAACATAAATCTTCGACATGTATTTATTAAATTTTCATTACAATCTGAATAAAAAAGTTGTAAAAAGCAAACTTTACTATTTTCTTCGCGATTCGGACCAATTGCAACTTTTTCAAATTTTTTTTACCCCTCATTTAGTAAACTAATGCTCCTAACTTCATAAAAGAACTCAAGTCATTCGGACCAATTTGAAAAAAGTTGTTCCGTTTTAAAGGGTGTACGAACATTTTTTTCCCCCCCTGTACATACATTTGTAAATACAAGTGTAATCTTTATAAAATAAAAAGTACAAACACATAAAAATGATCAAATTCTCATATGGATTATTGTATTATTTTTGCTGGTTTTTTAAGTCTAGAATCAAATTTCTATTTTTCCATAGATGCAATATATTTCTTTAGACAAATTTCTTTTACACGCATTCTTCCGGAACGTATCTATCGTGTAAAAACAGAATTAGGTGTAATAGGAACAAAAATATTGAAATTGAATAACGATTACTGGGTTTAATACTGATTTGATGGATCAACGTTCCTTGTGAAATGCTTTCAACCGACGTACAAATAAAATCCGGCTTTGACTGAATTTATTATGACGCCGATACTCACAAGGGTCACTGAGAACGGATTTTGGCGCAATATACCGTGGTAGAAATACGTGACAGTAATATTTCGAGAAGCCTTCTAACATTCATCGATGATTTACTATATTAATATGAAATCACGAACATTTTAAACATCTTAAACCACTCTATTTATGCCCCAATTAAACAAAACACCCTATATAATCCCCAGAAATTCCCCACAAATTGGAGATTAGGTGGAAATAAAAAAGTCAGAAAGTTAAGAAAAGTCAGATAAAATAAAAACTTAGATTTACACCTCGAATTATAGTACCTACATACCTACACATCTGTATCACCACTACAGTTTCGAATCTACTTCCTCGGAGTTACGTTTCAAGGGCAAATAATCCACCTGTGCTCGAGGATACGAGTCGCGAAATCGGTCTAGGGTCTTTAAATAAAGTCGCTTCTGCATGTAAGACGAGCCCGCGAGCAAGAAAAGTCGCAGCAAAGCCTCGGATCAGCGGAGATTCCTTTTCAGGAATGCGAAAACGGCGGTGCACAGACACCACCGGAGGGAAAACTATTTCATATTTGTCCTCGTATGATCCGCTACGACAGTAAAATGTTTGCCATTTGTTTCAACGGGTTAAACGAAATTACTGTTCGCGTGTGTGCCACCGTGCGTCGGTTCTGTTCCTGGATTATTATTTTGCAATAGACCATTAAATATGCGCGTGCTTATTCCTCCCACCAGCCGAGGCGATGCTCGAGACGAGTGGGATCAGAATATATGTATAAAAGTAGAGGGACAAATAACAGGTCGGAGGAACCACGGAATAGAGAATAGAAATTCATGGACGTGGGCGAACGATTGAAACGAAAGGAATGCTCCTTTTCTTAGGCATTCCCTCCATCGATTTTTCTCAACCTTTCGCGAAAATACGGCGAACGTAACCGCTGTCTCATTTGCTGGGTATCAGAGTTATCATGTAAACATTTTGAACTTTTTAGTCGTACGAGATGTAGATACTTGCACGTATATCTTGTGATTTTTACGATATTTTTTAATGAATTGTTACACCATAGATGTTTATGCGAATACCGATATTTGAATATTTATTTATGAAAACTAGAAATAAACAAATATTTCTTTACTGTATTAACCCCTTGAGAGGTCACGAATTTTTGGGGAAATATGTATAAAATAAGACATCTATTTTTGTTTCATTATTTTGTATTAGAAACTATTTTTTGGGAGCAACTTTTATTTTTAACTATCTTTTACTGTTTTACCGTTTATTAATATTTTTTGCTATCCTTAGGTGGTTTGTACTTTAAACTTACGAGTAACAAAGAATAATGTATGTGTAACGATAAAATAGATCAATTGTATTCGAAACAGATATAAATTTTCATTACATTACTGATAATTGTATTTAACATCAATGTAAAATATAATTAACGTTATTGTTTATAGTATCTACAAAACTGAAACAAACATGTAATTATTTTATTGATGAAGAATCTTTCTATTCCAGACCGAATATTACTCTAACAAAAAGATTATCGTGTTCACAGTAGCAATTCAATTACTGCTTGACACGTTGGTTGCCACAGTGAAAATAGCCGTACGCAGTCAGACATACTTTATTTCGTTTTATGTCATAAATCGTCGGAAATATACACGTTTAATTAATAGAGAAAACAAAATTTATTGCGATATCAATTTTACAAAAAAATTTATTAACGGTATTTAAATAATCCAGCTTTTTTGCAAAATACGTGTCACCCATATCGAGTGTCGTGGCAGTCAATGTGTTAAACGAACTTTCATGCGTTTGATGTCAAATAAATTTCCCTCCAAACAGGAAATATATACTCCTAACTAGATTGCGAATTTTATGCATTTATAGCAAACAAAAGTATGTGAAATACATTAAAGAACCAAAATTCGATCGAGTTTAATAAGTTTTCTATTGTATTTTTATCCCATTAAAATCCCTGAGGAAGAAAACAATCGTTCATTTTTACTCTTGTTTTTATAAATCACTTCTTAAAGTCACATTCTGCATAAAAATTCGCAGTCTAATCATAACACACATGATTGGAGAAAAATACAAGAAACCAATGGCTTTGATACGATTTAATTCTGCCTGTATTGATTCAAACAAAATCTTTCACGGTGGAGGGGGAAATAAAATTCCTCCATAATTCCAGCCTCTGTAAAACAGAGTGTAAGAATGCGTATCTACTTTTGCGATATCCTTCCAACCGGGCGATGGGCCGTTCTTGCGTTTTACAAAGGCGTGGTTGCGCGTAATAAAATGCAATAAACACGATCCACGGCGAGGTCACGTCTCCGTTGCAAACACAGAACTAATTGCAACAGACCTTCAACGATGCTAGAAAACCATTATGCCCCTCCGTCTCTCTGAATGTGTTCTTTCAATGTTAGAAGGAAGAAAGAGTGGAATAATAAGGATCCGAAAAGAAAAGAGGACGAGATAAAGAGGGGGGGGGGTGCCCCAAGAGTGGTGAGACAGAAGATGACATAGATACAAAGAGTTATTCTTCGTGAAAGAACTCGAGAGATTGAAGGGGAAGTACGGATATATATATACATATTTCCGCGTGTACAGTTCCTTTGAAGCTGAAGGGATGGGATATTGCGGGAAAATGTGTCCTTTCAATTCCGTACGGAATGTAAATTGTAATAATCTATGTTGTTCACACTCGTTCACGACGAAACAGCGGTTGGACAAATCGCTCGTTAGATAACCTAAAACGTAAAATATTCTCTACACTTCCAGTGAATTCCATTGCTATCAAAAAATTTCACCGTCCATGCCTTTTCGAATGTTTAATTATTATTCACAATTATGGGAACGGTAGAAGAAATAGACCATAATTATATGGTTAAATTGATATAACGAAATAATTCTGATTTGCAGCTCGAAATCAGATAATTGGAGAAGTTTCACGAGGTAAAGGGAATATTTTAATTAAAAATTTGTGTTACTGGTCGCAATTATTCGTAATGCTAACAGGTGCGCGCTACAGAATGCATCGGTTCTAATTCTTTTTATTTGATAGAGAGTGTGTCGTGCTCTAATTTAAAAGTTATAATATAATATTCCGTATTCCGGGGTTCTTTTTGATAATTGCAATTATTAAGTAACTAATTGTCTGTCGAGATTGCTGGGAACCATTAATGGATTAGAACCGTTATTTTGTTCGTTATATTTTTTTCGTTGTTTCAAATATAATAGAATAAGTGGATTTAACAGAAAGTTTGTATTATGTTGCTACAGTGCGGATTTGATGCATTTACAGCCTTTAATGTTCTTCGAAATATAATAAAAGACCACACTTTCACCGGATGCAACGAGTTCTCCATTTTATTTTTAACCCAGTAAGATACTTAAAGGAAGGAAGAAATTCATACTTTTGTTCTCGTCTTTGAGAATTATTTTGTAAAATGTCATTTCGCATAAAAAATTGCAATCTAGTTATTACGAAGCGACAGAAGTTTCTCTATCATTTGTGACTTCTTTAACAAAATAAGTATCTCGTGTCTCATTTCATCAGATTGAAATTATGTACAAAATTTTACACGGACAATAAATTTTGTTCCGAAAAACGAATTTATTTTATTTCCTGTATGATGAGTTTTAGTGTGTAAATAATGTTACATAGATAGTCTTAAAATTCAGTAAAATCTTTATTGTACGACGTTTGTCAAATTAGAGGATGGTGTAAATGCGTAGACATCCAGTCTGATATCAATGAATAACATCATTTTGTCCATACTTTACATACTGACTCCACAAGCTTTCTCGAATCTTGATTCGTTAATGTTTCAACATTTCATTGATAATGAAACCCGGTTTAATACTTCTATCCAGTTGTCTGACATGGTACTTTAAAGATTTCTTTCGTTTCAATACTAATACCTACAGCGCAGATTCCCATCTATTAGATTATTGCACATGAAATGATGATTTCATTTGACAAAGTAAGATTAAAACGACTCTATACAAGTTTTTCCATTGAAATATAGATGTGAAATACTTATGTTATATTCATTAGATAATTATTAACTGAATTTGAAAACGGCTCTTTGAAGACACTAGTAGCTATCATCTTTCAGCAGAAACTTACACGCATCTTTATGAAGTTTGTTTACCAATTTCGCTTACATGTCCATCTTTTAATGAACGCAGAGGAAATGGCCGAATTTTATTGAAAAGACTGATTCTCTGCTTTAATTAGTACCGTGAAACGAATAAAGTAAATTGTGTAATTTTACAATATATATTTATAATTTCCATTCATAAAAATGACGTCAAACATGCCTATCACGAAATCGCCCATTTCGTGTGTTTCAGCCTGAAATATCAGAAGCAACAGCATACACTGACTCATACTTCTGAAGTAACAATTAACTACAAAAACTTTTACGCAATGTCCATTTACATATGCCCTCAGCATTACTTCCATCATCAATTTTCTTAACTTCGAAATAAGGCTGACATTTTGCTAAATAATTTGGTCAAACACAAGTGGCAACAAACCGTATCTAAACTTTTAAGTCACTGCATGCAATAAGGCACAAAACTATAACAAATATCACAGACCACTTTTCGCTACTATTGACCCTACAAAATACTTTCCTGAACAAGTGTCCATTTACTTCCACGAGAACATAGCTCCGCAGAAAGACCCCGAGGGTTTCGAGATTTGTCTATCGCGAATCGGTCCAAAGACGAAAACTCCGTTTCCCCATTTCCCGGATGGTCGTGGAAGAGCGAGTAGTTCAGCAGTTCGTAAAAATTCCCGCGGAAATCCCCTGGTATCTTTAGCACGGTCGAAATTACAATTTAAATAGCAGCTCCCTTATTCATCGACCGTCAGATGTGAGCCCTCGCGACTTAAGGGTAGCTATCTTTTTCACCGTGTCTCGGTCGGATGGGACCACGAACGATGAAAGGAAACGGCGAATGGTAGAGTGAATGAGAGAGAGAGAGAGAGAGAGAGGTGGAGGACGGTCGGACGACGACGTGCCTGAGAAACGATAGCGAGGAGGAAAACGATGAGGGAGAGAAAAAGAGGGTGGAATCGGGTGGATGATGAGGAGGATGGCGGCGCTTGGGGGTGAAAGAGGGAGAGAAACGACGGGTCGAAACGAAGGCGGAGGGAGGTATTCTTTGTGATGGGATTTGAGAGGCGAGCAAGGAGACGTTCTTGAGTCAATGCTGTCCTTAAACCACGAAAAAGCTCGAGAAGTCCGAAAGCCAAGGGCTGAGTTCGCGGAAATGAAGATCCGTCGTGGTAGCCTTGTCGCTCTTGTTCTTCACCTTTTCCCCATTTTTACCCACGGATTCGACGTGGCGCACTGGATCTCCTGCGTCTGTAGTTTTTCGATACGATTTTTCGAATTACAGTAGTCCGTCGACTTGTTCGAGAATTGACCTGTT
The DNA here is from genome assembly GCF_001272555.1 of Dufourea novaeangliae. Taxonomy (NCBI): domain Eukaryota; kingdom Metazoa; phylum Arthropoda; class Insecta; order Hymenoptera; family Halictidae; genus Dufourea; species Dufourea novaeangliae. Next base: position 1,010,224 of record NW_015374106.1, on the reverse strand, counting down.
AACTGGGTGATATTTAAGGGGTCATGCTCGGTCAGGAGGTCGAAAAAAGAGTATTCTTTAGGAATTTTTTTCTCGAAAACTGTAAGACCTTTTTCAAAAAATATGCTTGTGTTTCAAAGATTGCAGTTTCTAGATTATAAAGTAAGTTTTTTATTTAAAAATATTTATTAGTAAATAAATGGTGAGCGATCTCCCGGATGTCTCTTCACAAAAAATGGTTTGCCGTGATCACTGTAACTTCGTAACGGTTCATTTGAAATTAAAAATTCAGTAAGATTTATGTAAAGGAAGAACCAATTTTGTCCTTAAACGTGGAGTTTTTCGAAATATTTATAAGGAACAAAATAGCGGACGTTTTTCTGAAAAAGTGCGGTTTTCACCTAAAAATCACTCGTTTTTGGTCAATTAAAAAGAAAGTATGGAACGAACAAAAGAATCCTTCGTTCAAGGACAAGTCTTTCTGATTTGAAATAAGGCGTAAAAGGCTTCATGTAAATCGACGCAGTGGTTTTCGAGAAATATTGATCACCGATTTGAAAAATGTAGTTTCGAGAAAAACGCGTTTAAAATTTCAAGTCAAGCTTATACTTATATAAAATGTTCATTTTTTAACGCCTATAACTCTGTCAGTTTTAATTGGATTACCCTGAAACTTGCACAGAATATTCTCGAGATGTTGTACTTAAAGAAAATGTAGAAAGTGAAAAATCGATTTTTTGAAAATTTCTGCCTGAGCATGACTCCTTAATGAGCATAATCATTTATGGAGACATGATTGAACCAGTGGCTGTGTGGTGAGGTATGACACTTCTGGAAATGGTAGTATGTACTTCCTTAATGGGAATTTGTATTTTTTCAGAATAGTTAAGGATAAAGAACAGTTTCTGAGTATTTGGAGCATAAGTGAGGTACATCTTAACAATTTGATTTCGAATGATGTAGTAGTACGTCTTTTCAAAACAAATGCTGAGAGCGATGACGTAGCAGTACATTTTTCTTAAATAAGGACTAGAATAATGAAAAAATACAGAAAAAACAGCTTTTCCTATTTGTGAAGGTTGACGAATAAAAGTTAAGTAGTAGTTTCTAAATATTTTCAGAACACCTGGAGTTGTATGTTTGAGAACACAAAAACGCTCCAGTCAGTAAAGTGTTAATGAAAGAATACAGATTTTATAATACGCGAGGAAATTATATAATATACAATATATATATATATGTATAATTAAAATTTTTTTAAAATTGGTAGAATTTTGTAACATCCCGACGCACAGTTGACAGGTTAAAGAAATTAATTCTGCTGTCATAAACATGATTACAGTGTAGTTTATGTTAATACAAACATTATGACACACTTAGATGAGGAAACAATTACCAGAAAGAACAATACCTGAAGCTAAAGTGGAATATAAACGACGAGTTAACTCGACTACAGAAATTTGTCTTTAGTTTCTGGCAAAGCCAATAGTAACAATAAATTAAACAGCTTTATTATAACGTTAATTTTATGAATACTTATAAAAATCTAGAAGCTCAGGTATCAAATGACGTCTAATGACGCCTTAAAGACGGCTTAAAGGCGCTTTAGACCTAAAATAGCCGTATAATGGGCGTCTTTAAGGCGTCATGTACTATCTGGGAAATCACTGCTGAAGCGAACTCATTGTAGTCGCGGGAGGAACTGATACTCTATTTCTCATGACAGGTCGTATCCTTCGTTATTATACGCAGCAACGATGTTACGCAACAATGACACGATACGATGATACGCAACAATGATACGATACAATGATATGCAACAAATGGATACGCGCCTTTACGCGACGATTTACTTTCGTTTTGTCGCGAGCCTTACGGCGGCACCCCGCTAGGGAAATCCTGTGTGTCCCCTAGTGGGGCGGGCGCATACGAGTGTCGGCCCCGAAAATTGGATTTACTCGGGGATCGATAAGCCGTTTCATAAATCTGTCCATTATCGTCCCGTAAAGTTCTCCGTACGAGTCGCGGGATCACCGGGAGTTCTGGGTCCGTGCGTGCGCCACCGTTGGCATGTTATAGATTTCGGATAGATTTCCCGCTCGTCACGAGAAAGACGCTCCAGGGATTCCTTGGAAAATGTGGCGCGGGGATTTCGGTTGGGAATTAACGTATTAGCCTGGTACACTATATTGTTTTCGATCACTATAGCCTGGTATATTACAGACTTTCATGTGAATTTATATTGTTTTGAATCACTATAGCCTTGCTGGTAGATTACAGACTTTCTTGTAAATTTATATTCATTGAATCATTGTAGCCTTGCTAGTAGATTACAGACTTTCTTGTCAATTTATATTTTACTGAATGACTGTGGTCTTGCTGGTGGATTACAGACTTTCTTGTAAATTTATATTTTACTGAATCACTATGGTCTTGCTGGTGGATTACAAACATTCTTGTAAATTTATATTGTTTTGAATCAATATGGTCTTGCAGGGAGATTACAGACGTTCAAGTAAATTTTCATCGTTGAATTAAACATGTCGATAGACCAGTGATTAATTAATAGATCATGTGCAAAATGACTGTAATTGTGATCAATGAGGTACCCACGTATATAAAGAAACGTTTCCCTTAATTATTCTTTTTCTTTATTTTACTCGTTTTCATGCATTAAGACTTCATTGTACGATTTCCTTTCTATTTGATTTGATTTTATATACAATGAAGGGGCTGCGCAACAAATTACGAAGAAACTAAATTTTGTTTTCGTTGAATCGATGAAAGACGAACATACATTTTTATTAATGTTATTATTTTACTAAAATAAATATTTAAATGCATGTTCACGGTGAAAAATGCAATTATGTGATGCACGCTAAACGAGCCTCCTGTTTAAAGATTGGTGCGCTGCGCGCAGCTTATCGAGCTTTCCACTTATGAGCATCACTATAGTTGATTATCTCTTATAATGAGATAATGCGCAGCCTGTTCTAAAAGCCATATTACGATAGTTCAGTGAATTAATGTCAATGTGGACTGTTATAGTCGTATTTACGCGTAATTAGTCTGTAGATTTTGTATAAATTTTTAAAGGCAGATTCAAACTCTCAAGGTTTGAAAAATTTGAACCTTTATTAAGTTATTTATTAAACTATAAACTCCATAACGATTATAGTTTCTGGGTTATATAGCTACGTCATAATCAAATGTTATGAAAACGTCACAATAGGCGTGTTGATTAAGTATCAGTTTAATAAAAAATGTGCAAATTATTTGAAAGGAACTCGTTAATTTATTCTTTTATTTTAACAATTCTACTAAACAGTTTTATAGAGTATAAATAGTCATCCCAATAATTTTATTGTATCTACTATACAGGGTGGACCGCAAAACATGATCAGCTGAGATTATTCTACTGCTAGTTGTACAATCGAATTTTTTTTTGATAGTATAACATGAATTAAGGAGAGCTTGAAGATGATTGTCCCAAACTTCATGTCAACCCTTTTTCCCAGAATTTTCCAGGTCACCTTCAGTTTTTTATAGATAAACCTATAATGTTTCTGCGCCCATTTTTCAGTGAATACTGAGACAAATTCAGCAAACATCATAAGAAATATTTTTTTTCCTTCTAAACAAAAAAAAACATTAAGGAAAGGTCATTTACCTTAATTAAAACGATGTTCAAAATGGTGTCCACCAGCTGGAATAGACAGGCGGAAACTGTTAAGAAATACTTCTTAATTCTATTTATGACATCTGCACTGATAGTCAAACATGCAACATTTTTTTGATCGAACAGCTCGCAGTAGAATAATCAAAGCTGATCACATTTCGTACTCCACCCTATGCTCTTCGATATATTCAAGAGAGTAGGAAATCCCACATCAACCCATAGTAATTTTACCCCGAAAAACCAAAAACCGAACAAAAACTACCTCATGCTTCTATTGGGGTATGTACTACAACCCAGCAAAGTTTCAAGAAATTCGGAATTTTCAGGTTACCGTAGTTCCCTTGTAAGCCATGATTTCAAACCCATTCCTTTCTAACGGGGAGAAGACTTTTAAAGCCACGCGCGGACCAAAGAACGTTACGACGAGGGGTCCACGGGATCTGACGTGGCACGATCGGAATACCCCTTCCTTTAACCGGATCCGGGTCTGAATTCAGGATTCTGAAGATCCTCGCGGAGAGGTGAGTGGCGTCGAAAGGAGCCACGAGTCGAAACGTTAATTTACCGTCTGCGTATTTCTGTCGGATTTCTGTCCCGGTTTTCGTTCACCGTACCTGCCCCTCATCCTCCGAGCCGCCATCTTTCCGTCGAGCGTGGGGTGCATTCGCTCCACTCTTCTTCCCTCTCGTCTGCTCGTTTCCTAGCGGGGATACAGCCTGGACCGAGTGCATTAAAATAAATTAATTTTCATGAGATTTTCCCGTGGCGAATGGCCGTTACGGGACTTAAAATAATAATTCAACGAGCCGCATGGACGGAATTTGCATTTCCACGTCACGACACGCTTCCTTCTCTTCCACCAGGCGGAGCTCGAGGATCTCCCGGACCACGCGACGGGGGATGTCAGAATGGAAACGGTGAACGTAAGACGCGGGAAAGATGAACGACGGGGAGGGCTGTTTTGTCAGGGAAAATGAGGTCGATCGTTTAACCACGAAAGATATGTCGCAGACTGTATTTGATTAACCCTTTGAGTGGGGATTAAATCTTCAGATTTAAGGGATTCTCGTGTGATAGCTCTAAAAGTAACTGATATTCATGAATTTTTTGTTAAGAAAAATTTTGCTACTATTCGATTAAACTTTTTTGGGAATGAAAGAGGATATCTTCTAGGTGTAGAAAATATTTCTTTCATGCCAATAGATTTTACAGTGGATTAATTAATGTAGAAGCTTGCTGTTGGCGTATACTGTAGCACCTGTCACAGAGATATGATTGCAGAAAACAAAAATTTTTCTTAAAGATAAATAGTTAACGTCGGGACTGAACCAAACTCAAAGAAAAGAATAAAAAATTAAAAAAGTTGTAGCGTTTGAAAGAAAAATTAATTTTTTTCCCGGATAAATTTCGCTTCATATCGATGACAAAAATATTATAAATAAAAACTGAAGTCAATGTTTGAGATTCAGTACCTAGGGAAGTGTATAACGAATAAAATTAGGTATGCCTGAAGTTGATCACTTACTTAGTTTTTGAGTTATCGTGTACGCCAGTTTCGAAAAAGGCGTTTAAAGTTATGTCGCTTGCCGTTTTGGACTGTCGCCCGACACATTGAACAGGCTGTAACTTCTTTGTTTTTTGGAACTCGACTTTCAAATTTTAGGAGCATATTTTTGACATGTACCCTTGATTTATGTAAAGAAAATTATTGTTTTTTGGGACCTGTTACATGAGAATCCTCCCTTAATTACTCTCTCTGTTGACGGAATACTTTACTATCAAGTTATTGATTAAAAAGAAAGAATAATCAAATATTGAAGGAAGTAATAATTTATTTCCTTATTGTTGTTGCTAAGGTAACTATAGGAATAGTACACAGTGTGCCCCACGAACTCTGTCCACCTGAAATATCTTTGTTATTTCAAACAATATGCGAAAATGTTATTAATAAAAGTTGTAGGATTTAAAGAAACACATAATACGGTAATAATGGTATCTTGTCGGGTGGATATGTGGGGGAGATATGGAGGTCAATTTTGTTTTCTTAAATGGAATGTCCAATTTTTTATGCCTGATTTCGATAGAATAGTAAATTCTGAGTATAAAAATACCAAGGTACATTTATCCTAAAACTTAGAGTTCCTGAGACACTTGACTTTGTTCATATAATATTGCATGATATAACATTGCACATGGTCAACACGTCGAACAGGTAATGAAATTAATAGGATGAACAAAGTCATTCTTTCATTTTCCACAATTTATGTTATTCCAGTTAAACGTGAGCAAAACTGCCGTTAAAACAGGAACACTGATTTTTTCTATTTTACCGTTGGATCCCGTTAATATCATAAAATGTCACCTCAAAATATACCCTGAGCGAAATAAGTATTTCTAATTAAAAAAATTCCTTATAACAATTTTTTGGCTGACTCGTCCAGTCAGTGTGGTTTCTAAGATTCAGAAATGTTTCGATAACACCTAAATATTAATACAATAAACAGTAAATACAAATCCTCCACAACAAAACAATTGGAATTTTCGCATATATCTAATATATACCTGATTAAAACAGTTCCCTGCACCGAATATTGAACACCATGTACGAAAATTCGTTATCTAGTACTGACGATCGCACAGAAGACAATCGCGATAGTTAAAATTCATGACATCGTAACCATATTTTCAACGTCAGATTGTAAGAGATTGATCATTACTAACGTCACAATATGAACATTACCTACATAAAACAACCATAACCGTGGCACTCACCGATGGAAGCATCAAATTATATCGCGTAACTCCCTTAGCACAATTCGACACGGCGAACGGAGCGTCACGATCTCATTTAAGGATGTTCCGAATATATCAGATCGACCGTTTCACGTTGCCTCTTTTTATCGGGCGTCGTAAACGTGCCGAGTGGAAGAGCCCCACGTTCGCTGTCGCGTTTATTCGCGGGTAGACCCTTCTCTCCGGGAGTCCGAAAGTGCCCTCGGGCGGTTCTTGACCAACCCTCTCCCTTTTCTCGCGATCCCCACACGCCACACATCGGGCACGTGTTATTTTCCTTCTTTCGTACTCTTGGTGTCGCAACAAACGAACACCGGAGAACAACGGTGTTTGTCGATTAAGGTGAGAATTATACAGGGTGTCTCGACCAACTTGGTCACCTTGAATAATTAATGGTATACTTTATGAAAATGTTGAGGCATGGAGCTTAACCCTTAAATGCATGATTTACTTATCTTTCGCGAAAAAAATATATTTGGTGGATATGTACATGCTAATGCAAGGAAAAATAAAGAAAATTTTTTTTATATTTTTTAATGGCGTTTTCTTAAAAAAAAACTAACCGTTATAGATATACAATACCATGCATGTACTCGACATTAATGTTTACAATTTATCTATGAAAACTTCTGAAACAATTCTTGGCTTTAGTAAGGCAAAGGGCTACTCCACATTTCTCACACCTTGTTTGTGTGTATGCCTTGCACCCAGGCATTTTGTACCAGCTGCAAACACAATCATCAGGCCAGTGACCAACATTATCTGTCCTGATATCCAACAAATTTCCGAGAATCTTCACTTTGTCAAAGCAAAAGTGACATTTCACATTCGCGAAAAAAAAGTGTTACCACTCGATACAATATAATGTCCGTGAACGTTGTAATTCTACAACGGCATGCATTGAGCATATACCGATTAGTTTGAGGTGGTTTGAACGGTATATTGTAGTTTTGCAAAGACATGCATTTAAGGGTATTTTTTTTGTGAGTGGAGGCATTTCAGAAATTTAAAGGTCAACTTAATTATTTTTAACGGAGTCACCTATTTTTTGTACCATAGATCGATAGAGTATTGGATTGTGAGTAAAAATGTGTTTATCTTCATACGTCCTAAATTTAATAATTAACGAGATATTTACAAAATAGTTTTTAATACGTACTTACTATCTGGTTGCTATAGTTTATAAGTGTTCGAACTGATGCCCCTCAACTTCAATACAGCGATTTCAAAACAGTGATTATTTTGTAAATATCTCGTTAAGTATTAGGTTTAGGACGTATGAAGGTCAACACATTTTTACTCAGAATTTGATACTCTATCTACGGTACAAAAAATAGGTCATTCCGTTAAAGAAAATCAAGGTGACCTTTCCTGTTTTATATCTTGTGGTTCATTTGCAACTGAAGTTCTTCTTTATAAGGTGAATCGACACTATATAGAAATAAAATGGGTACGTTTTTTATAGGATAGTGCCTTAATTATAGAAGATATTATTATAAGGTATATTTTCTAATACATTTTTGGTGAAGGTTGTCACAATATGTCAAAAATGTATCTCCAATTTTTTTTATAATAATTTTAAATTGTATATACTTTTAATTCGACATGTTCGACATTTTTATTAAAGAATTTATTACAAAAGAACTATTACATAGATCATTATGAAACTTTTAGCACTTTATATTTATCGTTTCAAGTTACAAAAAATTTTGTTATTAAAAATTTCGACTGTAAATATCGTTATTGAAGGAACTTGCTGTACTCTTGCCACCAAAGGTATAAATTAGCGAGCATTTCAGCCCCTCAAATTTGCATGAAATGATAAACTCAAAAATATTTCATGATTTTTTAATAAATCTTTTGCAATAAATTCGCAACAATCTGTTTATTTTCTGCGTTCTATATGTAATTCACCTCCTTAAACCAGCGGAATTTCAGCGCTTTAGCCCAGAGGATCGACACTCGACTACGATGTCCTCTTCTATTATCACTTACCCGCGTGAAACTTTTTAAGAGATTCTTAATGTCCCGCTAGAACGTGGCTATTCTCGAGATCCAGTTTTCCAACTTGTTTTTCATTAGTCTTTTTCAGTTTTATGGAAAATACCCGGTGCATCGGAACACGTGGATATTGCATGGGGGTGATTTGAAGATAGGATGAAGAAAGTTGTATTAACACTAGAACTACCGACGATACATGTATATCTGTTTTTTATCGGAACGATAAACTCGACAAACTTGTGAAAATATAGGAATTTTTAAATTAACTAATTTCTTCCCTTTGATATTGTAATAAAAGTTACAGAAGATCTGAGAAAATGTATTGTTATAACATTGTAATTATCGTTAAAACGGTCATTTTGCCTTGATTGGTAGTTTTAGTGTTAAAATTGTTGTAATTCTTATTTAATATCGAACTGTCTCTCAGTTTATAGAAACCCAATACAAATTAATATAATCCAAAAACAACTTTTAAGTTGTACACAATTACAATTGAGTGTAGGAAAGAATAATACGAATTTTCTAATGTGTTAAGAATAAAGTAAAATTACATCGTCGCGATTCAACGTGCACTTTTTTGGGGTACCTTTTTCTTATTCAATTTCACGACTTGTTTAAGTTTTACAGAAAATTCTAGATGGGTTAAAAGTAAATTTTTTAGTACCGAACTTTTTTTTTGACACTCAATCTATAGAATAAATCTACAGTAGAATCGTTGCAAATTATACACTATCGGAAGCAATTACACTGACACAATTATGTATAAAAAATCTTACCTAGCAAACTCAGCTCGTGATGTTTCTTCTATTATTCTCACACAGTTAATTTGATAATTTATATTATGAATTCTCACACAGTTAATTTAATAATTTATATCATTTATTCTCACACAATTAATTTTATAACTTATATCATTTATTCTTACACAGTTAATTTAATAATTTATATCATGTATGATATTCACAGCACAAAGAAAACAAACGTCCAAGCTATGATGAAACGAGTTACTCTGATCGTTTTCGAAGTGTCTCGGCTTTCTCTCAACGTGCATATGTTTACTATCACACAGACCGAATTATATTGAGACTCTGTATTTTCTGAAGTTATAGAATAGTCTCAGCTACGTTATGACCCCCACTTTTTGCCCAATTCCAAACATCGAGCAACCGCAATTCGTTGGAGCCTGAAAATAACCGCGAGGTTACTTGACAAACCCTACTCCAGGCCCATTTTGTGTACACTATAAACAAGGAAACGAATTCCTCGCAATACAAAGAATTTATTCGAAGAATTCGTCTGTGGGAACCCAGATATCTTGGGTATTGAACAATGTCGTACATTCCAGGTATTGCCAGAAGGATTAAAGGAAATACTGAGTTAAGTCAAAACACGTGGATATTATAACGGGGGTAAATTTAAGGCATGACGAAGAAAGGTGGAATAATATTCTAGTAATTATCAATGTATAAGTGATTTGTAGTCGTTGAATAAATCGGAACAATAACGAGAATTTTCAATCCTGTTAAGAATGTAAGGATGATATGGTTATAATTTTTTATCGGTGACTAAGGTTGTTATATTTTCAGTAGTTCCTTTAAGTACGATGTACTATAAAAACGTTGTTTCCTTAGTGGTACGGAGAATTTCTGATATACAGTATTATGACTAGAGGATACTGTATGATTATTGGACTGCGGATGTTTAGACATTAATAGCATTTTCTAATCATTAAAATGCACCAAAATAAAAATTATAATATATTTTAGTATTACGTATTTGTTATTATTAACACGTTAAGTTAGTACAGGAAATAAAATAATGTCTAATTTTTATTCTTACTTGTTACTGTGTAGAATTCTGAATTTGCATAGGTAACCACAGTCTATTATTATTAATAATATTATATTATATTATACCGTAGTTATCATACGTTGATTAAAAAGTGACATATTTAAATTTGCTTCGTAGAACTAATTATATGATCCCAATTTTATAAGGTCACAAATAAAATGTTGACGTACTTCATTAATTTAATTTAAAATAATGCCTCACCGTACGTAGAACAACTTGATTACACAGATTCCTGACGAGATTGTACAAACACCTGCAACACAAAAATGCACAATATTTATTAGGAATAAAAATTTAGTAAAATTCTTCTATCTGCTCTAATGTAATTTTCAGAGCGGTGAAAGGTATACATTAAATATCCTTCTTTTTAAACATTGATAATTACTATTACATTACTTGTTATTATACGTAATTCACATTTTACGTTGATTAATTAAAAGGTGTTCAAAGTATGTGACGAAGTAGGTGACACATTTCTCGTGCTTCCCTTACAGAACGTCGGGAGAAATATTATTCCAACCTTTTATTACTCGCACCGATGTTAATTACATTAATTAAAAGAAATGTCACCTTGTTTCGCCAACTATAATCCGCGAAAGTTACGCCTGATTAGAAGAGTTACGACTTGAATTAATTAATTCTCGTTTTTATGTGCAAGGTCGTTCGCGTATGGTGTAATGGTAAGATAAAACGAAATATAAAAGAATTTAATAAAAATGACAATAAAACTACAACAACAGAAGAAAGAAATAGTTGACTAATATAATCATTCTCTTTTAAACAGAAACTAATAAAGCACAGTCGAAGAATTTAAATGTGATTTCTATGATTGTGTCATCTTGGTTTTATGATTTTCCACTATATAAAAATATTCTTTTTCCTCTCTAAAAGATACGTATATGTCTCTCAACCACGTCAATTTACATAATGAAAATTTTTGGTTCTTTATCCTAGGTCAAAGCATACGGGACTTCTACTGTAAACCGTGTAGAGGGTCCTTTCAAAAACTGCTAGAATACTGTAAGAGCTGGAAAATTGGAAGAGCACTAACCACGCCATTTTGTTTAAAAAAATATTTAAAAAATTTTGTTTTATACCATAAGGCATACAAAATAAAGCCCTTAAACCAGTCTTTTCAATTATTTAATGATTTCGCCAATGCAATTCTGAAATTTACATACGATCTTCGGGTCTCCAAGGTGGCCTAACTCCTCAAGAGTTAATATTATTCCTAATATGAGAAGTCTTGAACGTCGCAAACAATTTCAAAAAATGCACTACAAGAATACGCGTAAAAAGTGATAGTTTAACCGATGAGTGTGAAAAAGGCATTGTACTGAACGATGAAAGTGATGACGAAGAAACTTATGATGCAGAATGCTTCTTTTGTACAGGACTTTATTTTTCATATGTACATGGTGAACAATGGGTTCAGTGTATCAACTGTTACCGATGGGCCCATGAAGATTGCGGTGCAGACGCAAATAATTTGATATGCCCAATGTGTTAAAAAGGACAGAAAAAATAAGTTTCGACAAGATGAAACTTAGGTCTCATATTAGGCGACCAGTTTTTGAATTCACGTTCTGGCATACTTTTAATTTTTATTTTATTATCATGGAACTCTATCTGTTTTGTTATAATTTCTAATATATTGTAAAAGTGTACACATCTTACATTCAAAACGTGTATCGTATTTCAATAAAATTATTTTTACCATCACAATAATTCCCAAAAATAATTAAAATAAAGAGGAGCGAAACCAATGCAATGTTCACGACTGCATCGAAAACACGAGCCACAACCGATCTCAAACTTAGCATTCCACCGCAGACACTTATTTCCTCCGTGAACCAACATGTACCGTTCTCTGGTTGCGGGCGAGGATTCCATGAGAATTCGAGTCATCGTCGCCCGGGTCTCACCAGCAATTCCGTCTTTCCCGATACATTCTAACGATCTTCAGCGCCGTTCCCCGGCGGCGTGGCGGCCCACGAGGGCGCACTCGAGGAACTAATTTTAGTTTTAAGTAATGGAAGCGCAACATGCGCCCACCGGCCCCCGGCCTCGTTACGATTCCAGGAGAGTCGGACGAAGTCGACAAAGGAACTCGAGCGAGTCCAAGTGTTGTCTGTGATCCATAAACACTCGAGCCCGAGAGATAGATAGAGAGGGACGGAGAAAAAGGCTTGAAAAGAGACCAGTTAGGAAGTAGAGGGAGGGAGGGAGGATGGTTACCAGTGGGGGAGGGGAGGGAAGGGGTTGGAACAGTGCATCGGTTTTAGGACCGTCAGGGGAGAACCGAGGCTCATGGGTGCCCCCGCCTGCCTCGAACGAGTTCTAGTTTGTTTTAGTGGATTCGACCTGGCACGAGAAATAATGGACGGAGACTGCGTGTACAACTCGAAGAGAATGAACAAGTAGCTAGTTTAGAGGGCAAACAGGACGTCGTTTCGTGGATAAGGATTTGATCCTTTTTTATTTTTGCACGGTGTATATGCTTGTAAAGGTAGGTTGAGTTTTGGGAATTCAAGAAATGGGAAACGAAACCTTGGAAGGACTAGTGGTGTAATGCAATTATTAATGTACTTTAATTGAAATTTCGTTAATCAGTTCGTCTTGGCGCGAGAAATAATGGACGCAGACTGCGTGTACAACTCGAAGGGAATGAACAAGTACAGTGGATGTAAAAAGTATGCGTACACCCTTTCAAACGGAACAACTCTTTTAAAATTGGTCCAAATGACTTGAGTTTTTTGTGAAGTTAGAGACATTAATTTACTAAATGATGTGAAAAAAAAATTTGAAAAAGTTGGTGAATGTTTGAAAAATTTGAAAAATTTGAAAAGGGTGTACGAATACTTTTTACACTCACTGTAGCTAGTTTAGGGGACAAAACGGGCGTCGTTTCGTGGATAAGGATTTGATCCTGTTTTATTTTTGCACGGTGTATATGCTTGTAAAGGTAGGTTGAGTTTTGGGAGCACGATTTTGGGTATTCAAGAAATGGGAAACGAAACCTTGAATGGACTAGTGGTGTAAGGCAATTTTTAATGTACTCTAATTGAAAATTCGTTAATCAGTTCGTCTTGGCGAGAGAAATAATGGGCGGAGACTGAGTGTACAACTTGAAGGGAATGAACAAACAGATAAGATCTTCTCGTAAGTGCAGTGTTGAACTTGCACGGTCCAACTATGCTTTTCTATAAATGGATCTGCATGTTTCTGTTCTAGATAATTCGATTGTTCGAGTCATTTATTAAACTAAGTACTAAATAGACTCTACACATGCTTTTCATTGGAATACAAGTGTTATATTCATTGTATAATTATGTTGAATTTGATGATGACTCTTCGAGGACACTTTTAGCTGTCACCTTTTCACAGAATTTTGTCATCACTATACATATAGTATTTTTTATTAGAATCTTTAATGGATCTTTATGAAGATTATTAAAAAATTAAGATGCAATGTAATGTAGAGGAAATGTCCGATTCTAACTTATAAGATTAATTCTCAAACTTATTAATTTTAGCATTTAAAACTAGAACCACCGAAGGTGAACGTGTTTCTATTTTCATCGCATTAGCAAAAAGAACAGTTTATTGAAAATATGCAAATCGAACAATTAGACAATTTTTTCGCTTACATAAGTATATATATCAACAAAAATTGCAAAGAATACAAAAAAATGCACTCTTTTGATATTTTAATAATTTTTATAACAGCTCACTAACCAGTCTTTTTAACTACTTTGGTAGTTCCAGTGTTAACATAATTGATGTTATAACTATGTGTATAATTTTGCAATAAAAGAATGGAGCTATGTTAACATTAGAACTACCAAATTCGACAAAATAACGAATTGTAGATTTCTTATTTTACGACTACTGAAATTATAGTAATACTTCTGGCGTCATTTGTGTTGATTATACATTTTCATTTACTATACATGTTACATAACTATATTATTCTGGCTTATATTACATATTACGCACATTATTGTGTCATCCAATTCGATTAGTTATACATTCAACGCTGGTGGTTCTAGTATTAATAATTTTCATTCATAAAAGCAACATCAACTATATCTATCGGTAAAAATTGCACATCTCACGTGAAAGGACCTAATATTTCCCGTAACAGATACTGCATCAATTGTATAATATTAATAGAAAAATAATTCAACAAAAAAACTGCCATCCCCTTTTGCATAACAACTAATACGAAACACCTCACCGAGCTTGGAAATTGTAGACGGAAGTCTCGCAGTAACAATAAGCCGGAGCACGGTATCCCGGGACAGCTCTGTTTCTATCGCGCGATTTCGTAATCACCGTTGTTCGCGGAATGCATAATAAATCCCGAGGCCGGGGGGTCGCAAGGAATGTCCATCGTGCCCCCGGGACACGGGACGCTGATTGTTGCCCGCTCGACGTTTCCCGCGCGGACACGCCGCTGGGCAAATTGCGAAACGCTCCGTGGCCGAGTGTTTTCAGAGTCGAAAAATCGCGGTGATCATACAAGGAGAGGTCCCTAGATGTAACGCTGACTTTTCAATGAGGGTTGGTACAGTGATAGAGCCTGGAATTTTGAAGTCAATGATATCTCCCAGATAGCACATGACGTCTTGACGACGCCCATTTTACGGTTATTTTAGGTCTATCTGTTTGAGTCACATATGGCCATTACTTTATGAGATATTTAATGTTCAAGTTTCAGCCTCTGTACAAGGTGATTCTGAACTGGTGGTACAGCTCGAAGAATGTTAATTCTACATGTAAAAATAAATCAATGTATAGAACAAAATTTTCTGGTATGATACTTCGTTTTCAAGATAATTAATTATTGAAATTATATTAAAGCTGCCTCTATACTGTATAGCAGAACACGATATATGCATAGCAAAATGAAACTGGTTAGAAAACAGGGAGGAACATGGTATATGTATAAGATGATTATTAAACACTGAACATTAAATGTTTCATAAACTAATGACCATATACGGTTGAAAAAAATATAATAAATATAATATTACAAATATAAATATACAAATATAATAATACACATGACAAATTCGACAAGAATTCCCAATTCTAATTTGAACACCAGGGGATAAGACGCATAGTGGGGTATTTAACCCGAAAAGCTGGCCAAAACCCCAAATTTTATCTTTGTTCAAAATGAATGGAACTTTGTCCCTATGTTCCTAAGAATGAATAAATTAAACTGCTATCTTGGTTTTTCAAAAATAGCAGTATTTAGCAACAAATTGAGGCTTGAAGGTCAACAATTTTTGTGCTCCACGAAAATTCCAAGAAACCTATATTAAGAAAGTGAGTTATTACAAGTGTAGCGTTAACGTGAGTTATTACTAATGTAGAGTAATTTGGCACCTTGTTTCCTTCACTTTTTTGTGTGGTTTTGATAAAATAACACTTTTAAGACAATGTTTTTTTTTTTGTAAAATCAAGTATAAAACATTTAATTACTTTTTGGCACCCCAAAGCACTTTACTTTTACACCCCTTTACTTTTGATATATTTTTATCCTTGGACATTACTTTATATATTTCTCGAAAAATTAGGTGCTAAGAGGTGCTAAAACTACAGTTCTGTTCAAAGGTATCGCATTACTTGTGCACTAGTGAACAATTATTGAGATTCAATGTTCCATAACATTGTTAATATTCGTCAGAATTTGTTTAAATGAAAGGCAAATTAAAGCTTGAACCTTCTACTTTTTTATTCTTTCATTCGATTTTATTTAACTCGGTGCCTAAGAGATAAAATTTTCCCTTGTAAAGAGGGCCTTCAAATTGTAAAATTTTGTTCATATTTGAGAACGGCTGTTCCTCATAGACAACAGTGTTCGCAATTTTGCATGTATTTCGGAAATAATGATTCTTTGCCTTCAAAACAAGCCAAACTGCATCCAAAACGGATGTTTTTTAACGAAGTTATGGTCATTTATAGAAACGCCTGCCTCTTTATGGTGTCATGTCTTTCGTGCATGGCACAGTTCAATGCTATGTGTTTCTGTAAATTACTATAACTTCGTTAAAAAAGATCCGTTTTGGATGCAGTTCAGCTTGTTATGAAGGCAAAGGATCATACGATAGGCGTATATCGTATGGATAATCTGATGATGGAGTAATTAAGGTGTGGATAGATCGATGAAGAATAGATGTATCATAAGCAAGAAATACTGTTTGATGAAGAATCTTGCAAAGCATTTTCTGACGAAAATTAATTCTATTATATATTGCAAATAAAAAATATTCTTAAAATAGATATTATTTTATATATTATATACCATACATTAGAATGTTTATGATCGTAGATACAATCGACCCGCGTGCATCCATCGCTGTCAGTTGATTGTTAACCTATTGTAAATTTCGTCTGTCAATTCCTGATGATTGACGTTTTTAGTAGGGTATTAATTTTATTAGGACAAGGGTTCGTTGATGACCTTCTATTATATGTATATATTATACCATTGTATACATATCTTACTGTGCACAAAACATTTGAAAAATATAGGTTCCCTTTAAAGGGCTGTATCGTTGTTAAACAAGATCGTTCTTCGATGAGGTTTGCTTTATTTTAAAGACAAACGATTATACTTTCCCGTGGTATATATCAAAATTGCAAGAAAATATTGTTTACACTCCGTAGCACTTGAAGAACATCAATGAAAAGTACAATTTTGCACACTCCTATTTAAGGGTAAATTTTACCCTTTAGGCAACCATTTTGATAAAATTGATTTAAAGAACCAAAAACTAGAAAGTTCAACCTTTAAAATGGTTTTTATTTCATCAACTTTGGATGAATAATAACTAAGTTATGAGAGTTTGAAGATTGAGTAAATTTTGAAATAGTTTTGGCCAGCTTTTCGGGTCAAATGTCCCACTGCGCGACGTGTGGAAACGAACGGAAGCAACATCTGCCGCTGACCACGGTTTTTCGGCGGAAGTGTTGATTTGTTGCCGTTGCGATCGTTGCTTGTCGCCAGGGGAATCCCGAGTTTCACGCGCAGAGCTATGGCGGAGGTTATTAGTCACGAGCTCAAAAACTGTTGGTTCGTGAATACCTGTTTAATGGACTCTTTGTTTGTCGCTTGGGTCGAATTTCTCTGTCTGTTAACACTTCACTGACCGTTAGCGTTGTTAATCCTCGTGGACTGTTTGAGTTAATTTGACCCGAAGCTATTGTTTGAATCGTAATTATATTTTTTATCATAGGGATTTGTAGATTAATTTGATATTGATAGCTTTCATATATTATAATCTGGCGATAGGCAAATATATTTAACACGTTGACTAGCAATAGTGGTCATCGATAAACGGCGACATTAAGTTACACGAAGGTAGAGTAAGTTTCTAAATACGAACATTTAAATTTTTATAAATGTGACTACTGGTAGAGTTGTAATGAAAGTAATAAGAGTTATATTAATAATAAAGATCTAAAGAAACGTATTTTGTCATGATACTACCTCAGACATACTATAATTCATACCCAATTTAATTCAAAGAATGTGCTTCAAGGATAATGTTACTGTTGATTTTTTTTATTTTATGTGTAATAGCATTATTATTCTTGTTATTATTATTATTAAGTCAGTATACTACAACTACCTTGCAACAGCACCAAAAACGTGTACACTGTTCTGAAAACAATATTTTTCAAACGGATTCCATAAATTTTTGGTGTGTTACTAAACTGATTTAGTTACAACTTACGTGTCAGTTAACCCATTAAGAATCAAGCAGTGAAATAGTAGAATTTTTTATTACTTACATATACCTAGGAGGGAAATGAAATAGAGACGAAGAAATTATTAAGGAAATGCCTGTAATTTCCTTTCATAATCACAATATTAACAAACAGTATTAAATAATGTAATTGGCAATAATTTTCGAATATAACACTGACCAGAATAATTGATTTTTTTTACTATCACATGAAGTAAATACAGGAGGTAATTCTTTACGCAGATAGAAAAGTACAGTAACAAAAAGTTATTATTATTACTAGTATTTTTGTTTTAATGTCAAAATTAAATCGTATTCATCCTATGTTATTAAAGTTCTAGACAAATATACGAGTTCACGTTAAAAAAAATTATTATAAGGTTTTAATTAAGGTGACAAGTAGACGAATAATTTCGCTTCTTTAAAGTATTCACGCTAAAAGCATTTTTTACATGCAGATTTACTGCTTCTCGACGTTGCGTACTTTACACGGCTGCAAATTATAATTTCGCGTTGTCCCAGAGCTACATTGTTTCCACTATCGTCAGACGTATTCCGTGGAGTCGCCTTCTTGACTTTCCTCCAAAAGGAAGAAATTTTGAAAATGAATGGAACCTCTTGAATTAAATTAAAAGTATCTTTAATTATACGGAGTGACGCAAAAGAAAAAAATAATTAACGTCCAAGCTACCTTTTTTAAAAATCTTTCTACCTTGTGTTTTCTCGAGCAGAAAATTTTATGGACTTTTCATTTTTCTGGCTACTCGTTTATGAACGACTCAATTAAGGTACATGTTAACAGGATCTTTTATGATCTGTACCGTCAACAACTTCAAAAATGCTCCCTTATATAATTTAATTATTTATTAATATTAATTCGTTGACAATAGTAGTTTTTGCAATTTTTCTAATTTGTGATTTCAACAATTTTTACAACGTTCAACAGTTGTGCAAGTTCATAGCGCATCTATTATCGAAAATCGCTCTTTGAATTACAACTAATACAATTTTAAAAACATACTATGATAACTACACATGTAATGACAACAATGACAATCCAATTCATAGAACTTTTTAACCTTCTTTTTCTCATTGCTTGACTCCCATACTAGATATGTAAATGAGTAATTTACTATGTTTTTGATAAAGTCAGCATATAATTTAAATAAAATGAAGCTTCTCGACCTTCGACTTAATAAAAAATACCGTAAGAAAATTAGACAGTAGCCAGAAGTATTGTTAAAGTAGTACAAGTTGTTGATTTCCCTAAAAAGAAGTACTGCTATTTAAAAAATACAGTACTGTATTTAATGGCACATATAAATGATTAATTTTGAAATTTTAATAATATCAATTTTATTTAGTCTCGCATATTTAAGTTATCTGTCTCTACTTAAAAATTATTTACTTTCACTCTACAGTACATACATACACTTATAATACTTTACTTCTATAAATCATTTATGATCCTTTTTATCAATACGTATCTATCAATTAAAATTCCAATGACTAAGTACTTTAATATATTCCGTTGGTGAAAAATAAGTAGTTTCAATTTCTTCGATAGCACAACTCCTACATGATTAGAAATAGGGACATTGACCTTGCCGGAATTCACGTCTAGCACGGGGGAATTAATATTTCTGAGTGGCTTTTCCGTGAAGAAAAAGGACTTCTCTTCCGTGGGCATCGCCGAGCGAGAAAATTATCCGGCTTTGTTTCGGACCCTAATGCTCGAACGAGAATACACGTGACCCCGGCTACACGGCTTCCACTGCGAATCGTCCCATTTAAATGCATTGTTCTCTTCCATTTGAGACGCGTCGCTCGATGCAACGCTTTACAAGATCAAAGATATCCCGTGCCAGGCAAGAAATCGAGGGGAGGGAGAAACGAAAGTGCCGCTCGGGACATCTGTCGCGTGGTAATCATATCAACAATCGGAATTTCTGGACCAGCATCCGACGAAATGCATGGGAATTCACGCGTTCCTCCTGTTTATTTCGAATTTCCGAAATGTGAGAAAGGAATAGTCTCGATCGTATTCGTCTATCTGGGTTTCGTGTTCCGAAGAAAAATTGCGATGACAAGGGAAAATCTTTTTAGTAGATTTTTAACCCTTGTATAATTTTTCGAGTAAATGATTTATTGGGAATTGCGTTTCTTTATTATAAAAATTGATGAATTAAGGGAGTATTTTAGTGTAGACACTCGTTTTTAATGTGACATTTGGGATTTTTTTTTGCACAGAAATTACTTGTAACCTTTTTTTTGCAGTCAATGTTTCATGGTATAATTACACAATTTCAAGGACATTTATAATTTTCTGTCTGGAGAAGGAAATAGAAATTGGTAACACTGCGTGCCATCGTATATGTATAATAGTTTATAAGAAAAATGGTGTCCGTCATTCTTGCCGTTTTGCGTATCTGAAATTAAAAAGTCAAGAAGATTCTTAAAATTAAGATGAGTTTGGCTATGGCAGATACCATACCCAATTCAAAATCTTTCCTTTTTCTATTTTTTTTAAGCCACTGAGGAAGTTAAAGAAATATAAAAGAATCGATCGTTTCTTAATCGACTTTCTTCTTTGGTTCTGGTACCTGTCATAGCCAAACTCATGCTAATTAAGAATCTTCTGGGTTTTCTTTATTTTAAATATACTGAGTGGTCGGAATTACGGACACTATTTTTTTTATAAGCGATTGTGTACGTAGGCATGCGGAGTTACCAACTGTTATATTGTCACGACATAAAAAATGATAAATATTCTTGCAATATGTATAAATATACTCTTGAACGTTGACTGCAAAAAGGGTTAGAGTTTCTTTGCAACAAAAATCCCAAGTGTCACATTGAAAACGGGCGTCTACACTGGAATTCCCCCATAATTAAGCCCCCACATTTCCCCCTTTAACAAAAATAAGTCTGAGAAAAGCAGCTCGTTTTCGAAAAAATCGAGTTTCAGAATCTGCTGGAAACGCGTGCATTTGAATAGGACTTGGTTAGCACGTCTGTTTACTGCAATCCTTTTCTACTTACTACCATAGCTAATAGACGCATGTCAGATCGATTTTCAAATTCAATTTTTGGTGAATAATCGTCATGATGAAGGGGTAATATCACGATGGTAGGTGAAAAATCATAGGACAAAGTTGGAAGTGATTTTACAAAAATATATGAACTTTATTAAAATTGCACGAGGTCCTTATAATATGTATAAAAAAAGATAGAAACATGTTGTTAAAATTTTTTAATACAAAATAACACAATAGCCATTCGGCCGTTATGTATTTTCCACTGACGAGCCATTCCGTGGTGGAATTTTTCACGTCCACATTGTTGGACCTAGAGCAAAAACACAAATTTTGACATCTACACGCTAAATACTAAAGAAGTACCCATGATTTCCGTAAAATAGTGAAAAGTCTTCTTGTAATTAACATTTTTATGAAAAAGTTTTTCGAAATCTTGGGTACATTTTTTAATATTTACTATGTACATGACAAAATTTTTAGTGTTTTTGTTCCAGGTCCAACGGTGTGGACGTGAAAAATTCGACCGCTGAATGACTAATTTTCAGTGGAAAATACGTAACGGCCGAACAGCTATTGTGCCGCTATTTTTTATTAATAAATTCTAAACAAAATTTGTTTGTTCTTTCTTATACGTATCATAGGGACCTAACGTTGTATTTTCAATAAAGTTCATATACTTCATACTATCATTTTTGGGCTACCATCGTGACGTTACTCCTTAATGAATGTAATATTTAAAGGTAAACGTTTCTCATATGAAAACTAAAAATGTTATTTGGTATTTGGTACACTTGGGGTACATGGGTACTTAATACTTATACAAACTGCAATACTGAACTTCCAGATAACGTCCCGTCGATTTGCATTTTTGTTTGACTTCGCGTTCACAAAATGCGCATATACAATCACGACTTCGACACGTTTCAGGGACGCAGCATGTGCGGAGCCGAAGTTTCCTCGTGGAGCGCCTAATGACGCGGGCGTGTGCGTCTCGAAATAAGTTCCGTCTACGGTTCGAGCGGTGGCGAACAGCTTGAGGTTTTAAGAGGAACTTGAAAATTTGCGATTCAGCCGGGGAGTTTCCGGTGACTCGGAGTTACAACTGTTCGAAATTAATGTCGCCGACGTTGGTCGAAATGAACGGATTCAGGAAATTACGATTTCGTACGATTTAATTACAGTCTGGTATTCGCTTATATTTATACCACTAAGCTATAAAAAGCACAGGTGTCAAAAGATTATTCGTTAGAATAATTATCGAATATACTAGAAATCTACAAAGTCGTTAAGTTTCAGGAAATTTGGGACAAATGACGGTGCTTGGGAATAATTTATAGAAAAATTATAGTACGTAATGCCCGTGATCTACTGCGATTATAAACATTTGCTGGGATATTTTCTTGTTAGTTGGAAACAATTGAAATTTTCTGGCTGCGTTATAAACGACGACAAGGTGTACTTCCAAGCAATTACGCTTTTTTATTTCCGAAAGGGGAACAATGCGGCACAAACAACAAAAAATTTTTCTTATGCGCATGGTAATGGTGTTGTAAACGAACGAAATTACAAAAAACGTAGTTTTTCGAAAGTACACCTTTCCTTCGCCCATTTTCAAAACAAGGTCAATTCAAGATTATTCAACCCAATCGTAATGACTTTTTTTAAACCACGCGTTGAAGTGTTGTTTTTCTCAAGTAGGGTAATATAACCGGCGGTGATTCTATAAGAAAAAATAACTTGAAAGGAAAAGAATAACATTTTTCGGGTAATGTTTCACTTTCGTGATAATCGAATTTGAAAATTTGTTGGATACACGGAAAATAGAATAGGACGTGGTGAACGCGTCTGTTTATTAAAGGCTGTTTCTACTTACTGCCAGCTCAAATACACGTGAATCGGATAAATTTTCAAACCAATTTTCAAATTACAGAAAAGAATTAATTTTTTTTCTCCACTTATTTTTTCCTTGTACAGGGTGATAAAATCAAGAGTTCATAACTTCTAGAATAAATAATATGTACTAAAAAATATGCCAAATAAAGAAACAAGGTCGTACTGAACATGAAACGAAGAATTAATATTTTCAAAGTTATAAACAATTTCTTGTTTCGTTTAAGCAAATCGCTTTCTCCCTTCGGGATTTATCGGACTGTATGGAAACAATGGATTATTTTACAGTTTCTTCTTTTCTTGGTTACAGAAGGTTTTCCACAGTTTTTATTAGTTCTTTTACAATTTTCTTCACAATTTTAACTGAAACAAAAAATTATTTATAACTTCGGCAGTATTAATTTTTCGATTCATGTTTATTAGGAATTTTTTTCATAATTTGACGAGTACTATCTACCGTAAAAGTTATGGACCCTTTTTATCACCTTGAAGAATCACCTCCTGCCCGATTGTATTTTCCGACTCGAGACCTGCTGCATATATTTTATTGGTCAGCACGAGTGTTTTGTATTAAAAAGAAAGCATCATCTATAGCAGAAATCATTACTTTTCGGCCCAATTCAATATTGTACGACTTAACCAAACAGAAACGAGCGCCAGATTAAGGTGGTAAGTTCAAGGGGGCCATCGATCTAAACCTTCCGTTTATTTAAAAATATAATTAAATTCTACTTTGCCTACCGTTTCCCTTTTGAAGTAGGGTTTTAAAGTTGTTAAAATATAACGAAGCATTGTTCTTTATAATCAATCATTCGTTAGAATTAAATGATATTCAATTTTATTTGGAATAATTTATAATTTTTGAGGATTTATGTATTCTATTGTACATTGCATTATAAAAATTTTGTGCCTTCCACCCTCCCCCCCGCTTTTCAACCAAGGGTGTCCCCAAAGACTGAATAGCCCTGGGCCACAAGAAATCTTAATCCAGGCCTGACAGAAACAATTGTTATTGAACAGACACACTGGTCAGTCGATATCAATCCTGTTACTAGTTCGTGCTACTTTCCACAAACATCACTTCCACTAAAAAAATTCCACGAAAATTGCGCGAGACCTCTCGGGATTCGAAACGATACAAAAAATAAAGAAAAAAACGACGACAGTAGTTTTCAGCCTCGCAGCGGGGCTTATCGATCGATCGCCGAGCGAAATCAACCGTCAACGCGCGGTTTCGATTCCGAATTCATCGGCGTCGACCAAGGAGAGCTAAATTCACACGGTATCGGAACTGATACGCCGCGCCGCTCTGACATTGCCTTTTTGCCTCTCTTTCTACCCCCTGGGTAGCGCGCGAACACGTATTTTCCAGGCAGATATGAGCAACGAGTCAACCGACCCGCGGCCAATGGGAATTTATTTCTCCGTCACGGCAAAAAAAAAAAAATCGAGCGGAATTCCCCGTGTTCGTTGTGTCGCGCGGATGATATCATCGCTCGTTCAATCATGCCGCTAGATACACGCGCGTCCAGTAGCGTGGCTAAACGCACGGGAACCCAATCCCCTATTGCTATCGCCGGGACTTTCGTCTTCGTCGTGTTTTGATCGACGATTGCTGGGCGAACCGCAAACGCGTAAACTTTACCCCGTTATGAGGGGGCGGGTTTGGAAACTGGAACGACTGTATCGGCGAGGGAGGCTTTCTCAATAAACACGGAAAACATTCGACGGTTGAAAAATTTATATTTTTGTGTTACGGAGGGAGACGATATGTTAATGCACGGTCGAAACTGTTTTGGGGGTGGTTTGCGGTGAGATGAGTTAAAGTAACGTTTATTCTTTGTGCGACAGATCTATTTTACTTGTGTATTTTTTTGTATGGAAGATTTCGTTCTATCGTTTCTTGTAGTTTGTTGTAAATAAACTGTCGTGCTTTATGCAGAATAACATTTTATATAGTAGTTTATGGAGGCTGAATTCAAAACAGAAACTTCTCTTCCCTCCTGGGGAGTTTATTGCGTTACGAATAAAAGGAGAAATATATTAAACCTGATGGAAAGTTTGTCTTCTATTGCATTTCAGATACCCGTTTGTGATATAATTGTGTGGAATCTGCAGTTTAGTTATAAATGAATGAAATCAACAGTGTAGCTGAACGTGATGTTAATATAGTAACTAATTATAATGTAAATAATAGAAACAATAACTAGACTGCGGGTGTGTATGCATGTATAGCATCCCTTAATTTGGAAAATACAATGAAATAAAGATTTTAATGAAATTTGATATTATTTATGTGTCATTACAACGGTACTATAGTCTGCAGTACAGAATTTGAAATTCCGTCCTATTTTAATTTTTAAATATTATGATCTGAAATTGTGAATATGCATAAACTTCCGGAGTTTAATAATAATATAAATATTGATTCTGTGAATGATTTCCTGAGGCTGGTAATAGTTCATCGAGTTTTTTAGAAGATATTGCAGATATTAGGTACATTATGTACTGTCTGCAATGATATCTAATATCATGGAATGTTTGAAAAGTCGTAACTGTCTGAAAAGTCTGAATTGTTTAAAACGTCCGTATTGTCTGGTACGTTTGAAACAACTGAACAATGTTTGAAACGTTCAAAAGGGCTGATCAATATTTGAACTGTTTAAAACGTTTGAAACGACTGAACAGTGTTTGAACTGTTCGATCTGTTTAAAACGTCTCAGACGACTGAACAATGTTTGAACTGTTTGGACATTCCGTCAGATGTTCAAACATGCCCGAACAGTTTGATTACCCACCACTAATTACATTTCTTCACTAAATGTTCGTACCAATATATTCTTAGAAACTTCATTTTCGTCCATCACAAAGTATCAAAGTTAAAAAGTAAATTAAAAAATATATCAGTAGTTTAATTTATATCTTCTGTATTATCCATTTCAATACATAGTAGATACAACACAATACAAGAAAGCAGATATTTTCTTCAATCTTAATGCATTTAGTAAACAAAGAAACCTAACTATAAAGTTCGTACATTGGCTTTTGACAACGTGAATAAATGTTTGCAGCGTAACTATTATACTATGCCAGTCAGAAAAAAGAACTCTGTAACATTAATGTCGAAAATGTTGAAGAAACGTTCAAACCATCCCTGGAATTTACGTAAAAATGTCTACATACAGGAACACGGTGTTTCAGGTACACCGTTCGAAAAATTGCTTCGCAGTGTATTACTCGCGAGGATACCGCAATATACGAAAGTAGTACGAGCTGTACTCTATGAAAACTATTCCTATTAACCTGCGTTTCACCGTGCAATACGTTCGCGAGTTTAAAGCAGCTTTCTTTGTAATTGCTTTTGCGCAACTTAATTCGCCAACGGCTCTGCCCCATGGTAATGTATCCGGCCGCAGAAAGATTAAGTATAATTAAAAAGTATGAAAAAATGTGTACACGTGGTTACAAGCGTGTTAGGTAACTAGACTAGCGAATTACACTTTGAGTTGCTTGCTCGACTAAATGGCATTATCAATTAAATCTTCGGTTAAATTACACATTCTTCCGATGTACCTGCAGTGTTTGTATGTTACCATTTTTTTTTTAATTTGAGATTAAACGAGTAAGAAGAATATACAGCGAATAACAAGCTTATTTAAGTAGTTTCGAAGTAACAATTAAGTGTACCAGTTTTTATACAAACTCCTTTTTATATGTACATATTCTTATTATTTTCACTTGTATTATTTTCTTAATTTTGCACTAAAATTTCTAATTTGGTACGAGATCTGGTCAAATAAATGTGGTCATTTTTGTACGTTTTCAATGGAAATTTTCTAATAAGTCGAACTCTAGCTTTATTTGTTTCCCTTTCTATCTTCTATTGAATGTATTCAACAACCATGTTTTCGTTCTTCCTACTATTCTTGAAATTTTTATGATTGTACACTTCATTTAAAACTGACGCTTGATTTTCAAGTGTGACTTTTATTATAAAAACATATGATATTAATTTGGCCTCAATGCTTAATTAGAATCTACCTTTAGGTGAACATATTTTGTCCATTAAATTTCATCTTTGAGTCAATTTAGGCCAAGGAGTAATAATGTAAAAACTTTTCGAACAGTCCTGAAAGTTGAAAGAAGCCTCATAAGATAGACTTATGTTTCATAGATTGTTTAATAAATTACAGAATGTGCTGTTAACGTCAAAATTACCGACGACAAACGTATATTTATTTCTATCGGATCCATAAACATAACAACTTTGGAAAAGATATAAATTTATAAATTAGCTAATTATAAATAATTTTAGTAAAGACAACCACATACTATTATTAACCGAATTAATATGCAGCAAAACACAGGTCAATAGTACTTTACTACGTTAAATAACATTAGTAAACACGATATGCTGTATGTTTCATAAGATATTATTACTTTAGTGTAGTAAATTCGTTAAATAAAAAGTATTCAATATGGCTTTAGAAATATGTTATTCTGCTTTTTTTTAGGAAATTTAAATGACTTTTGGAATAATACCAAAGGTCTTGGCAGAAGGCATTTTGTAAACATTTCGAATACCAAGGCAGAAGTAGGTGGCACTGAATGAATTTAACGAGTGTAATATTTTAGCGAAACTGCTTGTCCTAGAATTCCTGTTCAACGTCTGAAATAAGCGAATAATATGTTCCCGGCGTTATTAATCTGCCCCCGGGGAAGATTTGTTGCAATATTTAACTAGAAACATGAATTCTAGTATTACGTTTGAAATCGTTCCGAAGAAGGTATTTAATTAAAATGTTTCTAAATAAAATTGTTTCATTAACTCTCGCTAAAGTAAATGTTACAATAATGAATTTTCATGAATTTTAATTAAAGTTCCATCGACGTTCAAAGGAAAATTAATTTCGAAATTTGAAACATATAACACTTACGCGGAGGTAATTTTATTTCGCATGGACTACGAGGTAACGGTATTGAACAGTGACATGCACAGAGGTATTACGAAATGACGTAAAATACCTTTTATTAGTTCTTGAATCAAATAGAATGTTACCAATTTTACGACGAGTATAATCATTTTTCCTTTGGAATTATAAGCAACACGACATTTACCTTTTTTATGTTTGAAACTGAAAGGCTGCACTGAACAATCGAAAGATCTTAAGTTTTCCAAGAATCTTAAAATTTCTCTCAGACTCCGTCTGATTAGTTAAGGATTAAGGATTCACTTGCTTCTAACCATCGGCTCGAGGAATTCAACAAAAACCATTTTCGATCCAATTCTACTTGTTTAATTTGAAACCCACAACCCATTAAATTCATTTCATACCCAATTCTCGATCATGATGCGGAAGGAATACCGCAATCAACGATCAAATAATTTCGTCAGAAGTGTTCCAGGTCAACATTCTCCCATTCTTCAGCATTATTCAAACAACCACTGCAATGTAGACACCACGTAGCAAGGAAAACGTAGCTAAGAGAGAGAGAGAGAGAGAGAGAGAGAGAGAGAGAGAGAGAGAGAGAGAGAGAGAGAGACAGGACTTTTGATCGAGGCATTGACCTGCACCCTTTCTCTGGAATTAACCCTTTCGTTGGCGTTGGCGCCTATAGACGTTCAACCAATATCGCTCGCCAACAAATGAGCCGGTTTTCTTTAACGGTATAAGTCGATTTTTCTTTATTTCGAGATATTCAATGTTTTGCATTTTATCCTATTTGAAAACATTCTTAATCGTTAATAAGCTTCTAAGTTTCCAGACATGTTTAATTTCATTATGTAATTATTTTTATAAGTATTCTCTAAATGGAAGAGTGTATTTGTTAACCGAAAATGGACCTACACGATTTTCAGAGAGCAATAAATTGTCTACAACGTGACTAATACGATATTTAAATGTATATTTCAATTGAAGTAGACTTTTCATAAATCCACTTCGAAAATATAAGTAATAATAATGTTATACATGAATGGTTATTGAATGTCAAATACACATTCATTAGATATATATACCTTAAAATTTTCATACAATAGGTTTAATAAAAGTACCATCTAATGAAAATAATACTGACAACATTTACGCATGTTACTCATTTTGCTTCATAGAAAATGTTAAAAAAAGTTGAGTTATGGTTAAAAATGGACTTACACATCGTTTCAAAAAATACATTTATTATATATTTGTCTTAATGTCCGCTTTCATATTGTGTAAAAAAATATGTAGCATTCCGTTTAAACAAATTAAAGTCACCTTTGTTTGTAGAAAAATATTAAAAATATAAGAACTTTAGATACGCTATCATTTTACTAGTAAAATCTACTACAACTTCCTCCTTTTCGGTTTTTTTCTAATGTTTACCCTTTACGAAAAAAACGATGGTACAAATTATCGCGAACACGCTGTATAACCCTTTAGTATACATATAATCCAGTAAATTATACTACATTGACTTTGTCATTATAAATACAAAAGGAAGACCTCCATCTATAGCTAAAAGCAGCTTTAATTCACTTTTTTTAAGAGTTCGACTTACACCACTTTAAAAAGAAAACGGTTCAAATGTTGCTGCTGTGTTCTCAACAACTGCTACAAAGCGCGTATGATTTGCAGGATTTACAAGACCACTGTTACCACCACTGTCACCAAGTGCCGTCAAATTTTCCACAATTATTGTATTTTGGAAAATAATGCAATAATTGCGAATTATTGATCTTTAGACATGCAGCGTTGACCACGATTAACACTAGAACTACCAAGTAAGTCAAAATGACTTATCAACACACTCTTACAATGACGATTAAAATGTTATGACAATACATTTTATCAGATCTTTTGCACCATTTATTATTATATTAAAGTGAAAAAATTAGTCAATTTCTAAATTTCTAAATTTCCAAAAGTTTTTCACGTTTATCCACCGATCAAAGCAACTATACGTTTATCGTCGGTAGTACTACATAGTGTTAAATATTTTCGATCTGCCACGCATTTGTTTACATTCGAATCTGCCGCAGCGAAAGGGTTAATATATCACGGTTTAGGTACGTGTGATGTTTGCGTTAAATCAAGAAACGCGCGTGTCGATCAGCCGAGTTCGCACGTCTGGCCGTATATGTATATTTCGTAACTTTGATCGGATATCCTGTTCCCTGGCACGCGGTCGTTCCAAATATTTGAGGGCCGCTCGTGCGACCCGGCTCGACTGCACTTTATATACCGTCGAGCAAACCAAGCGTCGTAACTTCGACGAATCGGGACTGACAGGTCCTTTTCACGACTGGGAACAGTGCCAATTATCGTACGTGACGATTGCGGGACAAATAAAGGTGTACCGGGTGGTCGAATTTTGTTGCGAGACTTAAGAGGTCATGCTCAGTCAGGAGGCCGAAAAAAGAGTGTTCTTAGGGAATTTTTTTCTCGAAAACTATAAGACCTTTTTTTAAAAATGTGCTTGTGTTTCAAAGATTGCAGTTTATAGATTATAAGGTAATTTTTTTATTTAAAAATGTTTATTAGTAAATAAATGGTGAACGATCTCCCGGATGTATCTTCACAAAAAGTGGTCTGCCGTGACCACTGTAACTTCGTAACGGTTCATCTGAAATTAAAAATTCAGTAAGATTTATGTAATAGAAGAACCAATCTTGTCTTAGAACATGGGGTTTTTCGAAATATTGATTAGGAACAAAATAGCGGACATTTTCCTGAAAAAGTGCAATTTTTACGTAAAAAATCACTCGTTTTGGTCAATTAAAAAAAAAGTAT
The DNA here is from genome assembly GCF_001272555.1 of Dufourea novaeangliae. Classification (NCBI taxonomy): domain Eukaryota; kingdom Metazoa; phylum Arthropoda; class Insecta; order Hymenoptera; family Halictidae; genus Dufourea; species Dufourea novaeangliae. The sequence goes on along the minus strand of NW_015374106.1, from coordinate 979,458 downwards.
GGAACGAACAAAAGAATCCTTTGTAATTTTTCTGATTTGAAATAAGGCGCAAAAGGTTTCATGTAAATCGACACAGTAGTTTTCGAGAAATATTGATCACCGATTTGAAAAATATAGTTTCGAGAAAAACGCGTTTAAAGTTTCAAGTCAAGCTTACACTTATATAAGATGTTCATATTTCAACGCCTGTCACTCTGTCATTTTTAATTGGATTACAATGAAACTTGCATAGAATATTCTCGAGATGATGTACTTAAAGAAAATGTAGAAAGTGAAAAATCGATTTTTTGAAAATTTCTGACTGAGCATGACTCCTTAATGAGCATAATCATTTATGGAGACATGATTGAACCAGTGGCTGTGTGGTGAGGTATGACACTTCTGGAAATGGTAGTATGTACTTCCTTAATGGGAATTTGTATTTTTTCAGAATAGTTAAGGATAAAGAGCAGTTTCTGAGTATTTGGAGCATAAGTGAGGTACATCTTAACAATTTGATTTCGAATGATGTAGTAGTACGTCTTTTCAAAACAAATGCTGAGAGCGATGACGTAGCAGTACATTTTTCTTAAATAAGGACTAGAATAATAAAAAAATACAGAAAAAACAGCTTTTCCTATTCGTGAAGGTTGACGAATAAAAGTTAAGTAGTAGTTTCTAAATATTTTTAGAACACCTGGAGTTGTATGTTTGAGAACACAAAAACGCTCCAGTCAGTAAAGTGTTAATGAAAGAATACAGATTTTATAATACGCGAGGAAATT